>NW_016810077.1:51865-168048 GCF_001698545.2 Rhinopithecus bieti | reverse complement strand
TTTTTTTTTTTTTTTTTTTTGAGACGGAGTCTCACTCTGTGGCCCAGGCGGAAATGCAGGCATGTACTCTGCTCACTGCAACCTCCACCTCCCAGGTTCAAGCAATTCTCCTGCCTCAGCCTCCGAGTAGCTGGGACTACAGGCGCATGCCACCATGCCTGGCTAATTTTTGTATTTTTAGTAGAGATGGGGTTTCCCCATGTTGGCCAGGCTGGTCTCAAACTCCTGACCTCAGGTGATCCGCCCACCTTGGCCTCCCAAAGTGCTGGGATTATGGGTGTGAACCACCATGCCCAGCACAGAACTAGGTTTTAACTTAACTATTTTGCTTATTAACTCTGTGAATTATCTGAGCACCAGACTTTTCATCTGTAAAGTGGGAATAATAATACTTTAACCTTTGGTGCTTTTATACGAATTAATTTAAGTAACTGTGAACCGGGCACAGTAGCTCACACCTGTAATCCTAGCACTTTGGGAGGCTGAGGTGGGTAGATTGCCTGAGCTCAGGAGTTCAAGACCAGCCTGGGCAACATGGCAAAACCCCATCTCTACTAAAAATACAAAAAATTAGCCAGGTGCAGTGGCCGGCACCTGTAATCCCAGCTACTCGGGAGAATCACATGATTCTGTTAAGAGAATCACATGAATCTGGGAGGCGAAGGTTTCAGTGAGCTGAGATTGCGCCACTGCACTCCAGCCTGGGCGACAAAGTGAGAATCTGTCTCAATAAATAAATAAATAAACTATGGAAAGTGCATGGTACAATGCCCATACTAGGTGCAGCTAATACATGGTAGTTTGTGGTGATGACGATGGTGGTTGGTGATGATAATGATGGTGCACATTTTGACTGTAAAGCATTCTCATACTTCCCAGTTGAGAAATGCAACAGGGGAGAGTGGTTCTTCTTTTTCAGGACCATGTGATGAGTCACTGACAAAGACGAGACTCAAATAACAGACTCATTCTGGAGATTTCTGTGTTCTTAGGAGCCAAAGGACTTAAATGATGGAAGTGCTTAGTTATTTTCATGGCAGTGAGTGTGAATAGTATCTTGCTTTTGGTTTGTTTCTATATTTCAGTTTACAAAATAAAGTTTAATGGATGTGTACTTTTAAAATGCCTTTGACTCCAATTTGGAGTAAAAGTTTCCTCTTAGATTATTCTAAAAGTATACTTCTAAATTCTTCCTTCTTTGTTCTAATTTTTTACTAACTTTTCATTTTAAAATTTTCTTTGCGTGTCCTATCTTAGTTAAAAAAAATGAAACCCTATTGCATTTTTCCCCAAAGTGATGTCTTGAGGAAAGGCAGATCCCTGAGAGGATATTATTAACTGCATACTTCTTATAATTGAGGCCTCTTCTCAGACAACGCTGCTGTTTAATCTCAGCTCTCACCAATAACCCTTTCCTCTTTTTGATCAAATGTTTAATTTCCTTGAAAGATTTTCTCAGATTTCAACTATTACTGAGAGGATTTTCATTTTACCCTAACCCTTTAATGGCTAAATCTTGAATATCCATTATTTCAAAAAAGGATATTTCTGTTCATCTAAGTAAATAGTTCAAGGATTTGATCTTCTTGTCTTGCCTATTACTGCTGAAATGAGGAATTATTTGGAAATTTCTTTTGCTAAATGACTATCTTGTAAAAGCAGGTAAAATTAAACATTTACAAAAGCCGATCTCAGACAACTCTCAGTTATCTAGAGCCATGTAGAACAATGCATAGATTACTGAAAACAGATAAACTCCCAAACCTGATTGTGGTCATTCTTTTACTTTCTTTTTTGGAAGGCAAAATGTATGTGTTTAACATTCAGTTCAGTTTTTCTAACAATCTTTAAAAGCTTTCTAATTTTAGGAAAACATGAGCTTTTCATAAAGAGTAACAAGAGAAAAAAAGAATAGCCAGGATAAAACTAAAAAAATCTAGGGGTAAGAATTATTGCTATTAATATTTAAGTATAAAAGGAATATAATTTTTAAGAAATTTTTTTGAGACAGGGTCTTACTGTCACCCAGGCTGGAGTACAGTGGCTTGATCACGGCTCACTGCAGCCTAGACCTCTGGGGCTCAAGCAATCCTCTCACCTCAGTCCCCCAAGTCGCTGGAACTACAGGCACATAACAAACCCAGCTAATTTTTGTATTTTTTTGTAGAGACAGTTTACCCATGTTGGTCAGGCTGATCTTGAACTCCTGAGTGCAAGCAATCCGCCCAGCTTGGCCTCCTTAAGTGCTGGGATTGAAATTGCCTTTACAAAATTATGACTGAGACAGCGAAAAAGATCTAACTTAACTGACTCCATCTTGCTTGGAACCTGCAAGCTGTCTTTGTTCATTCCTGGGCCTAGGCTGAACTAACTTTGGGAGAAACTTAGTTTGCAATTTAAACAAACATGGTAACAGCCCTTTCCCAAAGCAGACCTCCTTCCTGCCTGAGGACTAGATTGCCTTTGTAGGACTAACATTAGCCACAAGATTAGAAATTATGGTTTAGGAGTCATGCAGCTGGAGGATACAAGATTCTGACCCTCTCTAAACTGCTCCTGAGATCAGTGCTTGAGATATTTTGCAGACCCAGCACTTGATGGATCAGCTGGCACCACCCAGATCAATAAACTGGCTCATCTGATCTTGCGGCCCCCACCCAGGAACTGACAGAGTGCAAGAAGACAGCTCTGACTCCCTGTGATTTCATCTCTAACCACTCAGCACTCCTGGCTCACTGGCTTCCCCCCACTCACCAAGCCATCCTTAAGAACTCTGCTCCCTGAATGCTTGGAGAAACTGATTTGAGTAAAACTAAAACTCCAGTCTCCTGCACAGCCGGCTCTGCGCGAATTACTCTTTCTCTATTGCAATTCCTCTTGATGAATTGGCTCTGCCTAGGCAGTAGGCAAGGTGAACTCCTTGGGCGGTTACAGGATTAGAGGCATGAGCCACTGCTCCCAGCCCTGATTCTTTTTTACATAAAAATATCAGTAACAAATCAATCCATCATGGTTTTTGTCAGATTCTTCTGCTGACTTCAATTAAACTTCAACCTATCTTAACTCTAACCATAAAGCTTGGCTCCCAAATTCTTTGTAGTTAAGAATTTGGCCTTACCCAGAGAAGATATCTGGCTTTTACTCTAGACTTCTAGGAGGTACTCTGTCATACCTGACAGGAGAGTCTTTGGTTAAGATGGCGGGTGACCACACCAGATTTCAGGGTGGGGTTTATCACACCTAACAGTCTTAGGGTGGGAACTAGCCACACCAGAAAGGCCAACCACGTGACCTAGGATCAAGGCTTTGGGTCTTGCAATATCATAGGAACTGAAGTCTGAATTCAACCACATGACAATCAATCAATCAATCAATCAATCAATTAATCCTGCTTATGTAATGAAGCCCTGATAAAAATTCTGGACACTGATGGATTCAGTGACACATGTCTAAAGTCCCAGCTACTCAGGAGGCTGAGGCAGGGGTATCACTTGAGCCAAGGCATTCAAGACCAGCCTGGGCAGCATACCAAGACCCTAAGAAGTAAAAAATAATTAAAAAAAAATTTTAAAACCCCCACAGGCCAGGCAAGATGGCTCACACCTATAATCCCAGCAGTTTGGGAGGCCGAGGCAGGTGGATCACCTGAGGTCAGGAGTTCTAGACTAGCCTGGTCAACATGGTGAAACCCCATATCTACTAAAAATACAAAAAACTAGCCGGGGGTGGTGGATCATGCCTGTAATCCCAGCTACTTGGGAGGCTGAGACAGGAGAATCGCTTGAACCTGGGAGGCAGGGGTTGCTGTGAGCCGACGTCGTGCTACTGCACTCCAGCCTGGGTGACCGAGTGAGACTCCATCTCAAATAAATAAATAAATAAAACCACAAAACTCTGGACACTGAAGCTCAGGTGAGTTTCCTGGTTGGCAATATTCCATGCACATTGTCTCGCATTGATGCTGGGAGGGTAACACTTCCTGACTCCGGGGGGATGGGAGGATGGACGCTTCACAGTTGAAACCCTCTCAGACTCTGCTCTGTGTGCCTCTTCCTTTGGCTGATTTTTATCTGTATCCTTTCCCTGTAATTAAACCGTCACTGGGAGAATAATAGCTTTCTGTAAGTTCTGTGTCTTTATAGAATCCTAGCATCTGACGGTAGTTCGGGGAACTCCTGAACTTAGAGTTGGTGAGGGCCATCTTGAGGATTAGCCCTCAGCCTTTGAAGTCTGGCTGATGCAGTAGTGCTTCTCTTCAGCTGTTCCACAGCACTTGGTCACCATCTCTATCACAGCATGTAACATGTGCTTTTTGTTGTTTGCTTTTTAAATATTTAATTATGTAATAAAAAAATGCTCAAGGAGTGGAAAAGAGTTTACAGTGTGTGGTTATTTCATTAGTAGTGGTAGTGCAGTAATGAGGGGGAAACTGAGGCTCAAATGGATAAGTAAATTGCCCAAAGCCACATAGTTAACAGAGCCAAGATTCATTGAAACTTAGTCATTCTAGTTCCAAAGTAAAGCTTCTAATCACCGCATCACTCTGCCTCAGCATTTGTTGCCAATAATGGAAACCAAACACAAAGGTTAAGCTTAAATCCAGCCTCCCACAAAAAAATAACAAACAAGGAATTCATGGTTGTCAGTTTCCCTCCCCCGCCCCTTCTTCCTCTCTCTTTTTTCTCCACTCTGCTTCTGCTTTTGCCTGTGCAAGACCAATGGGAACAACAGACTTAACAGTACTGGGGCTAAGGTAGGAATGAATGTATAGATTTCAAAGGGAAAATCCACTGGACCTATGGCTAAAGGGATTTGAAAGATAAAGAAGGAAAATCAGCCAAACCTTTAAAGTTTTGACCTGGTTAACTTGGAGGGTGTTATCGTCCATGATAGTGGTGATTTGGAGAGAAGATAATAAACATGTTTAATTTGAACTCAAATACAGTAATTCATGTACAATAACATTTACACAAGGTAAGCAGATTGATGAAACAGGTTGATGCCTTTTGGCAAAGGTATGCATTGTGTACCCACCACCTTAAAATCAAGATACAGAATTAGCTGGGCATGGTGGCATGCGCCTGTAGTCCCACATATTTGGAAGGCTGAGGCAGAAGAATCCCTTGAGAGCAGCAGTTCAAGGCCACAGTGTATTTGTATGATTGTGCTGGTAAATAGCCACCGCACTCCAGCCTGGGCAACATAGTGAGACGCTGTCTCACTATGTTTCTCTGAAAAGAAACATGCATGTGTGTGTGTGTGTGTGTGTGTGTGTTTGCCAGTCCCCAGAAACTTCCCATGTGGCCTTTCCTTCCCTTATCATGCCTCATAACCATTAATTTGATTTCTATTACTCTAGATCAATTTTATCTGCTCTAAAACTTTATATAAACAATCATGTTATGTACTCCTTTGTATCTGGTTTCTTTTGCTCAGCATAATATCTGTGAGATTCATCTATGTTACTTCATATATCAGTAACTTTTTTTGGCCAAGAGTATTTCATTGTATGAATATATCAAAATTGGGTTATCACTTTACCTGTTGAAGAACATTTGGGTAATTTGCAAATTAGAGTAATTATAAATGAAGCTGTCACAAACACTAAAGTACAGCCCTTTCATGGACAGACAGATGTTTTCATTTCTTGTGTGTAAATACCTAGGAAGCTGAACTGCTGGCTCATAGGGTTGGTGTATGTTACCTTTTCAAGAAACTGCCAAATGGTTTACTGGAGGGGTTGCCCCATTTCGTGTTCACACCAGCAATGCATGAATATTCTTGCTGTTCTCCATCCCTTGCCAACCCATACTATTGCATCTTTTCCATTTTAGCTATTCCAGTGAGTATGAAGTAGTGTTTTACTGTGTTTTTGTTTTTTGTTTTTTTGGTTTTTTTTGAGATGGAGTCTGGCTCTGTTGCCCAGGCTGGAGTGCGGTGGCATGATCTCGGCTCACTGCAAGCTCCGCCTCCTGGGTTTATGCCATTCTCCTGCCTCAGTCTCCCGAGTAGCTGGGACTACAGGTGCCCACCACCATGCCTGGCTAATTTTTTGTATTTTTAGTAGAGACAGGGTTTCACCATGTTAGCCAGGATGGTCTCGATCTCCTGACCTCGTGATCCGCCCGTCTCGGCCTCCCAAAGTGCTGGGATTATAGGTGTGAGCCACCGCGCCCGGCCTTATTGTGTTTTTTAAACAGCTTTATTGAGGTGTAGTTTACATACCATAAAAATTCACCATTGTAAGGGTACAGTTTAATTATATTTTTATTAAGTTTAGAGATTTGTGTAAACATCATCACAAACCAGTTTTCAAATATTTCTATCACTCCAAAAAGCTCCTTCATGTCCATTTGCAATCAGTCTCTGCTCCCATTCTCAGCCCAAGGGAACCACTCATCTGCATTCTGTCTCTATAAATTTACCTTTTCTGGATATTTCATGTGAATAGAATAATACAACAGGTAGTCTTTTGCTTCTGGCTCCTTTTACTTATCATAATATTTTTGAGGCTCATTCATGTTTAGCTTGTATATCAAGAACTACGGAAGTTCTGAGATTTTACCTACTTGCAAGCTAATCAGGTAGCCTACCACAGTTTCATGTGTACTGACAGAAACCATGAGACTCCTGCATCATGGGCAAAGGACTTCATTACTCACAGCTCAGAAAGCAGCTCTATGTTTGTGCTGTTTCCCCATGCCCCTCAGGTCCCAGGGAGTGGTACAGGGGGCCTAGATGGATAGTGCATAGGCAGTGGATATAAACATATCAAAGTGGAGAGATTCCAGGCTAAGGAAACCTTTATTTTTATTTATTTATTTATTTATGACAGGGTCTTGCACTGTCACCAAGGCTGGAGTGCAGTGCCATGATCGCAGCTCACTGCAGTCTTAACCTCCCAAGCTTAAACAATCCTCCTACTTCAGCCTCCCAAGTAGCTGTGACTACAGGCATGTACTCAGCTAATTTTGGTTTTGTTTGCTTTCTGGAGAGAGAAGTTCCCACTATATTGCCCAGTCTGGTCTCGAATTCCTGGGCTCAAGTGATATGCCCACCTTGGCCTCCCAGAGTGCTGAAATTACAGATATAAGCTGCCATGACTGGCCCTAATTTTTTATAAGAGGCTTCAAGCAAACCTACTTAACCTTTGCCTTGAAGAGAGACATTGTCTTTATTAAACTGGATATCACACAAGCCATCTCTCTGCTTTAGAGGGAGGTATTATCTCAGTCTTCCAAAGCTGAAGCTGTCTGCTGTACAATCATCCTTGAAAGGATGGTCTGGAACAGGCAATCAGTGCCTCAGACCATGGATAATTTTTTTTTTTTTTTTTTTTTTTTTGAGATGGAGTTTTGCTCTTGTTGCCCAGGCTGGAGTGCAATGGCGCGATCTCAGTTCACCGCAACCTCAGCTCACCGCAACCGGTTCAAGCCTTCTCCACTGCCTCAAGCCTCCCAGTGCTGGGATTCAGGCATGGCCTCCCCGCCACCGGTCATTCTGGTATTTTTTAGGTAGAGAGGGTTTCTTCATGTTGGTCAGAGCTGGTCTCGACCTCCTGACTAAGGTGATTGCGCCGGCCTCAGCTCAAAAAGTGTGGGATTGAGGTGGGAGCCACCACACCTCAGCTGGAGAGTTGTTCTTCTAACAACATTTTTCTTTCTTTCCTTCTTCTTCCTTCTTCTTCCTCTCCTTCTTCCTTCCTTCCTTACCTTCTTCCTTCCCTTCTTTCTCGCTCCTCCCTCCCGTCTCTTCTTCCTCCTCTATGTTTCTTTTTTTTCTTTCTTTCTTCCTGTCTTTTTTCTTTCTGTTTTGCCCCCTTGAATAGTAATATAAGAAAATGTTTTATCACGATCTACACATTCTGTCTCATCAGTGATGGATATTCTGTATCTGTTTCCAATTTTGGGAGTACTGGCAGAAGCTGTTATGAAATTCACCACATGCCTTGTATGGTAATGTGTTTTATTTCCTAGATTCTTAGGGGTTAGATCTGCTGGTTGCATGGCTTACTTAATGTGAAATTTTTAAGAACTCCCCAAATGTTTTCCAAATTGGGGCTGCTTACCATTTTTATTCCCATGCAAAGTGTTATTACAGGTATACTGTCTTCTTGGTAATAGCCATTCAGTTCCGATATAAGTGATTAAATTGTGTTGTATTTGGATTTCTTGGCGGGTGTGGGGTCACGCCCTGTATCCCGTCAGCTTTGGGAGGACGTAGGTGGGCAGTCCCTTGAGGTCAGTAAGTTCAGACGGGCCTGACCACCTGTGAAAAACCGCTGTCTTTACTAAGTACAAAAATTAGCCAGGCGCCGTGGTGGGACACCTGTATCCCGGTACTTGAAGAGGGTGAGGCCAGGAGGAATCTATTGAAACTGGGAGGCAGAAGTCTGCCGTGAGCCAGATCGCGCCCCGCACTCTAGCTCTGGGCTGCGGTAAGATTCTTTCTCAAAAATAAAACTAAAAAAAATTATTTGGATTTATCTAATGATATGGCTGATAATGTTATTGAGCATCTTTTACTGTTGTTAGGCCATGTATCTTTTCTTTGTGACTTGCTATTTCAAATTTTTTCTAGGGCCGCGTGCGGGTGGTCAAGGCCTGTATCCCAGCACTTTTGGGGCCGAGACGCGGGGATCACGAATGGTCGGAGATCAAGACCATCCTGGCTAACACGGTGAACCCTGTCTCTACTAAAACTACAAAAACTAGCCGGGCGGGGTGGCAGGGCCTGTAGTCAGCTACTCGGGAGGCTGACAGAGAGAGAATGGCTGTGAGCCCGGAGCGGAGTCTGCGTGGCTTTGGGCATCCGGCCACTGACTCCAGCCTGGGTGACATGAGCGAGACTCCGTCTCAAAAAAGAAACAAAAATTAATAACCAAATAATACATAAATAATAATAAATAAATAAATATTTTTCCTATTTTATAATTGGATCATCTGTCTTATTGAGTTGCAAATGTTCTTTATATATTCTGGATACAAGTTCTATATTGTATACATAATTTGCAAATATTTTCTTCCAGTCGGTCTTATCTTTTCCTTTCCTTCATGATGTGTTTTTTGTTTTCTTTTTAACAACAATGAAAAAACAGTTTTATTGATATACAACTTACGTGCCATGAAGTTCACCTGTTTAAAGTGTACAATTCAATGGTTTTTATTGTTTTTTGGTATTATCATCATACTCTTGTTTTAGAATATTTTCATCATCTGCAAGAGAAACATCATATCCATTAGCAGGCATTCCTCATTCTCCCTCCTCCTAGCCCTTGGTAATCAATAATCTACTTTATGTCTCTATAAACTTGCCTGTTCTGGACATTTCATATAAATGGAATTGTATAATATGTGGTCTTTCGTGACTGGCTTTATTTGTATGGCATAATGTTTTTGAGGTTCATCCATGTTTGTAGCATATATCAGTACTTCATTCTTTTCTTACTGATGATAATATTCCGTTGTATGGATATGCCATATTTTGTTTATCCATTCATTAGTTGATGGACTTTTGAGTTGTTTTCACATTTTGGCTGCTATAAATAATGCTGCTATGAACATTCATGTACAAGTTTTTGCATGGACATATATTTTCATTTATTTTCGTTAGATATCTAGGAATGGAATTGCTGGGTCATGTAATAACTCTGTTTGGCATTTTGAAAAACTGCCAGCCAGGCGTGCTGGCTCATCCTTGTAATCCTAGCACTTTGAGAGGCAGAGGCAGGTGGATCACCTAAGGTCAGGAGTTCGAGACCAGCCTGGCCAACATGGCGAAACCCCATCTCTATTAAAATTACAAAAAAATGGCCAGGCGCAGTGGCTCACGCCTGTAATCCCAGCACTTTGGGAGGCCGAGACGGGCGGATCACGAGGTCAGGAGATCAAGACCATCCTGGCTAACACGGTGAAACCCCGTCTCTCCTAATAATACAAAAAAATTAGCCTGGCGTGGTGGCGGGCGCCTGTAGTCCCAGCTACATGGGAGGCTGAGGCAGGAGAATGGCTGGAACCCAGGAGTCGGAGCTCGCAGTGAGCCGAGATTGCGCCACTGCACTCCAGCCTGGGTGACAGAGCGAGACTCCGTCTCAGAAAAAAACAAACAAACAAAAACATCAGTCGGACATGGTGGTGGGAGCATTGAGTCCCAGCTACCCAGGAGGCTGAGGCAGGAGAATCGCTTGAACCCAGGAGGCGGGGGTTGCAGTGAGCCGAGATCACGCCACCGCACTCCACCGTGGGCGATAGAGTGAGACAACGAGAGAGAGAGAGGGAGGAAGGAAGGATGGAAGGAAAGAAAGGAAAGAAAGGAAAGAAAGGAAAGAAAAGAAAAGAAAAGAAAGAAAGAGAAAGACTGCCAAACTGTTTTCTGAAGTGTATACATCTTTTACATTCCCGCCAGCAGTGGAAGAGAATCAGTCTAGTAGATGTGAATTGGTATCTTATTGTGGTTTTCATTCACATTTCCCTAATAACTAAATGATGTTGAGTACATTTTTATGTGGATATTCACCAGTTGTATATCTTTGGGAAAAAGTTCATTTGAATCATTTGCCCATTTTCTAATTCATTATTGTTTTAATTGTTGAGTTATAAGAATTCTTTTATATTCTAGATACAAGTGCCTTATCAGATTAGTGGTATTTTTTGAAGTACCAATGTTTTAAATTTTGATAAAATGCAATTTATCAGGTTTTCAAATAATAGGTTTACTTTTGATAAATCTAAGAAACCTTTGCCTAATCCGAAGTCACAAATATTTTCTGCTGTATTTTCTTTTCTTTTTTTTTTTTTTTTTTTTTTTGAGATGGAGTTTTGTTCTTGTTGCCCAGACTGAAGTGCAATGGCACGATTTTGGCTCACTGGAACCCCTCCCTCCTGGGTTCAAGCAATTCTCCTGCCTCAGCCTCCCAAGTAGCTGGGATTACAGGCATGTACCACCACGCCTGGCTAATTTTGTATTTTAGTAGAGACGAGGTTTTCCATGTTGGTCAGGCTGGTCTCGAACTCCCGACCTCAGGTGATCTGCCTGCCTCAGCCTCCCAAAGGGCTGGGATTACAGGCATGAACCACCGCACCTGGCCTCTGCTGTATTTTCTTCTAGGAGTTTTATCATTTTAGCTATTACATTTAAGTCTATGATCCTACATTTAGGTCTATGAGATAATCACTGTGTATTTTATAAGGGAAGTTCACTTTTCTGTATATGGGTATCTATTAATAATTGTCCCAGCACCATTGCTGAAAAGGCTACAATTTCCTCATTGAATTTTTTGACACCTTTGTTGAAAATCAATTCACCATAAATGTAAGGTTTATTTCTGGACTCTCAATTCTGTTTCATTGATCTATATGCCTATCCTTGCACTAATACTATACTGTCTTGACTACTGTGGCCTTATAGTAAATTTTAATATTTAGTAGTATAAATCCCCCACCTTTGTTCTCCTTTTTAAAAATTATTTTGACTTTTCTAGGTCTTTTACATTTTCATATAAATTGTAAAATTCATTTGTGAATTACACCAAAAAAAAGCTGCTATGGCCGGGTGCAGTGGCTCAAGCCTGTAATCCCAGCACTTTGGGAGGCCGAGACAGGCAGATCACGAGGTCAGGAGATCGAGACCATCCTGGCTAACACGGTGAAACCCCGTCTCTACTAAAAAATACAAAAAACTAGCCGGGCGTGGTGGTGGGCGCCTGTAGTCTCAGCTACTTGGGAGGCTGAGGCAGGAGAATGGCGTAAACCCGGGAGGCGGAGCTTGCAGTGAGCTGAGATCCGGCCACTGCACTCCAGCCTGGGCGACAGAGCAAGACTCTTTCTCAAAAAAAAAAAAAAAAAAGCTGCTATGATTTTGATAGGGATACATTAAATTTATAAATCAATTTGGGAAAAATTGCCATCTTGACAATATTGAGTCTTTGAATATGAACATGGAATGTCTTTTCACTTATTTAGATCTTCTTTAATGTGTCTCATACATGTTTTGTAGTTTTTACTATACATTTTCTACTTCTTTTTATTATATTTATTGCTACATATATTTTTGGGGCTACTATAAATGAAATTGTTTTCCTAATTTTATTTTTTGGATTGTTTGTTGTTAATATATAGAAGTATAATTGGTTTTTGTGTGTATTATTCTTGTATCTTATAACCTCACAACTTGTTCCTTAGTTCCACTAGTTTTTTGTGGATTCCTTGGGATTTTCTACATACAATATTGTGTTATTAGTGAATAAAGACGGTTTTACATATTTCTGTTTAATCAGAAAGCATTTATTTATTTATTTAACTTGTAGAAAGGCAAGAGTAAACATCCTTGCCTTGTTCCTGACTTAAGGGGAAAGTGTTTAGTTCTTCATTATTAAGTATAATGTTAGTTGCAAGAAATTACTCTCCAAGAATTTTCAGAAACACAGCAAGTAAGACTGTTCCTCTTGATGACAGTGTTCTTTGTCCCCCTAATTGGCTCAAATAAATCACAAGTACAATACTGGAACCAAATATTTTGCAAGCTGGGAAATATCAGAGGCTGGAAGGAGGAGAGAGACAGAGACAGAGATAGAGATAGAGAAAGATACAGAGATGATACAGACAGAGAATGGTAAAGGCCCGAGTGACTCATCTAAATGACATCAGCCAAGTGGATTCTATCAGTGGGTTGTAACCAAGATGGGTTGGAGGGCCAGGACAGGAAATGGTAAAAATCAAAAGAATGCCCAGTAGCTTTCCATCAGCATGAAGGACCTTATCTCAAAATAAGAGTAAGTGCTAGCTTACTCTGAGGACTGGGAAATAGAGGCCCCCTGAACTGGCATTATCTGTGTGGGAAATGCTGTTGGAAGGACTGGGACAGGATGTAGACATGCATTAAGGGAGGGCAAATCCCTTCAGTGTGAAAGCAGAGTTTGAAATATTACATTAGTCAAGTGTACCAGCTGCCCTGCCCATTAAATATTAATGCTAAAATCCCTGTCAATCAACAGAAACAATCTTGTCCCACTCAGACCTGCTAAAGAAGAGCTGTGCAGGTTATTCAGCAAATAATAAGGGGAAAGGGACTTGGCTTTTGTTGTCCATAATGATGTCAAAGAAGCATTCAGTACTGAAGGTCACGCTGTTCCCTTCCTTGTCTGTCTTTTGATTGAATGCTTCTGGGAGGCTGGGGAGTGTGGCTGTGGTTCTCAAACTTGGATGTCTATGGGACTGAACTGTAAGCCTTGTGAAATGCAGATTTCTGGGCTCCCATTCTTGCTCCCACTCCTTGTCTGATTCAATAGGTGAGGTTAGAGGAGGGAGTGTGCATCAGGTGATCTTGATATATGTAGCCTGCAGGCCATTCCTTGAGAAACACTGGGCTAGCGCAGTGACTCATGCCTATAATCCTAGCATTTTGGGAGGCAGAGGCGGGTGGATCATGAGCTCAGGAGTTCGAGACCAGCCTGACCAACATGGAGAAACCCTGTCTCTACTAAAAATACAAAAATTAGCCGGGCCTGGTGGTGCATGCCTGTAATCCCAGCTACTCCGGAGGCTGAGGCAGGAGAATCACTTGAACCCGGGAGGCGGAGGTTGCAGTGAGCCAAAATTGTGCCACTGCGCTCCAGCCTGGGCGACAGAGCGAGAAAAAAAAAAAGATAGAGTGAGTTAAACGATCAATTTGTTACAGGAAAGGGGTCCCAATCCAGACCCCAAGAGAGGGTTCTTGGATCTAGCATGAGAAAGACCCCAAGAGAGAGTTCTTGGATCTAGAACAAGAAAGAATTTAGGGTGAGTCCACAGTGCAAAGTGAAAGCAAGTTTTAGAAAGTAAAAGAATAAAAGAATGGCTACTCCATAGAGCAGCCCCATGGCCTGCTGGTTGCCCCATATCTTGATGATATGCTAAACAAGGGATGGATTATTCATGCCTCTCATTTTTAGACCATATAGGGTAACTTCCTGATGTTGCCATGGCATTTTTGTAAACTGTCATGGCAATGGTGAAAGTATAGCAGTGAGGATGACCAGAGGTCACTGTCGTCGCTATTTTGGTTTTGGTGGGTTTGACCAGCTCCTTTACTGCAACCTGTTTTATCAACAAGGTCTTTATGACCTGTATTTGGTGCTGACCTCCTATCTCATCCTGAGACTCAGAATGCCTTCACTGTCTGGGAATGCAGCCCAGTAGGTTTCAGCCTCATTTTACCCAGCTCCTATTTAAGATGGAGTTGCTCTGGTTCACATGCCTCTGACAAATTCATAATGGCTCCAAGTTCATCAGCAGAGACCTTAAACCCAGCGCCCCCTCACTTTCACTGCCTCTCATGACCCTAGTATAAATTGGGACGTCGCAAAGAGTTAAACACCCGCAAAGGGCTTTGGTTTGGCACAGAGCCTGATATAGAAAGCTGTGTTTCCCACAGAGAGGTGGTGGCCTGACCTGTGGGGACAGGGTGCAGTGATCTACTGGCCAGGTCTGCTTTGCAAAATTCTGACCGCAGGGGTCTGTGTGACCTGCGTCTTTCTCTTTGCTTCTGCAGAGAAGGGCCTGCAGGGAATGTCAGCGGTTCAGGAAGCAGTGCTGTGTGAAGGAAGACACACTGACCCAGTTTCCTATTCTGCCTCTCCCTCTTGTAAGCTGAGAGGTTTTGCACATGTCAGGTCATTTCTGTCAATTTTAGTTTCCTTATGTTCCAAAACAAGGGCAGATCAGATCTTTGTATGTGGGCAGGGTGGCTTAGCACTTTCACATATGGTCTCCCTTTGATTCCCACAAGACTGTGGATTCCACAAAACAGGAATTCTATCTCAATTCACAAGTGAGCAAATGGAGACTAAACTGGTGAAAGGACTTGTTCAAAGTCACAGGGCAAGTGTGGAACTCCAGCCCGACTCGTGTCCAGTGGTCTACACTACATTGCTATGCCCTCATTCTCTACCTTGAAGGTCAGCTGCGAGGAGTAAAAAAGATTATGGATGTGAAAGTTCTTGGTACACTTTGCGGCACCATGCCACATCCTCATCAGCCATAACAGGACATAAAGGTGGATGTCTATTTATGGAGAGTTACCATTTGGCTTTGGACTAACATACCATTGTATTTTGTAGAGAATACTCAACCATATGTTCTTAGCCTACTGAGAGCTCTTCAATGTATCACATGGAAAATGTATATTTTCATCATCATGTTATTATCATCATCTTCCTTATCAGTAACAACATCATTTATAACATACTGGCATACTACATACAGGGCCCTTGTAGAGTGCTTTAAATATAACATGACATTTATTCCCACCAATGTCAAGTGAGGAATTAAAAATACCGATGAGAAAGACACTATTATTATCCTCATTATATAGGAGGAAGAGTTTAAGCATTTGGCCTCTACTCTACCTGACTCTAGTCTTCCTGTTAATAGCATGCTACTCTGCAGCTTCTGTTTAGAGTTGACGGGGATAATGTAGGAGTCAGGAGATATTTTTCTTCCCCTGTGAAGGTTCACATCTAAGTCTGTTGAAATGAACTGACAATAGATAAATAGAAAAAAAGTGTAAGAATTTATTAATGTGTAATTTATTAAACATGGGAGTTCTGCAAAGAGGAGACTGAAAGAGCCAGATGGCTGAAGCATGACTGAGGCATGTTGGCACAGAAGCACTGAAGAGTTTTGGTTGGACTAAGGAGTTTGGGGATAGGTGGGAGGAAGACAGAGAAGAGCAAAATGAAAGTAATATTTACTGAGCATTTGCATATTGAAGGAAGGAGCTTTCTGTGTATTCCATTATAAATACTCACAACCCTGTGAGAAAGATGTTGTTATTTCTATTACATAAATAAAGATACTTAGATTTAGAGAACATAAAAACTTTGTCCCAGGACAAAACATAAATAAGTAACAGGACTGGGAGTAGAATCCACACTTTGGAGTTGGCTGCAAAACCCATTGCTCTTTCCATAATTCCTGATACTACTATGATCTTCCAGATTATTCCGTTAAGGGAATGCAGGGAACCCAAAATATGGCTCCCTAGTATAATGAGTAGTTTCAGTTAAAGGCCCTTAGAGAACAACAACAGATGCTGGAAGAGACTTTTCTCCTATCTAATAAAGTCCTGACAGATCCAACAAGGAGAACAATTGTTTTTTCTCCTCCCTTCCTGTCTCTCAATCCTCTGCTTCTCCCAAAGACAGGATGAAGCTGTTCTTTGAAATTTCGTTATCTGCCAGAATTCAGACCTTCCTGTATTAGGGTCCTCTAGAAGAACAGAATTAATAGGATAGATGGACATATAAAGAGGAGTTTATTAAGAAGTATTAACTCACATGATCACAAGGTGAGGTCCCACAATAGGCCCTCTGCAGGCTGAGAAGCAAGGAAGCCAGTCCGAGTCCCAAAGCTGGATAACTTCGAGTCTGATGTTAGAGGGCAGGAAGCATCCAGCATAGGAGAAAGATGTAGGCTCAGATGCTAAGCCAGTCTAATCTTTACATGTTCTTCTGCCTGCTTTTATTCTGGCCTCACTGGCAACTAATTAGATTGTGCCCACTCAGATTGAGATGGGTCTGCCTTTCCCAGTCCACTCACTGAAATGTTAATCTCCTTTGGCAACACCCTCACACACACACCCAGGAACAATACTTTGCATACTCAACTAATCAAGTTGACATTCAGTATTAACTGTCACACTCCCCAAAAGGAAAACAATTATCTCTGGTCCCTTCCCTGAGTTCCATTAACTGAACACATATTACAGGAAGAAAGACTGAAGTCAGTCAACACACCTAGACAGACTTGTCACAAACCACTGTCCACTCTGCGGGCCCAACAGAGCTTATGCCAGGCCATTTTTATGTTCCTCAAACCCACTAAATTGCCTGGCCTACATGGCAAAACCCTGTCTCTACTGAAAATACAAAAATTAGCTGAGCTGGGCATGGTGGCACTTGCCTATAATCCCAGCTACTCAGATTGTAATTGCCCAAGGGGTTTGCCTTGCCTGCAGCCTAAACAGAGCTGATTAATCAAGACAGGGGAATTGCAATAGAGAAGGAGTAATTCACAGAGAGCCGGCTGTGAGGGACACTGGAGTTTTATTATTACTCAAATCAGTCTCTCCGAGCATTCGAGCATTCGGGGAGCAGTGTTTTTAAGGATAACTTGGTGGGTCGGGGGAAGCCAGTGAGCCAGGAGTGCTGAGTGGTCAGAGATGAAATCACAGAGAGTCGAAGCTGTCTTCTTGCGCTCTGTCAGTTCCTGGGTGGGGGCCGCAAGATCAGATGAGCCAGTTTATTAATCTGGGTGGTGCCAGCTGATCCATCAAGTGCTGGGTCTGCAAAATATCTCAAGCACTGATCTCAGGAGCAGTTTAGAGAGGGTCAGAATCTTGTATCCTCCAGCTGCATGACTCCTAAACCATAATTTCTAATCTTGTGGCTAATGTTAGTCCTACAAGGGCAATCTAGTCCCCGGGCAGGAAGAAGGTCTGCTTTGGGAAAGGGCTGTTACCATCTTTGTTTAAACTATAAACTAAATTTCTCCCAAAGTTAGTTCAGCCTAGGCCCAGGAATGAACAAGGACAGCTTGGAGATTAGAAGCAAGATGGAGGACCCTTTTCACAAGATGGCGCCGAAAGCGAAGAAGGAAGCTCCTGCCCCTCCTAAAGCCGAAGCCAAAGCAAAGGCTTTAAAGGCCAAGAAAGCAGTGTTGAAGGGTGTCCACAGCCACAAAAAAAAGAAGATCCGCACGTCACCCACCTTCCGGCGGCCCAAGACACTGCGACTCCGGAGGCAGCCCAAATATCCTCGGAAGAGCGCCCCCAGGAGAAACAAGCTTGACCACTATGCTATCATCAAGTTTCCGCTGACCACTGAGTCTGCCATGAAGAAGATAGAAGACAACAACACACTTGTGTTCACTGTGGATGTTAAAGCCAACAAGCACCAGATTAAACAGGCTGTGAAGAAGCTCTATGACATTGATGTGGCCAAGGTCAACACCCTGATTCGGCCTGATGGAGAGAAAAAGGCATATGTTCGACTAGCTCCTGATTACGACGCTTTGGATGTTGCCAACAAAATTGGGATCATCTAAACTGAGTCCAGCTGCCTAATTCTATATAAATATATATATCTTTTCAACATAAAAAAAAAAAAGAGTGCTCAAAATCTGTTTTAAATAANTTTATTTAAAAAAAAAAAAAAAAAAAAAAAAAAAGAAGCAAGATGGAGTCAGTTAAGTTAGATCTCTTTCACTGTCTCAGTCATAATTTTGCAAAGGCATTTTCAGGGTGGCTAGGACACAAAATGGTTTGAACCCAGGAGGTGGAGGTTGCAATGAGCTGAGGTTGCACCACTGCACTCCAGCCTGGGTGACAGAGTGAGGCCCTGTCTCAAAAAAAAAAAAAAATTCTAAGAATTATTTACTATTCCCCTGAAATTATCCATATTTTCCCATCTCCCCTACCCCTCTGTGAAATAAAGTTATATAAGTATTTTGATTCCATTGGTATATTGGGTAATCACTCTGTGATTCTCCCTTGAGTACACATTAATAAATTTGTATGCCTTTTCTCAAATTAGTCTGCCTTTTGTAAGTTGATTTTTTCAGTGAAACTTCCAAAGGCAAAGGGGAAGCCCTACACCATATATCTAGACTATCTCATATGTCTAGAATCCCCAAACTGAATTTATAGAGGCTAAATCTTACCTATGCTGGGCTTCAGCTTAAAATTTCTTTTTCTTCTGTCTCCACAAAGCCCAAGGAAAGACTCTTCCTTTGGAAATGCAGGTAATTTGTGATGTTTGAGAGGCAAAGTGCATAAACATGTGTGACCTAAAACCTGCAGAGATCATGTGGTGGAATGAAAGGGTAGCACTTTGCTACTGATGCCTGGGTTTCGGCCCACATTCTGCCACTAACTGGCTTTACTGAGCTTCAGCAGCTCAATGCTTTAAGACACTGCAGTTGGTTGAAAAGCTTTTTATGGATCTACTGTTCAATGCATTTAATTGGCCTTTTTGATTTTATAAAGGTGGAATTTGACAGTAAAACCCATAGTGAAGGTTGATTGTATAGCACCTTCCATTTATCAGGAAAACTTTTTTTTGCATGCTGGGTTTGTCAGCCATTAGCCAAACGAAAATCATGGAAGAGATAGAAGATTTTAAATGAGAGAAAAGGAAGGATGAGTCAAAAAGTAACACTAGACTGAGACTGGGCTCTTGCTTTTGGCAGGTAATCCCCAATAATCCACATAAAGTAAGAATAAAACACCACAGTTATTAAAAGCCCTGAGGTTCTTGCTTTTAATCCCCCTTTTCTTAAAAAGTTATCTGTTCCATATGCACAAGGCACTTCCCATCCTCCCCTGACTCTCTCCATCACCACCCTCCCCAGTGCTTGAGAGATTCATTTATTCAAGGATTTATTTAGTATTGATCAACAGCCCATCTGCCTTACATGAAAAAAAATTAAAAAGCAAAATATGGTCCTTTTCTGTTCTTTTAACACAAGAATGAGTGCCCTTCCCCCACACTTCTCACTGATACACCTCCTTTTTCAATTATTTTGTATGTAAAGCAAAGAAATTCCTTGCTTCAGCTATCCTCCTAAGCTTACCAAATCTAGGCTTTGTTCCTAGGCCTCTAAAATTCACTCCTCCAGAAACTCAAGTCTTTGAGGAGTGTGGTTGTCCCCTAGCTGGCATTTTGTAAATCAATCTCTTTGAGAGCTTTACCCACCTGTGAAGTCTTTTCAAAAGTCTTTATGATTCTGGATAAACACCAGGATGCAAACTCCAACAGGGGAGTCTCAGGAAAGGTTGTTTTCCTTTATTTTGGGCTACTTGCATGAATCTTGGTCAAGATTTTTACAAAGAAATGATTAAAATATGACAGCAGCACTAACTGGTGATTAGAACAAGAAAATGGACAAATGTCATGAGCATAGGCTGAAGGTGAAGTCAGTGAAATTAAGTGATTTTGGTAAAACAAAAGATCCAATTTCCACATTTAGGTCTATCTTTGCTTTTTCTAGATCAGCCACATTCAGAATCCATCCTTCCTTCCTTCCTTCCTTCCTTCCTTTCCTTTCCTTTCCTTTCCTTTCCTTTCCTTTCCTTTCCTTTCCTTTCCTTTCTTTCTTTCTTTCTTTCTTTCTTTCTTTCTTTCTTTCTTTCTTTCTTTCTTTCTTTCTCTTTCTCTTTTTTTCTTTCTTTCTCTTTCTTTTCTCTCTCCTTCCTTCCTTCCCTTCCTTCCTTCCTTCTCTCTTTCTCTTTCTTCCTTTCTCTTTCTTTCTTTCTTTCTTTCTTTCTTTCTTTCTTTCTTTCTTTCTTTCTTTCTTTCTTTCTTTCTTTTTTCTTTCTTTCTTTTCTTTCTTCTTTCATCTTTCTCTCTCTCTCCCTTTCTCTCTTTCTTTCTTTCAGATGGAGTCTTGCTCTGTTGCCCAGGTTGGAGTGCAGTGGTGCGATCTTGGCCTACTGCAACCTTGGCCTAGCTTCAAGCAATTCTCCTGCCTCAGTCTCCTGAGTAGCTGGAACTATAGGCACCTGCCACCACGCCCAGCCAACTTAGAGTAGGTAACTTTTTAAGCTATATTTTTTCTCCTGTGGCATCTGAAAACCTGTGGTACTAAACTCAGATAGTTGATCATGAACAAACACCTAAGCATCTGCTCTAAGAAACAGAATGCTGTGGCTTCTTGCACAATATAGTCATGTAAAAGAAAAACATTTGCCTCTTGCTAGAGATGGATTGGGTGCAGTGATGGGGAGGTAGAAGGTGCTTTGTCTTACAACCCCCAGATATTCACAATACTTGTGACTTTTAAATAAGCTGCCAAAAACTGACATGGACTTCATTTTGATCCAGGAGAAGTTAGCCATCTAGAGTCTTTTGATTACTAAGGCCCCCCCAACAAAAAAATTTTTATGGACACCTTAGGGTTGCACATCTGTGAAAGCAGATGCAATATCAGACAGAAGCTGGTAAAGGTAGAGGCTTGGAGTCAGTGAACCTTTGGATACATAGGAGAGAGCCAATTGATCAATGTTTGTCTTTCAGCACAGTGTTTTCAATGTCTGGTTGGCCTGGGGACCACCTACATCAGCAATTCCCAGGAGGACTGTTTAAAATGCAGATGCCCCAGATCTATTGAATCAGAGTCTCTGTGGGTGGGCTCTGGACTCGAGAGTTTAACTAACTTTTCAGGTGCTTCTTCTTCATGTTGGAGTTTAAAAAGCATTGTTTTAAAACTGGTGTAGCCAGGCTTACCTGTTGCTACTTGGAGTTAGAAAGAGATGATCATTGACAAAAATACTAAACTCAGTAAAATATTTGAAGAGATTTATTTTGAGCCAAATATGAGTGACCATGGCCTGAGGCACAGTCTAAAGAGGTCTTGAGAATATGTGCCCAAGGCAGTTGGGTTACAGCTTGGCTTTATACGTTTTAGGGAGACATAAGACATCAGTTAATATATATGAGGTATACATTGGTTCAGCCCAAAAAGGCAGGACAACTCAAAGGGAGGGCATACAGATCATAGGCTGATTCAAAGATTTTCTGATGGCAATTGGTTGAAAGAGTTAAGTTATTATCTAAATATCCAGAATCAATATAAAGGAGTGTCTGGGTTAAGATAAGTAGTTGTGGGTTGGGCACAGTGGCTCATGCCTGTAATCCCAGCACTTTGGGAGGCCGAGATGGGCGGATCATGAGGTCAGGAGATCGAGACTATCCTGGCTAACACAGTGAAACCCCGTCTCTACTAAAAAAATAGAAAAAACTAGCCAGGCGAGGTGGCGGGCGCCTGTAGTCCCAGCTACTCGGGAGGCTGAGGCAGGAGAATGGCCTAAACCCGGGAGGCGGAGCTTGCAGTGAGCTGAGATCCGGCCACTGCACTCCAACCTGGGCGACAGAGCGAGATTCCGTCTCAAAAAAAAAAAAAAATCTCTGTTTTAATGTTAATTACTCAGTTATGCCTGAACTCCAAAGGGAGGAGAGTATAATGAGGCATGTCTTAACCTCTCTTCTCATTATGGCCTGAACCACTTATTTAGGTTTCTTTGGGTCTCCTCGGCTGAGAGATGGGTCTATTCAGTCGTTTTGGGGCTTCTATTTTTATTTTTTGTTTACATGATTATTCATTGGTTCTAGCAAATAAATGCACTTTTATCTGTGGCCTGTTTTATGTGGGTGCCTGATTAGCACCTGAACAGAACCGCTGGGGTCCCATTCTGCCTGCAGAAAGTCACTACACTGAGACTTGATATTCTGACCAGCTCCTATTAATCTCAACTCCTCCATCCTTTTATCTCCTTTTTCTATACTGTACACTATAAAGGAGTAGTTTCCAGACTGTTTTGTTGTTTTGTAAATCAGTAAAAGAGCAAAATAAATGAAACCAAAAACATTTTGGTGATCAACTTAGGGCCACTTACTTCTCTTTTGCAAGTAATATTGAAAATAATAACTATCACATGGCAGTAGTAAGTTCTTACTTATCAATAATAATAGTAAAAGTAAATGCACTAAACTCTTCTATAAAAAGGCATACAGTGGCTGATTGGATAAAAAAACAATATCCAAGGATCTACTGCCTATAAGAAACACACTTCACCTATAAAGACATACACAGACTGAAAATAAAGAAATGGAAAAAAATATTCCATGCAAATGGAAACCAAAAAATAAAGAAGTAGCTTTACTTCTATCAAATAAAATAGATTTCAAGACAAAGAAAGTCATTATATAGTGATAAAAAGGTTAATTCAGCAAGAGAATATAACAATTGTAAATATATATATGCACCCACCACTGGAACACCCAGATATATAAAGCAAATATTATTAGAGCTAGGGAGATAGATAGACCTCAATACAATAATAGATAGAGACTTGAGCATCCCACTGTCAGCATTCAACGGATCTTTCAAACACAAAATCAATGAAGAAACATTGAACTTAATTTATACTATAGACCAAATGAACCTAATAGACACCTACAGAACATTTCATCCAATGGCTGCAGAATACACATTCTTCTCCTCAGCACATAGATTATTATCAAGGATAGACCGTAAGTTAGTCCACAAAACAAGTCCTAAAAATTTCAAAAATGCTGAAATCACATCAAGAATCTCATCTGACTACAATGGAATAAAACCAGAAATCAATTACAAGACAAACTTTTGAAATTATACAAGCACATGGAAATTAAATGATATGCTCCTGAATGACCAGTGAGGTAATGAAGAAATTAAGAAAAAAATTGAAAAATTTCTTAAAACAAATGAAAATGGAAATACAACATACAAAAACCTATGGGATACAGCAAAAGCACTACTAAGAGGAAAGTTTATAGCAATAAGTGCCTACATTAAAAAAGTAGAAAACTTCAAATAAACAACCTAATGATGCATCTTAAAGAACTAGAAAAGCAAGAGCAAAACAAGCTCAAAATTATTAGAAGAAAAGAAATAAAGATCAGAGCAGAAACAAATGAAATTGAAACAAAAAATATGTGATGTATCATATCACAAAAATCAACAAAATGAAAAGTTGATTTTTTGAAAAGATAAGCAAAAGAAACTTTTACCCAGCCTAAGAAAAAAAAGAGAGAAGACCCAAATACATAAAATCAGAGATGAGAAAGGAGACATGACAACTTATACCACAGAAATTCAAAGGATCATTGAGGCCTGTTATGAGCAACCATATGCCAATAAATTGAAAAACCTAG
Organism: Rhinopithecus bieti; assembly: GCF_001698545.2. Lineage (NCBI taxonomy): Eukaryota > Metazoa > Chordata > Mammalia > Primates > Cercopithecidae > Rhinopithecus > Rhinopithecus bieti. The sequence continues at coordinate 144,320 of NW_016810077.1, read as the reverse complement.
AAGAAATGAATAAATTCTGAGACTTCTGAGACACATACAACCTACCAACATCAAACCATTAAGACACTGGAAACCTGAATAGACAAATAACGAGTAGAGAGAGTGAAGCCATAATTAAATGTCTCCCAGAAAAGAAAAAAAAAAAAAGCCTGAGACCTCATGGCTTCACTCCTGAATTTTACCAAACATTTAAATAACTAATATCAATCCTACTCAAACTATTCTGAAAAAAAGAGCAGGAGGTGTACTTCCAAACTCATTCTACAAGACTAGTATTACTCTGATACCAAAACCAGACAAAGATACATCAAAAAAATAAAAAGAAAGAAAACTACAGGCCAATATTTCTCATGAACATTGATGCAAATATTCTCAACAAAATACCAACAAACCAAATTCAACAACACATTAAAAGATCATTCATCATGACCAAGTGAGGTTTATCCCAGGGATGCAAGGATGGCATAACATAAGCAAATCAATGATACATCATATCAACAGAATGAAGGACAAAAGCCGTATGACCTTTTCAATTGATTCGGAAAAGGCATTTAAGAAAATTCAACATCTCTTTATGATAAAAACCCTAAAAGAAAAAAAAGCAGGAACACATCTCAACACAATAAAAGGCATATATGACAGATCCACAGCTAGTACTGAATGGGGAAGAACTAAAAGCCTTTCCTCTAAGAGCTGAAACATGACAAGGATGTCCACTTTTACCACTTTTATTCAACATAGTACTTGAATTCCTAGCTAAAGCAATCAGATAAGAGAAAAACAAGTAAGAATTCAAATTATTCTTGTTTACAGATGATATGGCCTTATATTTGGAAAAACCTAAGGACTACACCAAAAAACTATTAGAACTGGTAAACAGATTCAGTAAAGTTGCAGGATACAAAATTTACATATGAAAACCAGTAGCATTTCTATGCCAACAGCAATCTGAAAAAGAAATAAAAAAAAAATCTCATTTACGCCAGGGGTGGTGGCTCATGCCTGTAATCCCAGCACTTTGGGAGGCCAAGGCAGGAGGATCACGAAGTCAGGAGATTGAGACCATCCTGGTTAACATGGTGAAACCCTGTCTCTACTAAAAATACAAAAAATTAGCTGGGTGTGGTGGCAGGCACCTGTAGTCCCAGCTACTTGGGAGGCTGAGGTAGGAGGAGAATGGCCTGAACCCAGGAGGTGGAGCTTGCAGTGAGCCGAGATCGCACCACTGCACACTCCAGCTTGGGCGACAAGGCAAGACTCCATCTCAAATAATCATCATCATCATCATCATCATCTCATTTACAAGTAAAAGATCTCTCCAACAAAAACTAAAAAACACTGATGCAATAAATTGAAAAGAACACACAAAAAATGGGAATATATTCCATGTTCATGGATTAAAAGAATCAATATTATTAAAATGTCCATACTACCCAAAGCAATCTACAGATTTATGCAATCTCTATCAAAATATCAATAGCATTCTTCACAGAAATAGACAAAATAGTTCTAAAGTTTATATGGAACCACAAAAGACTCAGAATAGCCAAAGTCATCTTGAGCAAAAAGAAGAAAACTGGAGGAATCACATTACCTAACTCCAGCTTATACCACAGAGTTATAGTAATGCCAGCATGGTACTGGCATAAAAACAGACACATAAACCAATGGAACACAATAGAAAGCCCAGAAATAAATCCATACATCTACAATGAACTCATTTTCAACAAAGGTGCCAAGAACATACACTGGGGAAAGAATACGTTCATCAATAAACGGTATTGGGAAAACTGTAAATCCATATGGAACAGAATGAAACTAGACCCCTCTCTCTCTCCATATACAAAAATCAAGTCAAAATGGATTAAATACTTAAAATCTAAGGCCAAAAATTATGAAACTACTAAAAGGAAATATTGGAGAAACTCTCTAAGACAATGGTCTGGGCAAAGATTTCTTGCATCATACCCCGAAAGCACAGGCAACCAGAGGTAAAATGTACAAATGGGATCACATCAAGTTAAAAAGCATCTGCACAGCAAAGAAATAATAAAGTAAAGAGACAACAGGCAGAATTGGAGAAAATATTTGCAAACTATCTGACAGGCGATTACTAATTATTATTATAATAGTATTAGAGCTCAAACAATTCAATATGAAAAAAATCTAATAATATGATTTTAAAATGGGCAAAATGGACAGAATACATTGGGTGTGGTGGCTCAGGCTTTTAGTCCCAGCACTTTGGGAGACTGAGGTAGGTGGACTGCTTGAGCTCAGGAGTCTGAGACCAGCCTGGGCAATATGGTGAAACCCCATCTCTACAAAAAACAAAACAAAACAAAATTAGCCAGGTGGCATGTGCATGTAGTCCCAGCTAGACATTTCTCAAGAGAAGATATACAAATGGCAAACAGCCATATAAAAAGGTGCCCAAAGACTGGAAACAGTGGCTCACACCTATAATCCCAGCGCTTTGGGAGGCCGAGGTGGGCAGATCACCTGAGGTCAGGAGTTCAAGACCATCCTGGCCAACATGGCTAAACCCCATCTCTACTAAAAATACAAAACTAGCCAGGTATGGTGGCACATGCCTGTTATCCCAGCTACTTGGGAGGGTGAGGCAGGAGAATTGCTTGAGCCGGGGAGACGGAGGTTGCAGTGAGCCTAGATCGTGCCACTCCACTCCAGCCTGGGCAACAGAGCAAGATTCCATCTCAACAACAACAAAAAGGGCTAAACATCATTGGTCATCAGAGAAATGAAATTCAAAGTTACAGTGAGATGTCATCTCACCCCAGTTAATTGGCTTGTATCCAAACAACAGGCAATAGCAAATGCTGGTGAGGATGTAGAGAAAAGGGAACTATTGGTGAGAATGTAAATTAGTACAGGCACTATGAAGAACAGTATGGAGGTGCCTCAAAAAACTCAAAACTGTCATGTGATCCAGCAATCCCACTGCTGGGTATATATCCAAAAGAAAGGAAATCGGTATATCAAAGAGATACCTGCACTCCCATGTTTATTGCAGCACTATTTATGATAGCCGATATTTGGAATTAACCTAAGTGTCCATCAACAGATGAATGGATAAAGAAAATGTGATACATATGCACAATGGAGTACTCTTCAACCATAAAAAGGAGATCCAGTCATTTGCAACAGCATGAACAGAACTAGAGGACATTATGCTAAGTAAAATAAGCCAGGCACTAAAAGATAAACCTCACATGTTCTCACTCAGTTGTGGGAGCTGAAAATTAAAACAATCGAACTCATAGAGATAGAGAGTAGAATGACGGTTAACAGAGGCTGGGATGAGTAGTGGGGTTGGCGGGGGGAGTGGAGATGATTAATGGGTGCAAAGATATAGTTAGAACGAATAAGATCTAGTATTTGATAGCACAACAGGGTGACTACAGTCAACGATAATTTATAGTACATTTAAAAATAACTGAAAGAGTATAATTGGAATGTTTGCAACACAAAGAAATAATAAATGCTTGAGGTGATGCACACCCCATTTACCTCGATGTGATTATTACCCATTGTATGCCTGTATTAAAATATCTCATGTATCCCATAAATATATACACCTATGTATTAGTCTGTTCTCACATTGCTATAAAGATACTATCAGAGGCCAGGCACAGCAGCTCATGCTTGTAATCCCAGCACTTTGGGAGGCCAAGACAGGTGGATCACCTGAGGTCAGGAGTTCGAGACCAGCCTGGCCAACATAGTGAAACCCCATCTCTACTAAAAATACAAAAAATTAGCCAGGCGTGGTAGTGGGCACCTCTAATCTCAGCTACTCGGGAGACTTGAGACAGGAGAATAGCTTGAACCTGGGAGGTGGAGGTTACAGTGAGCTGAGATGGCACCATTGCACTCCAGCCTGGGCAACAAGAGTAAAACTCCGTCTCCAAAAAACAAAAACAAAAACAATAAAAAAGATACTACCAGAGACAGCGTAATTTATAAACAAAGGAAATTTAGATGACTCACAGTTCCACATGGCTCGGGAGGCCTCAGGAAATTCACAATCACGGTGGAAGCGAAGCAGGCATCTTCTTCACAAGATACAGGAGAGAGTGTGAGTGTGTGAAGGAGGAACTTCCGAACACTTATAAAACTGTCAGATCTCATGAGAACTCATTCACTATTACAAGAACAGCATGGGGGAAACCACCTCCATGATCCAGTCACCTCCCTCCCTCAACATGTGGGGATTATAGGTCCCTCTCTTGACCATGGGGATTACAATTCAAGACGAGATTTGGTGGGGATACAGTGCCAAACTATATCATACTCTGTACCCCTAAAAATAAAAAATAAAACAAGAGATGAAAGCCACTAAAAAAAAAAGGTAACTATCATCTATCATTACCATGATTATATAAAATAAAGAAGATTCTAGCACTGATTTTAAAAAGGAGAAAGATATGTGAATTGGTTTATAAAACTCACTATGTTATTATCATTTTTCTCTATGTTGCCTTTTCTTTTCTTTTCTTTTCTTTTGAGAGGGAGTCTCGCTGTGTCACCCAGGCTGGAGTGCAGTGGCATGATCTCAGCTCACTGCAACCTCCGCCTCCTGGGTTCAAGCAATTCTCCTGCCTCAGCCTCACGAGTAGCTGGGATTACAGGTGCCCGCCACCACGCCCAGCTAATTTTTGTATTTTTGTAGAGATGGGGTTTCACTATGTAGGTCAAGCTGGTCTTGAACTCCTGACCTCGAATGATCGGCCTGCCTCGGCCTCCCAAAGTGCTAGGATTACAGGCGTGAGCCACCGCGCCCGGCCTCTATGTTGCGTTTTTTAAAGAACTACTGGTGTAGAAGGCAGAATTTATCCAAGGGCAACACAACCTGGCTCATTGGAATTGATTAAATGAGGGATTAATTAGCAAAGGAGCGCCACCTTCTCTGTCTGGGGAGAGGAAAGGACATTTAAGGAAGTAGGTTTAAGCAGGATTTTGAATCGTAGGGGGATTTTAATGTATCGTGGTCAGTTTTTACAGGTGAGAGAGCAGGAACCCAGCCATGGAAGCTTGGTGTGTGGGGTGCACTGGGTGCTGGGAGGTAGTAAATCTGGTACGTCTCTCAGGCTAAAATTGGAGAGATCTTAATAGCAATAATCATAGCTGACCACCATGTGCATATTTAGAATGTCCCCTTTAATTTTCATAACAAGCCTACAAGGTGGAGTTCTACCTTGCCAGTGTGTAAACTGAAGCACAGAAAGATTAAGTTACTTTTCTGAGACCACAAATATATAGATTAGAGCCAACATATTTCCAGATCTGATACCAAAGCACATGTTCTCTCTTTTTTTTTTTTTTTGACACAGAGTTTTGCTCTTGTTGTCCAGGCCGGAGTGCAATGGCACAATCTCGGCTCACTGCAACCTCCGCTTCCCGGGTTCAACCGATTCTCCTGACTCACTCAGCCTCCAAAGCAGCTGGGATTACAGGCGTGAACCCCACGCCCGGTCCACATGTTCTTTTTTGTACCACCTTTCTCCTTTGACCTTGACTAACAGGATAAATTATTATGTTTGCCGCTTTACATCTAATACTTCCTGTGTGCCAGGAACCGCGTGAAGCGCTTCACATACATCAGCTCATAATGGTAGAAAGGTGTGAGACCTTTCCTCACCCATCATAAGGGTCACAACTGACATTCCTATAACAAAAGACAGGTTAACAACATAAAAGAGTAGCAAATTTATTTAATCAAAGTTCTGTAGGCATTGTGTGCACCAGTACTCTCTAATAGAAATACAGGTCGGGCGCGGTGGCTCAAGCCTGTAATCCCAGCATTTTGGGAGGCCGAGACGGGCAGATTACGAGGTCCGGAGATCGAGACCATCCTGGCTAACATGGTGAAACCCCGTCTCTACTAAAAAATACAAAAAACTAGCCGGGCGAGGTGGCTGGCGCCTGTAGTCCCAGCTACTCGGGAGACTGAGGCAGGAGAATGGCGTGAACCCGGGAGGCGGAGCTTGCAGTGAGCTGAGATCCGGCCACTGCACTCCCGCCCGGGCCACAGAGCGAGACTCCGTCTAAAAAAAAAAAAAAAAAATAGAAATACAATGAAAGCCACATATGCAATAAAAAAAATTTTAGTAGCCCCATTAAAAAAATAAACAGAAACAGGTGAAATTAATTTTAATAGTATGTTTAACCAATATATTGAAATATTCTTCTTCTTCTTCTTTTTTTTTTTTTTTTTTTGAGGGGTTTTCCCCTTTTTTCCCAGGCTGGAGTGCAATGGCGCAATCTCAGCTCACCGCAACCTCTGACTACCAGGTTCAAGAGATTCTCCTGCCTCAGCCTCTCGAGTAGCTGGGATTACAGGTGTGCACCATCACCACGCCTGGCTAATTTTTTTTTTTGAGACAGAGTCTCACACTGTCACCTGGGCTGGAGTGCAGTGGCGCGATCTTAGCTCACGGCAACCTCTGCCTCCTGGGTTCAAGTGATTCTCCTGTCTCAGCCTCCAGAGTAGCTGTGACTATAGGCACCCATCACGATGCCTGGCTAGTTTTTGCATTTTTTACTAAAAAAAAAATACAAAATACTGCAGGTGCCCACCACGGCGCCCAGCCACACCTGGCTAATTTTGTATTTTTAGTAGAGATGGAATTCTTCATGTTGGTCAGGCTGGTCTCGAACTCCTGACCTCAGGTGATCCACCTGCCTTGGCGGCGGATCAAAGTGCTGGGATTACAGGCATGAGCCACCATGCCTGTTCTGAAATATTAGATTTTAATATGTGATCAATGCTAAAAATTACTGAGATATTTTACATTTTGTTTTTGTAGTAAGTCTTCAAAATTCAGACAAGCCACATTTCAAATACTCAGTAGCCATAAATGATCAGTGGTTACCATACTGGACCACACAGACCTACATAAAACCAAATAAAGTACAGAAACATGGCTGGGCATGGTGGCTCACATCAGTAATCCCAGCACTTTGGGAGGCTGAGGTGGGTGGATCACGAGGTCAAGAGATTGAGACCATCCTGGCCAACATGGTGAAACCCCGACTCTACTAAAAATATAAAAATTAGCTGGGTGTGGTGGTGGGCGCCTATAGCCTGTAATCCCAGCTACTCAGGAGGCTGAGGCAGGAGAATGGCTTGAACTCAGGAGGCGAAGTTTGCAGTGAGCCAAGATTGTGCCACTGCACTCCATTCTGGCGACAGAGGGAGACTCCATCCCCCCCAACCCCGCCAAACAAACAAACAAAGAATAGAAACACATTGGGCATAGTGGCTTACGCCTATAATCCCAGCACTTTGGGAGTTCGAAGCAGGAGAATCTCTTGAGGCCAGGAGTTTGAGACTAGCCTGGGCAACATAGCAAGACCACTGTCTCTACAAAAAATGTAAAAATTAGCCAGCCATGGTGGTGTGCACCTGCAGTCCTAGCAACTCGAGAGGCCAAGGTGGGAAGATTGCTTGAGGCCAGGAGTATAAGGCTGCAGGGAGCTCTGATGATGCTGCCACTGGACACCAGCCTAGGTGACAGAATGATATCTTGTCTCTAAAATAACTCACTAAATAAATAAGTAAAAGAGTAGAAACAGTATGATAATTCAAGTCAAAAATCTATGCCTAAGTGGGGGCACCGTGGCTCATGTCTATAATCCCAACACTTTGAGAGGCCAAGGTGGGTGGATTGCCTGAGCTCAGGAGTTGGGGATGAGCCTAGGCAACATGGCCAAACCCCATCTCTGCAACAAATACAAAAATTAGCTGGGTATGGTGGGCACACTTTAATTCCAGCTACTTGGGGTGCTGGGGCGGGAGGATCACTTGAACCCAGGAGATCTAGGCTGCAGTGAGCCATGACTGTGCCCCTACACTCCAGCCTAAGTGACAGAGCGAGACCACATCTCTAAAAAAATAAAATAAAAATAAAAATCCGTGCCTAAATTAATAGCCTATTTTGGAGGAAAGTGCTTATTGCTGCTTAGATTTTTGGCTCCTCAATAATTTGGACTATGCTGCCACTTTCTCCTGGGTTCCAGCTGAGTTGAACATGGAGAGTTCTGAGCATAGGCACAGATACACATATAAAGAAGAAAACTACAAACAAGGAACTGCATGTTCTTTCTCCACTGTGGAGCCCTGCTAAGCACATTGTGAAGAGGCCATTCCCAGGCCTGCTTGCACAACATCCCCAGGTGTTTCCAGTTATCTCAAAGGGGTGTCGTGAAGTTTGCAAAACAAAATACAATTTAAATTCTTAGATATGTAAAAAGTAGTTACTGTATATGCTTTGTGGAAGGGAACATTGTGAAACCCAGTAAACAATGAGCAGATGATGTTGTAATTCTCAAAAGGCTGCAAATCACAAACAAAAGTAATGTGACAGAGGTAATAAAGGCATTATGAGAAAACATTGGGTTGGCGTTTGGAAAACCCAGTTTTCCCTGAGCATGCTTACCAAATGACTTATCTATTCAATAATGTTGAATGAACATTCCACTTTTCCCTCTGTTAAAAAATTTTTGATGCTACCCTTTTCGTTTGCTATAAGAGTTTCAGCTGTTTTTGCTCATTGACTCTCAAAATAACTGCACCCATGCTCTATTTTTTCATTATTTATTCATTTTGTAAACATTTACTGAGTTCTCCTCTGTTTCCAGGGCTGAGCTCGGCACTGGGGTTGGGAGGGGAATTTTAAAAATGCTCACCGTCTAGTGGGTGAGACAGAGAAGCAAACGAATGTGCTGCAGAGATCATTGCTGGAAGCAAGTTCTGAACAAAGGGTTAAGGGGGCCCAGCTAGAGAACTATGAAGTCACTTCTGGGTCTGGCTAAGTAAGGATTAGCCTGGTGGGGATGACCTTTTAGGCCAGTATTACTTGATTCATTGGAAGGTGGGGCGGAGGTGGAGGAAGCCTATCAAAGCAAATGGGCTGAGCCAGGGGAGCAAATGTGTTCAACCTCTATCAGTGAACAATGACATGGTCAGTTAATATCTCTGTAGCTTGTGGTTGGACTGGGGACCCAGTAGGTGACAAAGCAGGCAGGGCAGGGATGACTCTGGATAAGAGGCAACCTTTATTGACTTTCAACACATTTTTCTCCTTCCTCCTCTCTGTTGCCTAAGAGCCCACTCAGCTTTGTTCTGATGCTGGGTCTGGGAGCTTTGGGAGTGTCCAGGGTTCACTCCTTTGGTGAACTTTGACACTGGCTCACCGCTGAGTCAAATGGCCCATGGGCCTGTGGGGCCAGATCCACGGCAGCAGGAGCCACAGTAGAGCAGGTATTGTGGTGACAGCAGCTGACCAACTGGGCGTAAAATGTGTCCCCTCTGGGGACACTTGCAGGTGTGGACTTAGGTCATACTATTAAAAAAATGGAGGCAATCAAGCAGTAGATGTAGACCTATGATAATTATAATTACCATTTAGTGATTGCTTGCTATAGGGTACCACGCCCTACATGAATTACAGACAATTTCTCATTTCACCTATGAATAAGAACTCCTCAAAAGCAAGTAGCTTTGGCTGGCACAGTGTGTGTTTTGCTGGGACTGGTGGAAGTGGATGACACTGGGGGAAGAAAATGAAGGAAATGAGTCTTTCTTGGTTCCCAGATCGTGTGTAGCTAAAAACAAGAAATGCCGTATAAACCAAATTAGAATTTAAAAAAATAAAGAAAGAAAAGAAAAATGCCGATTTCTACATTTAGCGGGAGAAAATGTCCTTAGGATTTCATTGGTCATTATCATTGCTTTAGCTTGTCAATCTAGGAGAAGTTCTCAAGACTATTTTATCCAGATCCTTCCCACACATGGATGAAGAAACTGTAACTTGGGTGGAGAGTGTAGTGACGTGCCCATGCTCACAGTCAGCTACTACGTCACCTGCAGAGAATACCTGCTGGAGAACCATTTGCTTGGCAGGTGGAGGGTCCATCCTTGGTCACAGCTGGAGAGAATGTTCTCTACAGCCCTGTCAGTGCTCATCAGCATGTTTGCTGCCTTCGAATTCTAGGGCTGGAAAGTCAGGTTTCTCAAGTCTAAAAATCCCACAGTCTATTCTTCCTTTCCCCAGCCCTGCCTCAGGAAATAGGCTTCCAACACCTGAACTCTGTTGAGATTGATTTGTAAACAACAAAGCTAATAATTTACAACCGGATGCAGACTATTTCGGAATCTCTTTACCTGCTAGTAGGTGTCCTTGTGAAATCAAAAACATGATTGGAAGATTACCTGATGGGCAGAGAATTATTCAACAGAAAGAATAGGCCTATATTCAATACTGAGGCTGGGAAAATCTACTGTTACCATTTTTATTTCCCCATGGAAAGAGTTGCATCTTGAGTTGAATTCTACTCTGATGTTATTAGCGATGTGGTGTTGGGCAAGTTGTTTAATCCCTCTGATACTTTATTTCTCCATAGATCTAATGAGAATACCTGCCAAATATAGTGTCTCTCCCTTAGATGTGGCTGAATGCACTGAGATTTGGATTCTCAAATGCTGCTAAAGGACCATAATTTTCACCATTCCTTTGCCAGGTGAAAAAGGATAATGTAGAGAGTTTTCTTCCTGCTAAATTCATTGAAATATTTGATGTTTAAATATCCTTTATTTCATTACATGATGGTGATAAAAAATATATTTTTTAAAAAGTATCTTTACCTTGCAATATAAGAAGTCGGCCTCTTAATCCATTCACTCAGGATTTCTGCCAGCATAGCCAGGAATATTTGGATGAGGTGACGCCAGCAAAATAAGAGGTGTATTCTCTTTGGTTTTCAGCTCTTCTATTTGGTTTGTGGTTTCAGTTAATTTAGGAACAAGAACTGAAATGTGTAAAACAGAATATTAAAGTCCATGCTATTCAATCTTATTTTTATAATTTGTTTCAAGAGAGAACATTAGCATTTGATGGCATCCAGGTTTTTGTGGATTTTCTTCCTCATTTGCCCACCACATCTACCTTTGTTGCCCTTTGATTACTTGGGTGTCTGCTGACATGGGTTACAGGAGACCTTTGATTGAGGATGCAGTTACAACAACTGAACCTGGTTAGAGTCCCTTTTTTTCTGTTTGGAGGTTTGTCCAACAGACAGAGCCAGGAGAAGGGAACTTTGGAGCCAGCACATCAATGTCCCACTCTGCCCAAGGGTCAGTGACTTCCAGAATCAGCAGGAGGGATGGGTGAGGCAGCTGAGAAAGACGACTTTATATGAAGAGAAAAGCAAAAAGAAAAGAGAAAGTGAGAGGAAGGAAGGGAGGAGGGAAGGAAGGAAAGGAGGGAAAGGAAGGAGGGAGAGAAAAAAGAAGGGATTATTATCTGAGCCAGACACGCCATTTTTTAAAAATCCCTATGGCTCTCTGGAGAAAAATACAAAACAGTTAAAATTTGGGAGCTACATTGTGAGGGACACCTGTTGTTGTATTTAGAGGCAGAATTATTTAAATAGCAGCACCCCAGGCACCACTTCAGGTATATACAAGCTGTTATTTTGCACTGGAAACTTGAGCCGTGGGGAGGAAGAAGGAAAAAGAGCCTGGGTAAACTAGCTAAATCTAAGGTCGGGTAGACAAAGGGAATGGCTGTCTGCTGCTGCCAAGTGTCGGATACCTGGTAACTTCACAAAAGGACCCTGAGTAGGCACTCTCGCTCAGTCTCTCATCCCTGACAGACAGTCATCTGGTTCCATTTTGAGCCAGCTAGTAAAAGCCGAGGTTTTTGGCCGGGCGCGGTGGCTCAAGCCTGTAATCCCAGCACTTTGGGAGGCCGAGACGGGCGGATCACGAGGTCAGGAGATCGAGACCATCCTGGCTAACACGGTGAAACCCCGTCTCTACTAAAAACTACAAAAAACTAGCCGGGCGACGTGGCGGCGCTTGTAGTCCCAGCTACTCGGGAGGCTGAGACAGGAGAATGGCCTGAACTCGGGAGGCGGAGCTTGCAGTGAGCTGAGATGGGGCCACAGCACTCCAGCCTCTGGGTGACAGGGGAGACTCGTCTCAAAAAAAAAAAAAAAAAAAAAAAAAAGCCGAGGTTTCACCCCTTATAAGTTTGCAACGTCTTTAATAGGAACCTTAGTTGTCGAGCCTGTAACTATTTTGATTCTTGTGAATCTTTTCATGTAAATCAAGGAATGGCTAAAACAAGCAGGGCCTTTTTGCAGCTTTCTGGGGCTGCCCGCTTCTTGGAAGAGTGAGGAGATATTATGCAAATATCTGAGGTGTTTGCAAACCTGGCACTAGGTAAGACTGAGGCTAATTGTGGAAGAGAATCTCTTTGCTCTTGTCCCTTGCGGGAAATAGGCCCATGTTTTTTGGACTGGAAGCAAGACTGTGGGATGGAGGGGGAGATAGCCACCACCCTCTCACCCAATATATTATAAGTAATAGCAGGAACATCTTGATGATAGCGTGTTGGGGTGGGTTGTATTTGTGGGTGAGGCGGGGGTTTTAGTCACTATGCAGTTTGTGGCTAAATGCTGGAGTTAGCTCCAGCTGTTATGCTCAGAGGAGAGGCAAGTTTACCTACAAATGTCTTATGTCTGGAGTCTCCCAAATAGTTTCTTGCCTCGGGCACTGAGGCTGCTTTAATGGCTCATAACAGCAATTGTGCATGCCTCTTCATACTGTGTTCAGATGACATTCAAATTTGCAAGCTTGAAATTGGCCATGGTAGGAAATATTTTGGCACTACAGAAATTTGGCAGCACCATGATTCAAGGCATTTGGTTTTTCCCTGAAGATTGATTTGTAGCACGCATTCACTTGTGTACTCCCACACCACTACATTTTACTCACAAGCGGCAGTGATCTATACAAAGATAAGCTGGATCGTTGTACACAATTGTTTACAAGTCGTTCATTGTCTTCCATTGCTCTGAAAAAGCACAATTCTTTACCAAGCTTATGAGGCCACCTACACGAATCTGGCCCTAGAGGTCTCCCGCTATATCTACATTACTTTTTTTTTTTTAATCACTTTAAGTTCTAGGCGGACATGGGCACAACATGGCAGATTCGTTACATATGTAACATGTGCCATGTTGGTGTGCTGCACCCATTAACTTCATTTACATTAGCTATATTCCTAATTTATCCAATCCCCCGGCCCCACCCCACAACAAGCCCTGGTGGTTGTGATGTTTGCTTCCCGTGTCCAAGTGTTCTCACTGTTCAATTTCCACCTATGAGTTGGAAATGTAGTGTTTGGTTTTCTGTCCTGTGACAGCTTGATGAGAATTGATGGTTTCAGCTGCCATTCCATGTCCTCAAAGACACTAACTCATCCTTTTTTTATGGGCTGCATAGTATTCCATGGTGTAATATGTGCACCATTTTTAATCCAGGTCTGTCATTGGATGGGACATTTGGGCTGGTTCCAAGTCTTTGCTATTGGTGAATAGTGCTGCAATAAACGTGTGCATGTATCTTATAGTAGATGATTTATTAATCCTTTGGGTATATTCCCCAGTAATGGGATGGCGGGTCAAATGCATTTTTCTTAGTTTTAGATCCTTGAGGAATCGCACACTGGTCTTCCCAATGGTTGAACTAGTTTACAGTCCCACCAACAGTGTAAAGTGTTCACTATTTCTACATCCTCTCGCGCACCTGTTGTTTCCTGACTTTTTATATGATTGCCATTCTAACTGGTGTGAGATGGTATCCTACTGTGGTTTTGATTTGCATTTCTCTGATGACGAGTGATGATGAGCATTTTTTCATGTGTCTGTTGGCTGCATAAATGTCTTCTTTTGAGAAGTGTATGTTCATATCCTTTGCCCACTTTTTGATGGGGTTGTTTGATTTTTTCTTGTAAATCTGCATTACATCTTATCTCACTATACGTGCTCCATCAGTTCATTCAATGGAACTAGTTTCTCACCACACGTTCTTTGCACAGAGTGTTTACAGCCATTTGTGGGTCACCAAATATTCACAAACTGTCTCACATTTTCTAGCCCACCTGCAGTTGGGTGGGGCCATGTGACCAGTTCTGCCAAGTGAGCAGTGAGTGGCAGTGACACACAGAAGAATATTGTCTTGTACCATCTTCCAGCTTTGTCTTCTGCAGCTGCAATCGTGGAGGCCGTGTGTTCAGACAGCAGAACCGCACAATGGAGTAACCCGGATTGCTGAGTCAGCATGTGGAGGACAGCTGTCTTTAGAAAGTTGCCTGATGGTGTATGAGTGGGAAATAAACATTTGTGGTGTTAAACCACTGAAATTCAAGACACCTTTGTTACTGCAAAACAATTTATCCCAGTAGTTCTCAAACATTTTCGTCTCAGGATCCCCTTAAACCCTTAAAAATTATTGATGATCCCAAAGAGCTTTTATTTATGTGGGTTACATGTATCAATATTTCCATATCAGAAATCAAAACTGAGAAAATTTTAAGATGTGTATATATTAATTTTAAAATAACAATAATAAAACAATTACAGTTTAACCTAAATATTTTATGAAAACAGCTAGCTGCCATAACAAACCCATGACAGTGTTTTATATTTTTGCAAATCTCTGGATTAATTGAAGACAGCTGAATTCTGATATCTGCTTCTGCATTTAATCAGTTGCAGTCTGTTTTGTTGTTGTTTTTGTTGTTGAGATATGTGAAGAAAATCTGGCCTCACACAGATAATATAGTTGAAAAGAAGTATATTTTAATAGCCTCTTCTGATAATTGTGGATATTCTTTTTGGATACTGTATCAAAACTCTTTAAGTGGTAGTTTCTTTTTTTTTCTTTTGTCTTGTCTTTTTTTTTTTTTTTTTTTTTTAAATTAAGACAGAGTCTCACTTTGTTGCCCAGGCCAGAGTGTAATGGTGCAATCTCGGTTCACTGCAACCTCTGCCACTTGGGTTCCATCGATTCTCATGCCTCACCTCCTGAGTAGCTGGGATTACAGGCGCCCACCACCACGCCCAGCTAATTTTTTTGTGTTTTTAGTAGAGACGGGATTTCACCATGTTGGCCAGGCTGTTCTCGAACTCCTGTCCTCAGGTGATCCTCCTACCTCGGCCTCCCAAAGTCCTGGGATTACAAGCATGAGCCACCATGCCTGGCCAAAGTCGTAGTTTCTTAAAAGTTAGTTACAATGTAGAATCTGAAATCATGTCAATGAACTTTTCATGCTCTGCTACATTAAAATCTGTTAGGCTTTCTTGCACTTTGAAAGGATCCTTTACCCATACATGGTTTTATAACCTCATGATGGGTTATTTGGAAAAGATTAGTTCACTGAGTTACACAGATCTTCCAAATGTTAACATATTTCCTTATACAATATTTTTAAAAATCACATTAATTAATATCACCATCAATCTTATTGGAGTCTTTAAGTGCTGGAAGCTGTCTAGCTGATAGTGGTGGCTACAAGTTTTCTAACATTCCGATTTTTGTTTGAAAGCTTGCATTTTATCTTTAGCAACAAACACTGTCAGTCATTTTTCTTGAAGTGACAGGCTCACTTTATTCATTTTCAAGAAAATGTCTGCCAACTACCCAAGTTTGAATAACTAGAGTTTGTCAGTTTTTTCAAGTAAAAATGTCATTCCATGATAAAAGCAGCTAGTTCCGTTTGTAACTGAAAAAAATCAAACAAGTGCTTTTCCTCGAGACAACCATCATAGTTCGGTATGCAGTAGAAGGGTTTTATGCATACTTCTCATTTGTCACAGAGAATATTAAACAGATGTGTACTCTCCTGGGTAGTGACTTAATGAGAGAAATAACTTTTACACTTAATCAAAGGCATTTTGAAGTAAAACAGGTTTTGTTTTTTTGTTTTTCTCCTGCAAGTGCATGGGGTAAAGAATACAAATACAAAGATAATTAGTACAGTTTGATTTGTGCTCAGGCACCAGAAGTTTTACCCACCAGTGCTTTTGTATCATCAGTGCAAATGTCAATCAAATGAAAAGGGTAGTAACATCTTAGTGTCATTATAAAAACAGTTTTTACCTTGCAAAACCTCTGGAGGCATCTCTGGAAGTCCCAGTGGTCTGAGATCTCTTTGAGAATCACCAATCCAACCCATTCTCACTAATTCACTCACACCGTTCCTTCTGGCTAGAATGTGCCCCACTCCCACCCTCTTCACCAGGCCATCACACTCTGTGCCCTAGAGCCTGGGTTCATGATCAGCTTCTCAGGGGTCCTTCCCTGACTTCCTATGTTCCCCCTTTAACATTCTCACATGCCTCATGTACATCTTCTTACTGCAACAGTAATTTTAAATCGATATCTATCTTCCTTGCTGGATTTTAAGCACCACTAGAGTAGAGATTTTTTTTTGGTTTACTATTCCATTTCCAGTGTCTAGGATGGTGTCCAGTGCATAATAGGACTCAAATTTTGAATAAATGTAGGTGTCTGGAGTGATCCTGTGAAAAGGCCTAATGACCTCAGTGGGAAGCTTCTGTTAATTTGGGACTAACTAGAGGGACTCTGGGGCCTTGCTTAAACTTAGCTCACCCAGGTGTTTCTACAAACAGATTCTGTATAAAAAAAAGGTAGCAGGCCTGTGACTGGTGTGTAAAATATCTATGTTTAGCTCTTTCCTGTTTTGGAAGGTGTGTGTGTATGTGTGTATGTGTGCCACATATGTGAATGGATCTAGAGAAGGGATATTGATAACTCTTTATTACTTCTATAATGGGGTAAAGCACCAATAATCCTTCAAAATGTTGTGAAATATGACATTTTTATCTTACCCCATGGAACTTTTAATATGTGCTATAAATAAGTAGGAAACTGATTTCCATACCACTGCATTTGCTTTCCCTAGGGAAGGTTAGTAAGTTCTTTGAGGATAAGGATTACGTCTTTCTCTTCCTTTCTTTTTCCTAATGGTGCCCAGCCCAGTGCCTGGCATATAGAAGACATACAATAAATGTGCATTAAATTGTCACATGGCAAGAAGTAAGGCAATGTGACAGGAAGAAGGAAAAGCAAAGGCCTTGTGTTGGGAGCTGAAAACCTAGGATTATCAACACCAGCATGTTCCCCGTTCATTAATAAAATTGGACATGTTGGACTACCCAATGGTTGCTCTTGGTCACAGTTAGCAGTTCTCAGATTCACCTCCTTCTGTTCCATTTTCCATATCCAAAATGTCTAGCAGGACCAAATCACTCCATCTGCTACAGAATCACCCAGCGGGAGAAGGATGGGGGCCACACCCATGGTTCTCAACTTGGGCTGCACATTAGGTTCTCCCAAGGAGCTTGTGAAAAGTACCATCTCTTGAGGGAGGGGCCCAAGAATCAGTATTTTAAGAGTTGCCTAGGTTATTCTGAAATGCAGCCAGGAAACAGAACTACAGGGCTAGACAAGGAGTGGGACACTCAGGTGTTCGTGGGGACCATCCTCTATGGGGACAAGTTAAAAACCAGGTGATGCGTCCCTAGAAAATTAACATATGGCAGCCCATGGCCATGATGGCTGTCACTGCTAGAGAAGAGTGCATGGGATTGGAACCAGCTCTCAGTCTGCGTCCTGAGCCATGGGACCATCCCAGAGTGGTCTCAGCCTTGTGCTGCTTGGGGGCTTTTTGCATAATCTACTTTTAAAGCACCAGGATCTCAAAATCAGTTGTTCACACCTTTCAGTTACTTGAATAAGAGGCAAGTGGAGTGGCACGATGCCCTAGAAGGACAGGTGTGCAATTAAATTCTGCTTACAGTGAAACTCCCAAAGGAGATCACATGCTGAGAGTACTGGGAGTGGTGCTTATAACAAGCCCTTGTTTATAGTGCAATCAGAGTTCAACAGCTTACAGACACCTATGTCCCCCTTCTGCTCCCCAGCTTCCCACCCAATGGCTTCCTCTAATAAGGTTCTTTAAGCTACTCTGTAATGGTGGGGTGGGTACACAACCAGTTATACTTTAATGGTGTTTACACAGTCAAAGCGGCTCAGCTTGTTAGACCATCCAGCTGCCAGGACAGCAGAGCATCAGTTCAGGCCTCTGTGAAATTAACCTATAGTCAGTTTGCCCTAATTGATCCCATGCTTCAATCTCAGGGCATTCTAAGTATTTAAAAGCATGTAATGAAAGATCTGACTAGCCTGTAACCATGGTGGTTAAGAGAACTGCTACAGTATTCCTTTTGAAATAGCCCAGTGAATCAGAAGTTATTTAGAAGATATTTAACTGAACATAAATTATTTCATTTTGGGTGAAATTAGTCTCTAAACTTAGACCAAATATGTATTTACATAAAAGAACTTCTTTTACACTCAAGGAAGAGTTGAGGCAATGCTGATGTCTTCACTTGATCAGAATGCTGGTGGGAGTCGGTATCCCCCGCAGGTTATATTAATAGAGGAGCACACTTGGTGACCTTTGCCTCAACATGTCAACAAATGGAGGTTAAACTTCAGAGGTGTGTAAACTTCAGAGAACTGTCACAGGCTGTAATTGGGTTTCAGCTCTGGCCAGAATTTTACCAGTCAGAGGACAATGGAGTGGACAGCATAGGATCTGGAATGGAAGAGACCCAGGTTAAAATCTCAGCTCTCACATTTCCTGGCTTTGTGACTTAGGTCAGTCTCTTAATGCCTTTAAGCTACCCTTTTCACACCTGGGAAATGGAGATAATATTAGTACCTACCTCTCAGAGTTGCTATGAGATTTAGCACAGATAACACGTGCCAAATGCTTAGTACACTATTTGGCAAGTAGTAAGTATGTGATAAATATTAGCAAAACAAAAATGGAACAAAACAACCAAAGCAGGACAAGAAGCCCTGAAGAGCCATGTACAGTTGTTTAGCTGCTTGACACTGCCACTGCCCCCTTCCTTTTCACCCTTGTCTGCAAACATGCTAATTACAGTGAATGTCAAAGAAAGTTATATTTAAATAAATATGTTATAGAGACTTAAAGTTCAAGTGCTCATAGTATGCTCAGGACAAAATTGCAATCTGGGAACTGGTCCCAGAATAGACTTCTAGAACTTGTCCTGGAATAGACTTCTAGAACTGACAAATGTCTGTGAGGGCTCTTCTTCCTGAGCACACAGTTTGACAATGTCTCTTCATCCTCCTGTGCAATTAGATGTAGCCACCAGATTGAGTTCTGAACAATGGAAATGGGTGAGAGTGAGGTGTGCCACTTTCAGGCCTGGCCTGTAAAACCCTCTCAGTATAATCCTGCCTCTCTTTTTTTCATTTACTGGTGAAATAGAACACCAAGGACACCAAGAGCCTAAGAGAGGGCCGGCCCAGAGGGAAGAGAAGAGGTTCACCTCTTTCCCTCTTCCCTACATCAGATTGTGATGTAAACGACAAATAAATTCTTACTGTGTTAAGCTACTGATACTTTAATTAAATAGTTGTGGTAGTGGTTGTAGCAGCTTGCCTATTCTAATAGGTACAATGAGCTTTTCCAGGTTATGCTGGTCTCTGAAGGTTTACTAAAGCATCAGATAGGCTGTCAGGAGAGCTGGTCATAATCTGGGCTCTACCTGTCTCTTTCTGATGGATCTAAACACCGTTAGAAACATGAAGAGCATTTAGAGAGTCTAAGAAAGTCAGGCTGAGCATGGTGGCTCACACCTGTAATTTCAGGACTTCAGGAGGCCAAGGCAAGAGGATTGCTTGAGGCCAAGAGTCAAGACCAGCCTGGGTAAAATAGCAAGACCCTATCTCTACAAAAATAGAAAATTTAAAAAAGGGTGGCTGGCAAGATGACCAAATAGGAACAGCTAGGGTCTGCAGCTCCCAGCGAGATCAACACAGAAGGCAGGTGATTTCTGCCTTTCCAACTGAGGTACCCAGCTCATCTCATTGGGACTGGTTAGACAGCAGGTGCAGCCCATGGAGGGCAAACCGAAGCAGGGTGGGGCATCACCTCACCTGGGAAGTGCAAGGGGTTGGGGAACTCCCTTCCCTAGCCAAGGGAAGCTGTGAGGGACTGTGCCATGAGGAACAACGGTGTACTCTGGCCCAGACACTATGCTTTTCTCATGCTCTTTGCAACCCACAGACCAGGATATTCCCTTGGGTGCCTACACCACCAGGGCCCTGGGTTTCAAGCACAAAAATGGGCGGCCATTTGGGCAGACACCAAGCTAGCTGTAGGAGTTTTTTTCTCATACTCCAGTGGAGCCTGGAAGGCCAGAGAGACATAACCATTCACTACCATGGAAAGGGGGCTGAAGCCAGGGAGCCAAGTGGTCTAGCTCAGCGGATCCCACTCCCACAAAGCCCAGCAAGCTAAGATCCACTGGCTTGAAATTCTTGCTGCCAGCACAGCAGTGTGAAGTCAACCTGGGATGCTTGAACTTGGTTGTGGGAGGGGCATCTGTCATTACTGAGGCTTGAGTAGGCGGTTTTTCCCTCACATTGTCAACAAAGCCCAGGAAATTCGACCTGGGCGGAGCCCACTACAGTTCCGCAAAGCCACTGTAGCCAGACTGACTCTCTAGATTCCTCCTCTCTGGGCAGGGCATCTCTGAAAGAAAGGCAATAGCCTCAATCAGGGGCTTATAGATAAAACTCCCATCTCCCTGGGACAGAATACCTGGGGGAAAGGGCGACTGTGGGTGCAGTTTCAGCAAACGTAAACGTTCCTGCCTGCTGGCTCTGAAGAAATCAGCGGATCTCCCAGCACAGGGCTCCAGCTCTGCTATGGGACAGACTGCCTCCTCAAGTGGGTCCCTGGCCACCACACCTCCTGATTGGGAGACACTTCCCAGCAGGGGTCTACAGACACCTCATACAGGAGGGCTCTGGCTGGCATCTGGTGGGCGACCCTTTGGGATGAAGCTTCCAGCGGAATGAACAGGCAGCAATCTGTGCTGTTCTGCAGCCTCCACTGGTGATACCCAGGCAAACAGGGTCTGGAGTGGACCTCTAGCAAACTCCAGCAGACCTGCAGCAGAGGGGCCTGACTGTTGGAAGGAAAACTAACAAAACAGAAAGGAATGGCATCAACATCAACAAAAAGGACATCCACACAAAAACCCCATGAGAAGGTCACTAACATCCAAGACCAAAGGTAGAGAAATCCACAAGGATGAGGAAAACCAGTGTAAAAGGCTGAAAATTCCAAAACCAGAATACCTCTTCTCCTCCAAAGAATCACAACTCCTTGCCAGCAAGGGAACAAAACTGGACAGAGAATGAGTTTGACAAAGTGACAGAAGTAGGCTTCAGAAGGTGGATAATAACAAACTCCTCCGAGCTAAAGGAGCATGTTCTAACCCAATGCCAGGAAGCTAAAACCTTGAAAAATGGTTAGAGGAATTGCTAACTAGAATAACCACTTTAGAGAAGAACATAAATGACCGGATGGAGCTGAAAAACACTGCATGAGAATTTTGTGAAGCATACACAAGTATCAATAGACGAATTGATCAAGCAGCAGAAAGTATATCAGAGATTGAAGATCAACTTAATGAAATAAAGCATGAAGACAAGAATAGAGGAAATAGAATGAAGAGGAAAGAATGAAGCCTCCAAGAAATATGGGACTATGTGAAAAGACCAAACCTACATTTGATTGGTGTACCTGAAAGTAACAGGGAGAATTGAACCAAGTTAGAAAACACTCTTCAGGATATTATCCAGGAGAACGTCCCCAAACTAGCAAGACAGGCCAACATTTAAATTCAGGAAATACAGACAACATCACAAAGACACTCCTCAAGAAGAGCAATCCCAAGACACATAATTCTCAGATTCACCATGGTTGAAATGAAGGAAAAAATGTTAAGGGCAGTCAGAGAGATAGGTCGGGTTGGAATCCATCATTCTCAGCAAACTAACACAGGAACAGAAAACCAAACACTGCATGTTCTCACTCATGTGTGGGAGTTAAACAATGAGAACACATGGACACAGGGAAGGGAACATCACACACTGGGGCCTGTTGGGGGATGGGGGGTAGGGGAGGGATAGCATTAGGAGAAATACCTAATGTAGATGATGTGTTGATGGGTGCAGCAAACCACCATGGCACATGTATGCATATGTAACAAACCTGCACATTCTGCACATGTATCCCAGAACTTAAAGTATAATTAAAAAAAAAAAAGAAAGAAAAGAAAAAAAGAAGGTCAGTGATTCCGTCCTCTCCGATGATGACACAATTGCCTCTCTGCCTATGCAGAGACTTGGCCAAGAAAAGGGATTTGCTAAGCCCTTGGAGGGACATGGCAGCCACCTTTCCCCTCCTTTTTTCTCCTAGAACTTAACTTAGGAGCAGGCTCTGCAGTTCAGCACACTGAAAATGTTATATGATTTGGTTGTCATTTAAACTAATTTTATTACTTCGGCCAGTGTTCCTTAACCACTTTGTGCATCAGTTTCTTTGTCCACATAAGGGGAACAATGATGCACCTACCAAATAGAGTTCTAGTGAGAAGTAGAAATAGTTTCTGTAAAGCGTCGATCACAGTGCTTGGCACTAGTAGTCACACAATAAAGGGTTGTTGCTATTAAATTCGTGTGCTTAATACTTGATTTATTTCACAAACATTTGCGGAGCTCTTGCTATGGCCAAGCAAATTGCTAGAATTACACAGGCAGAGTGGACAAAACCTCTGCCCTCAATGCATTTAGGCTTTAGTCCTGGCATCCTCTGACCTCCTCTTGCCATCCCCACCTCTCACCCCAAATACACGCATAGGCACGACATGGCAATATGAAGTGGAAAACAAAGAAATGAATTTTGGAAGGGACAAATGCAAAAGGGGCCTGGGGCCAGATTTCTGCTCTTCCTCTATGTTGTTACATGGGATCAGGTAGTCCTTCCTTAAGGAATTTCTCCCTCTAAGTCCAAGGGTTGGCAAAATTCTCTAGTTAGACCCTGGACAGGAGAAGTCAAATCTCAGAGGTCTCTTAGGAGAGAAGCGAATCTTCTGTTGACACTTCTGCCTGACTCCCATGGTCTGAAGGAGCCTGGGGAGAAGGGAGAGGTCAGAGTTTCATTGCTCTGCTTCTCTGGAGTGGAGATAAGGGAAGCTGAAGTCTTACAAAGTGTTAAGAAGGGGCGCAGATAATTAATTATATGTCCGCACACGCATTGCTATTCCGATTGTAAAATCTCCAATAGTCATTCCACACACAACACAGCAAAGCCTTTAAGGACAAGCTTAAGAAGGATTACTTTACAAAGACCCAACAACTGGAAACCTCTAAAATCATTGTAAAGGAAAAGATGATACTCAAAATCACAGAGTTTAAGAGCTGGAAAGACCCTCAAAGGTCATCTAATGCAGATTCTAAAATGCCAGTCCATGACGAAATTTCCACTGGTCCATGATGAAAATAATTAACAATTTTTTGTCTTTCCATGCAATACCTTTTATTCATTTTAAATGATTTATCTTTTATTCTAACATTATGGTCATCCTAGTTTTTGGGTGTTGAAATATTCCTTGTATTACAGAATGATGATAGTATCTTAGATGGTAGTTTGTTTTATTTTTTAGTTTTGTACATGGATTTTAAAATCTCTACCTTTAAAACAAAAGTTGGCAATTCTATATCATCTCCAAGTTTTTTGAAATTTTATTGTTTGCTGAAATTCGAAACCTAGAAATGACTCATCAAACTCAACCACCATGTATAATATACTAACCCTTATCTTGTTTGCCCTGAAAATTCTTGCCGTGACACTTGAGGCTGCTCCATTTACCCTGAGATAACTTTGCCACAAAATATCTAGGTTTTAATATTATTTTAGTATCGCTCTAGTACATGACTTTGAAAAAAAAAAAAAGACATCGTTGTATTTATAGCATTCTGTTTTAGCAGTAGTATTTCCATTTACAAAATACAGTGATTCTCTATTGCTAAAATGTCAAATCCTAGAAAACATAGCATTTCTATACGTGATGTTAACATTGTTCTTGAACAGTTGTTGATGGAAGATTCATTTTATGAATCTGATTTTTCCAAAATAGACGATTTTGATGTTAGTTCTGTTTAGAAATAACTCCAATAAAAAGTTTTTATATTTTATTTTCACGTTGAAAATTAGTTGAACTTGCTTCAACCTCAAAGAGTGTGTTTATGTAAAATTAAGTGAGCGCTGGCAGGGAGCTGCACTTTTTTTCCCAAACGGGAAAAGGTTAAGAAATTAATTCCTGAAAAGTTACATAATTTCTCCAAGTTTTGAGAATATATCTGAATATTGAAGCTGGCTTTGATAAATGAAAAGAAGAAACAACTCCCTCAAGGAAAATGAACCTGGTTTTCATTGTTATCTGAAGATAGCATCTCTGCAGATGCTAATAAAAGTGATCTAAAAGATATAAACGTATAAACTTATTGTGATGGTTAACATTAGGTGTCAACTTGACTGGATTCAGGGATGCCTAGATAGCTGGTAAAGTCTTGTATCTGGGTGTGTCTGTGCCGGAACCGGAGAAGATTGACATTTGAATGGTGCACTGGGAGAGGAAGACCCACCCTCAATGTGTGTGGGCGCTATCCAATCGGCTGCAAGCGCGGCTGGAACAAAGCCAGCGAAGAAGGGGAATCAGCCTGCTTGCTGCATCTTCTGTATCGCTGTCTACCGGAGGCGGACTCTTGCTTCCTCTCCTCCTGCCCGTGGACTCCAGGTTCTTCGGCCTTTGGACTCTAGGACTGCACCAGTGGCTTACAGGGGAGTCTCAGGCCTTCACCACTGCCTACAGACTGCACTGTCGGCTTCCTGGTTTTGAGGCTTCTGCTTCCTCAGCTTACAGACGGCTATCCTGGGACTTCACCTTGTAATTGTGTGAGCCAGTTCTTCCTAATAAACTCATATCTATATCTATCTGCATCTATATCTGTCTGTCTGTCTGTCTATCTATCTATCTATCTATCTGCTATTGGTCTGTCTCTCTGGAGAACCCTAATACACTTATAAAGTATAATAGAAAATCCCTGAAATGAAAGCAGTGTCATGGTTCTAGTCTTTGTTGTGCTCTAAGTGTTTGCAATCTGGGTAAAATCATTTCACTTGCCTGGGCTTCAGTTTCTCCATCTGTAAAACGAGCCAGTGGGGGCAAGTTGATCTTCTAGGCCATTGGTTAGCGGTTAGTCTAGTTAGTGTTAATGGCAGAAATTTGAGGCTGTAGAAGAGACACCCTGGTTTGAATACTGACTCTGATACTAACTGACCAAGGGACCTTGGGTAAATTACTTAATATCTCTGTGCCTTAGTTTCTTCATTAACTAAGTGGCAATAATGGGGAAGCATGCTTCATGAGGGCTAAATTAGATAAAATTTATAGAGCACTTAGTATAGGGTCTGATATTTTAAAAACTCTCAATAAATGCTAGCTAGTATTAGTAACAGTCTATGCTTTTTCTAAATGAAATGTTTTGTGCTCATCTCTTGGTAATATAATTGGTCTGCATAAATTGGACTACAGCACAGAGCAGCCTGCTCTGAAAGGATAAGCAGCTCAGGAGATTGCCAAGAGGATTTCAAATGGCGAAATATAATAATACATTATTTTTTAGACTGGACACAGTGGTTCATGCCTGTAATCCCAGTGCTTTGGGAGGCTGAGGCAGGAGGATCCTTTGGGGTCAGGAGTTCAAGAGCAGCCTGGGCAACTAGTAAGATCCCATCTCTACAAAAAGTAAAAACATTGGCTGGGTATAGTGGCACATGCCTGTAGTCCTAGCTACTCAGAAAGCTGAGGAGGGAGAATCTCTTGAGCCTAGGAGTTGGAGGCTACAGTGAGCTATGATCATGCCATTGCACTCTAGCCTGGATGATAGAGCAAGACCCTGTCACAAATAAATAAATAAATAAATAAATAAATAAATAAATAAATAAGCTATTCAGAACACTTTACATATATTTAGTCCTCACAACAAATCTCTCAGATAAGTAGAATATGTTGGTTCCTTAGCCATAGTCCAAACCAAATGCTCATTACAGGCAACGCTCCACTTTGCCTGCATCATGAATCTCCTCTCTTGAGGGTTGAGGGTAAGGGATGGAGTATTGAGTGGGTAGAGCAAGGGGTGCTGGCAAATTACAGCCAACAGAGAAGACACCTCTTCCTCTGAGCAGTAGGTGCTGAGCCACAGCAGAGTGGGTCATGGGAAAGGGGAAGATGGCCTGGGGCAGGTGGTGGGAACTGGAGAATGGAGCCAACCAGCTGGAAGTCAGTGTAGGTGGAGAGCTGTTATTGGAGCTGTGGACCAAGGTTGCTTTTTAGGTACTTCCTATGTAAGTAGGCCTGCCCCATTTGAAGGGCTAGGGATGGGGTGGACACTGGGCAGCAGCTTATTGATCTAGGAATAGGTAAAACAAGTTTCTAAAAATCTCTGATATCGTTCTAGGATAGTGCTTGCAAGATCACTATAAAGCCAGGTGTGGTTGCTCATGCCCATAATCCCAGCACTTTGGGTGGCTGATGCAGGCAAATCACCTGAGGTCAGGAGTTCGAGACCAGCCTGACCAACATGGCGAAACCCCGTCTCTACTAAAAATACAAAATTAGCCCACGTGCTGGTGGCGCACATGCCTGTAATCCCAGCTACTTGGGAGGCTGAGGGAGGACAATCACTTGAGCCCACGAGGCTGAGGTTGCAGTGAGCTGAGATTGCACCACTGCGCTCCACCCTGGGCAACGAGAGCAAAACTCTGTCTCAAAAAAAAAAAAAAAAGCAAGATCACTATGAATCCTCTGCCTTACAACATATGAAGCACGTAAGAACTACGGTCTTCCATCTTCTGTCCACAAAAGTAATACTCGCAGGGCCAAACTTAGAAACTTGGTGCATCAGAGATATCTGGCAAGATTCCCCCCGGCCCTTTATGCCCTTATGAAGGGCATCTGCCCTCCCACACAATTCTGTTGTAGAAAGCAGTGTCTTAGACTGGGATTGAAACAAGGGTGGCCACTGGAGTGGACCAGTTTGGGGCAGCCAGCAAAGGCAGCCAATCCTGGGATTGGACACATGTGTATGAAATAGTCCTATCTGAGGAGCTCTGCCTGGGAGACTACTTCAAGCAAGTTTGAATGGAGAGTCAGAGGATGAGCCAACTGTCGGTAGGGAGAAGAAACTGATGTTGCACACAAAGATACACAGGGCCAGAGAGTAGGAGGCGCCCTAGCAAGAGAGCACAAGAATGGAGATCTTGACATCTTGTAACTGAGGAGGGTGACAAAACTACTTAGATCCGAGGCCTGTCTTGGATCTTGAATGGGAGGGGGCGGGCTGCTCTTGGTTTCTATGAGATTCTTCACCTGTCTCTTACTCCCATAATTATGTTAATAACAAACTCCATTACTTAAGTGGTTTGGAGGAATTTCTATCTCTTGCAACCAAAAGAACATAATGAATGTCAGTCTTGGTCTTAGTGTGTATGAACTGGAACCGTGTGGGAAAATGTAATTTACCAAACCATGTAAAGGAGAAAGTCTCTTCCAGGGGACACAGCTGATGCAGGAATAAAGACACAGAAGGCCAAGGGGAATCTAGAGAGTGGTGGGAAAATCAGTGTGACCAGAGGGAAGGATGAAGGAGGATGAGAGACTGTGAGGGTGGAATAGCAGGATCCAGATTGTCGGGGGTCTGCTTGTCATGCTGATGCTTGGACAAGATGCTTAAGCACCGGGGAGGATGGGCACATGATCAGATTCACCTCTGCTTATTCCCTTCAGGTTAGTTACAAAGAGCAGTTAATGTTGATAAAGACACACACTGAGAAGAAGGCCAAGAATGTATCACATCAGCTGTGTATTCAGGTCTCATGGAGAAACAGAATGTCAGTCAGGATGCAGTTACAGCTCTAGGGAATTTAAACTGAGGCTTTAAAGACAGTATTTTAAATTCTAAATGATGCCATTTTGCTTTTCACAACTTGGCATTCCAATCACAGAATTTTCCCCCTTGCACCATTTTCCTACTTAAAGTTTCCAGGGCTTGAATGAAAGACATGTAAGGAATATTTTCAAATTGTCTTTTACACTTAAATTCAAATGTTCATGTTTAATGAACCACAGACCACTGATCTAAACCAGAGAGCATGAATTGTTCTAGGTCTAGTGTGAAGTCAGCATTAGTGTGAGGCAGGGAATTCATTTGATCACACTGTTTGAATTATAGGCTGTTTGTCCTTCATGAAGCATGGCAAGAAAGGCCTGGGTAATATGTGGTAATTAAAATAATCATAAAAATGTTTTCTTCGTTTTCTAGTTACTAAGCACTGTGGCTTATAAAGACTGAATCACTCTGTGATGTGATGGACTTCTCATTTTTATGATCCTACAGGAATGATTTTAAAAACATAGTAAACTTGAAGGGCTAGAGAAAAAAAATGATCTGTATTAGGCCTCAAAAGCTTAGTTTCGCAAGCTTTAAAGGAAAACACTCTAAAAAATAATTTAATCTAATGTCTCAAACAAGGGCAATATACACAGCAGCTTGCTTTCCCACTGTAGTTTCTATAATGAAAATTGTTTATAACATCTAAAAAATCGCTGTTTGCAAACACTCCCACAATGCTGGTCAGTGTTGTAAATTGGTGCATACTTTCAGGAGGGCTATTTGATGATGTGTACCAGAGACCTTATAAATGATCACATACTTTAACTTAGACATTCTACCTCTAGGAATAATATCCTAGGGATCCTAATCAGAGAAATTTCAAGATTGTTATCCAAGGATGTTTATAACAGCATTGTTTATGCTAGAGCCAAACTGAAAACAACAAAAAGATCCAAATAGAGGGAACTTGTCACATAAATGATGACAGAGTGATACCATGAATGTTAAGAAGTCATAAAAATGTTGTTTCAAATAATATTTAATGTCATGGAAAATCACAACACAACTTTGAGAAAAGAAGGACATAAAACAATGCATATGCATATATATATACACATATGCAATAAAGTTTTTAATATGCATTTATATATTTTTTAAAATGCTTTAAAAGAAAACCTGGAAGAAAATAACACCAAGTTGAAATAGGAAATAATCAAAATGTTAATAGCATTTATCTGTTGATAGTAGGATAAGCGTTTTAATATTTTCTTTTTAAATTTCAAAATATTTAGCAATGTGTATATGCTATTAATAATCAGAAAAAAGTATATTTAAGCCACATACTATATATGTATATATATATATTTTAGATGGAGTCTCACTCTGTCGCCCAGGCTGAAGTGCAGTGGCACAATCTTGGCTCACTCCTACCTCAGCCTCCTGTGTAGCTGGGATTATAGGCACGTGCCACCATACCCAGCTAATTTTTGTATTTTTAGTAGAGACGGGGTTTCACCATGTTGGCCAGGCTAGTCTTGAACTCCTGACCTTAAGTGATCCGCCTGCTTTGGCCTCCTCAAGTGCTGGGTATTACAGGCATGAGCCACCGCGACCAGCCTAGAAAAAATGTTATTTAGGTTAGTCTTTAGTTGAAAGTATAATTATATTCAGAAAACAAAGAACAGAGACAGACGTTTTCACTACTTTCAACCTATTGACACAATTACAGGGAACAAGCAGGTGACCTGATTTGCATTTCTGTTCTTTTTCCAGCTTACTCCTTGGGAGAGGTGACAAAGGCAAACCCAAAGTCAGTTTCACTAAAATCTTCAAGGCCTTCTCTTTGTCGTCATCATTGCTAACAGTTAATAAGCTTGTACCAGGTGCCAGGCATGGTTGGAAAGGTTTTGGATATATTGCCAATCAACCCTCGTAACAGCCCTTTGAAATAGATAGTATTATTTTTCCTATTTTACTGATGAAGAAGCCAAGAAATAGAGAGGCTTGTTCAAGATCACACAGTTAGTAAGGGGTGGAGCTGGATTCAGACCCCAGGCAACCTGACATGTTGGAATACAATGCCCAATGCCACATGCCTCTGAGAAAGCAACACAGAATATTGGAATTTTGGAATTAGAGAAGACCACAAAAGTTTTGTTTTTTTTTTGGGTTTTCTGAGACAGAGTTTCTCTCTGTTGCCCAGGCTGGAGTGCAATGGTGTGATCTTGGCTCACTGCAACCTCCACCTCCTGGGTTCAAGCAATTCTCCTGCCTCAGCCTCCTGAGTAGCTGGGATTACAGGAACCCACCACCATACCTGGCTAAGTTTTTGTATTTTTAGTAGAGACAGGGTTTTGCCATGTTGGCCAGGCTGGTCTCGAACTCCTGACCTCAGGTGATCCACCTGCCTTGGCCTCCCAAAGTGCTGGGACTACAGGTGTGAACCACCACACCCAGCCATTGTTTTAAGAAAAGGATTTTTTTTTCACATCACACTCTGTGTAATTCCAACATCTAAAACTTTTTAAAAGGAGGATTTACTTCCAGTCTAGTTTAGGTAGAGACTGTGCTTCTGCCTCATTTCCTATCCAGGTCACTGTGGTGCCTTTGTTTTGTGTAACTCTTCTGGGAAACTGTTGTCCCACTCCAATCAGTTCTACTTGGAGATGAGAAACCTGGGCCCGGAGCTTTAAAAGACCCTCCCCAGGGCACCCATTTAGTATGTGCATAAGCCAGTGCTTTTCTATTACTACCTCATAGTACACATATACATTATTCAGAACTCCTTTTGTTATAAGAAACAGAAACCCAACTCAAATGTGCTTAGACAGATAAAGGAACTTATTAGTTCAAAATAACTTATTAGTTCAAAGAACTAGATTGTTCAAGGATGATCTGGGTCAGGTATAACTAGCTCCATGAGCCCAATATTAAGAACACAAGAGGTTCTGTTCTTCCTACCATTGGTTAGCTGTGCCTCCCTATGAACTGACTTCATTCTCAGATGAGTTCTCAACACCGTACACCTACGCCAGAGCAGCACTAGATGTGCAGGATCCCTGAATGGGGAACTGAATAGTCACTATCATCTATGTATTCTTCCAGTAAGGAAGATTTGGTTGGCCTTTATTTTTGTTGATGGTATGAGTACGTTAGGTCACCTGCTCCCTTGCCCCAATTTAAAAAAAATAAAAGAAATGAACACATAGTGTTCCATAACATGGACTACTATCCTTGGCACATCTGATTTAAGAGTGAATTCCTGGCCGGGCGCGGTGGCTCAAGCCTGTAATCCCAGCACTTTGGGAGGCCGAGACGGGCGGATCACGAGGTCAGGAGATCGAGACCATCCTGGCTAACACGGTGAAACCCTGTCTCTACTAAAAAATACAGAAAACTAGCCGGGCGAGGTGGCAGGCGCCTGTAGTCCCAGCTACTCGGGAGGCTGAGGCAGGAGAATGGCGTAAACCCGGGAGGCGGAGCTTGCAGTGAGCTGAGATCCGGCCACTGCACTCCAGCCTGGGCGAAAAAACAAACTCCCGTCTCAAAAAAAAAAAAACAAAAAAAAAACAAAGAGTGAATTCCTGGAATCCAGGCAGTCTGTTCCACTGATCTATAGGTTTGTCTTTTTCCTCATCTATATCACACCATCTTGATTACAGTAGTTTTACCAAACTCAGGTAGAGAAACTTCTAGATGTTGTTGTTCCTGCTCTCTTCCTCCTTTTCTTTTTCCTCCTCCACCTTCTTCTATTAGATTTATTGATATATAATTTACATATAATAAAATTCATCAATTTTAACTGTGAAATGTGATAAGTGCTTATAAATAATAAAGTCTCCTAATCATCACAGTCATGGTATAGAACAGTTTCAACACTCTGAAAACTTTCCTTGTGCTTCTTTGCAATCGATGCCGTTATCAACTTCTAGGCCCTGGCATCTACCTTCTTTCATGTAATTAGAGTCATACATACGTTGCCTGTTGTGTCTGGTTTCTTTCACTTAACGTAATGCTTTGAGATTCATTTCTGTTTTTGCATTTATCAGTAGTTTGTTCCTTTCTAATTTTTAATGGTACTACCTTATATGAATATGCCAACTTTCATTTATTCATTCACAAGTTCAGGTACATTTGCATTTTTTCTAGTCTTTTGCTATTGCAAATAAAGCTTCTATGAACATCTGTGTACAAGTTTTTGGGTGAAAAAATGATTTCATTTTTTTTTTCTTTCTTTTTTTTTTGGAGACAGGGTCTCCCTCTGTTGCCTAGGCTGGAGTGCAGTGGCATGATCTCAGCTCACTGCAACCTCCACCTCCTAGGTTCAAGTGATTCTCCTGCCTCAGCCACCCAAGTAGCTGGGATGACAGGCATATACCACCATGCCCAGCTAATTTTTGCATTCTTAGTAGAGACAGGGTTTCACCATGTTGGCCAGACTGGTCTTGAACTGCTGACCTCAGGTGATCCTTCTGCCTTGGCTTCCCAAAGTGCTGAGATTACAGGTGTGCACCACTGCTCCTGGCCACTTTTCTTTCTTTTTGGTAAATATCTAGGAGTGGAATTGCTGAAATGTATGGTAAGTTGATTAATTTTAAAGAAATTTCCAATTTGTTTTCCAAATTGGCTGTACTATTTTACATTCCTGTCAGCAACTTATGATGGCTCTCATTTCTCCACATTTTCCCCAGAAGTTGATATTTTCACTCTTTTTTATAAAAGCCATTTTAGTGGCTGTGTGGTGGTGTCTTATTTTAATTTTAATATGCAATTTCTAATATCTAATGATGTACAGCAGCTTTTCATGTGCCCGTTTGCCATCTGTTTATCTTCTTTGGTGGAGTCACTGTTCAGACCCCATTTTTTAATTGTGTTGTTTGTCTTCCTAATGTTGAGTTATAGAAATTCTTTATGGCCAGGCGCGGTGGCTCAAGCCTGTAATCCCAGCACTTTGGGAGGCCGAGACGGGCGGATCACGAGGTCAGGAGATCAAGACCATCCTGGCTAACATGGTGAAACCCCATCTCTACTAAAATACAAAAAACTAGCCGGGCGACCTGGCGGGCACCTGTAGTCCCAGCTACTCGGGAGGCTGAGGCAGGAGAATGGCGTGAACCCGGGAGGCGGAGCTTGCAGTGAGCTGAGATCCGGCAACTGCACTCCAGCCTGGGCGACAGAGCGAGACTCCGTCTCAAAAAAAAAAAAAAAAAAAAAAAAAAAAGAAAGAAATTCTTTATGTATCATATTAGGTTGGTGCAAAAGTAATTGCAGTTTGGACCGTGAATTTTAAATCATTGTAACTAGGCTCAAACACATCTTTATTAATCAAGATAGGAACCATTGCAATCAACACATTTTTGCCAACAAGAAATAAGTTTGTTTTTTCCTGCAGCATAAAAATCCATGCTTCGGAATTTGATGCACTCTTGGAAAGCATTTTCTGCATCCTGCTGGTTGTGGAAGTGTTTTCCTTGCGAAAAGTTGTCAAGATGCTTGAAGAAGTGGTAGTCGGTTGGCGAGGTCAAGTGAATATGGAGGATGAGGCAAAACTGCATAGCCCAATTCACTCAACTTTTGAAGCACTGCGGTCAGGGGTGGTTGTAGAGAAGAACTGGACCCTTTCTGTTGAGCAATGCCCATTTGGGTGTTGCAGTTTTAGCTGCGTCTCACTGATTTGCTGAGCATACTTCTCAGATATAACGGTTTTGTTGGGATTCAGAAAGCTGTAGTGGATCAGACTGGTGCAGACCACAAACAGTGACCATGACCTTTTTTTGTGCAAATTTGGCTTTGGGAAGTGCATTGGAGCTTATTCTCAGTCCAGTCATTGATGTGGTCATCACCGGCTGTCATATAAAATCCACTTTTTGTCACACATCACAATCTGATCAAGAAATGGTTCATTGTTGTTGCATAGATTAAGAGAAGACGATACTTCAAAACGACGATGTTTTTGATTTTCACTCAGCTCGTGAGGCACCCACTTACGGAGCTTTTTCACCTTTTCAGTTTGCTTCAAATGCTGAATGACCATAGAATGATCAACACTGAGTTCTTCAGCAACTTCTTGTGTAGTTGTAAGAGGATCAGCTTAGATGATTGCTGTCAGTTGGTCGTTGTCAACTTCTGATAGCTGGCCACTGCGCTCCTCATCTTCAAGCTTCTCCTCTCCTTTGCAAAACTTCTCAAGCCACCACTGCATACTGTATGTTGGTTAGCAGCTCCTGGGCCAATTGCAAAGTTGATGTTGCAAATTGTCTCTGCTGCTTTACGACCCATTTTGAACTTGAATAATATCATTTCCATAGTCTAAAATAAACATAAAATGAACAGCAAGTGATAAGTTATTAGCAAAAAACATAAAGTGAAAAATGCACATTAAAATGATGTATAACATAACCACATTTGTTTAAGAATGTATTCCAGTATCAAATGGCAAATTCCAACAGTGCAAAAACCACAATTACTTTTGTACTCACCTAATAGATATGTCTTTTGTTGGATGTATGCTTTCAAAATATTTTCTCCCAGTCTATGACTTGCCTTTTTCTTCTCTTTTTTTTTTTTTCAGACGGAGTCTCGCTCTGTCGCCCAGGCTGGAGTGCAGTGGCCAGATCTCAGCTCACTGCAAGCTCCGCCTCCCGGGTTTATGCCATTCTCCTGCCTCAGCCTCCCCAGTAGCTGGGACTACAGGCGCCTGCCACCTCGCCCGGCTAGTTTTTTGTATTTTTTAGTAGAGACGGGGTTTCACCGTGTTAGCCAGGATGGTCTCTATCTCCTGACCTCGTGATCCGCCCGTCTCGGCCTCCCAAAGTGCTGGGATTACAGGCTTGAGCCACCGCGCCCGGCCTTTATTTTCTTAATAGTGCCTTAAAGGAGCTAATGTGTTTACTCTTGGTGAAGTCCAATTTTTAAATTTTTCTTTTCTTTTCCTTTTTTTTGAGATGGAGTCTCGCTTTGTTGCCAGGCTGGAGTGTAGTGGCATGACCTCGGCTCCATGCAACCTATGCCTCCCGGGTTCAAGTGATTCTCCTGCCTCAGCCTCCCGAGTAGCTGGGACTATAGGTGCGCACCACCATGTCCAGCTAATTTTTGTATTTTTAGTAGAGATGGGATTTCACCATGTTGGCCCAGATTGTCTCTATCTCTTGACTTCATGATCTGCCCACCTTGGCCTCCTAAAGTGCTGGGATTACTGGCATGAGCCACTGTGCCTGGCCAATTTTTCTTTATATGTTATGCTGTTTGAGTCATACTTAAGAAATATTTCTTAAACCTAAGACCATCAAGTGTTTTTGTTGGTTTTTGTTTCTTGTGTTTTATTGTTTTTTGAGACTGAGCCTCACTCTTTTTTCCTGGATGGAGTGCAGTGGTGCAATCTCAGCTCACTGCAACCCCCGCCTCCTGGGTTCAAGCAATTCTTCTGCCTCAGCCACCCTAGTTACTGGGACTACAGGCATGCGCCACCATGCCCGGCTAATTTTTGTCTTTTTAGTAGAGACGAGGTTTCACTATATTGGCCAGGTTGGTCTCAAACTCCTGACCTCATTATCTGCCTGCCTCGGCCTCCCAAGTGCTGGGATTATAAGCGTGAGCCACAGCGTCCAGCTTGTTTTCTTCATTTAATTTATTTCTGCTCTGATCTTTATTATTTCTTTTCTTCAGCTGATTTTGAATTTGGTTTGCTCTTGCTTTTCTAGTTATTTAAGATGTATTGGTAGTTTATTTATATGAAGATTTTCTTCTTTTTTTGATGTAGGCACTTATTGCTATAAACTTTCCTTTTAGTACTGCTTTTGCTATATCCCATACGTTTGATATGTCATGTTACCATTATCATTTGTTACAATAAAATTTTTAATTTCCTTCTAATTTCTTCATTGACCCACTGGTCATTCATGAGCATATTGTTTAATTTCCACGTTTGTATAGTTTCCACAATTCCTCTTGCTATTGATTTCTAGTTTTATTCCATTGTAGTCAGAGGAGATGTTTGATATTATTAAAAATTTTTGAATGTTTTAAGATTTGTTTTGTGACCTACCATATGGTCTGTCCTTGAGAATGATCCATGTGCTGAGGAGAAGATTGTGTATTCTGTAGCCATTGGATGAAATGTTCTGTAAATATCTATTAGGTCCATTTGGTCTATAGTGCAGGTTAAGCCCAATGTTTCTTTGATGATTTTCTGTCTGGAAGATCTGTTCAATGCTGAAAGTGGGCTGTTAAATTCTCCAGCTATTATTGTATTGGGGTCTATCTCTCTCTTTAGCTCTAATAACATTTGCTTTATATATCTGGGTGCTCCAGTACTGGGTATATATATATTTTAAATTATTATATCCTTTTGCTGGACTAACGCTTTTATAATTATGTAATAACCTTCTTTGTTTCTTTTTATAGTTGTCTTGAAATCGATTTTGTCTGACATAAGTATAACAACTTCTGCTGCCTTTTTTTTTTTTTTTTTTTTTTGGTTTCCATTTGCATGAAGTACCTTCTCCAGCCCTTTATTTTCAGTCTATGTGTGTCTTTATAGGTGAAGTGTGTTTCTTGTAGGCAGGCGATCATTGGGCCTTCTTTTGTTTTTATCCATCCACCCACTCTAAATGGATAAAAGTCCATTTACATCAACGTTATTATTGGTAAATAAGGACTTATTCCTGCCATTTTGTTATTTGTTTTCTGGTCTTCTCTTCCTTTTTCCCTTCCTTTCTGTGTTCCTTTAGTTGAAGATGATTTTTCTCTGGTGGTATGATTTAATTTTGCTTTTACTTGTTGTGTATCTGTCATATTTTTTGTTTTTGTTTTTTTGAGATGAAGTCTTACTCTGTCACCCAGCCTGGAGTGCAGTGGCACAATCTCGACTCACTGCATCCTCTGCCTCCCAGGTTCAAGCAGTTCTCCTGCTTCAGCCCTCTGAGTAGCTGGGATTACAGGTGCCCGCCACCATGCCTGGCTAATTTTTGTATTTTTAGTAGAGACGGGGTTTCACCATGTTTGCCAGGCTGGTCTTGAATTGCTGACCCCAAATGATCTGCCTGCCTTGGCCTCCCAAAGTGCTGGGATTACAGGCATGAGCCACCACATCCGGCTTGTCATATATTTTTTGATTTGAGGTTACTATGAGGCTTCCAAATACGATGTAACCCATTATTTTAATCTGATGACAACACAGGTTGCATAAACAAGCAAGCAAAAGAAAACTAATAAAACTCTACACTTTAACTTTGTCCTCTTGCTTTTTAACTTTTTGTGGTTTCTATTTATATATTATTGTACTATCTATGTCTTGAAAAGTTGTTGTAGTTATTATTTTGATTGGTTTATCTTTTAGTCTTTCTACTTAAGAGTAGTTTACACACTAAAAGTATAGTGTTAAAATATTCATGTTTTCCTGTGTACTTACTATTACCGGTGAGTTTTATACCTTCAGATGACTTCTTATTGCTCATTAACATTTTTTTCTTTCTTTCTGATTGAAGAACTCCCTTTAGCATTCCTTTTCTTTTCTTTTTTTTTTTAGATGGAGTCTCGCTTTGTTGCCCAGGCTGGAGTGCAGTGGCGCGATCTTGGCTCACTGCAAGCTCTGCCTCCCAGGTTTACACCATTCTCCTGCCTCAGCCTCCCCGCCACCATACCCGGCTGATTTTTTTTTTTTTTTTTTTTTTTTTTTTTTATTTTAGTAGAGATGAGATTTCACCATCTTAGCCAGGATGGTCTAAATCTCCTGACCTTGTGATCCGCGCGCCTCAGCCTCCCAAAGTGCTGGGATGATAAGCATGAGCCACCGTGCCCGGCCCCTTTAGCATTTCTTGTTGGACAGGTCTAGTGTTGATGAAATCCCTCAGCTTGTGTTTGTCTGGGAAAGTCTTTTTTTCTCCTTCATGTTTAAAGGATATTTTCACCTGCTATTCTAGGGTAAAAGTTCTTTTCTTCAACATTTTGTCACGTCACTGTCTCCTGGGCCTGTACAGTTTCCACTGAAAAGTGTGCTGCCAGATGTTTTGGAGCTCCATTGTATTGTTGTTTTTTTTCTTGTGGCTTTTAGGATCTTTTCTTTATCCTTTACCTTTGGGAGTTTGATTATTTAATGCCTTAAGGTAGTTTTCTTTTGGTTAAATTTGCTTGGTGTTCTATAACCTTCTTTTACTCGAATTTGGTATCTTTCTCTTGGTTTGGGAAGTTCTCTCTTATTATCCATTTGAACACACTTTTACCCGTATCTGTTTCTCCACCTCCTTTTAAGGCCAGTAACTCTTAGATTTGCCCTTGTAAGGCTATTTTCTAGATCTTGAAGGCATGCTTCATTCTTTTTTATTATTTTTTCTTTTGTCTGCTGTGATTGTGTATTTTCAAATAGCTTGTTTGAAAGCTCACTAATTCTTTTGCTTGATCAATTCTGCTATTAAGAGACTCTGATGCATTCTTCAGTATGCATCATTTTTCAACTTCAGAATTTCTGCTTGATTCTTTTAATTATTTCAATCTGTTTGTTAAATTTATTTGATAAAATTCTGAATTCCTCCTCTGCATTATCTTGCATTTCTCTAGGTTTTCTCACCTCTCCTCTCTCCTCAAGCAGAAGGAAGGAGTCATTTTTGTTGTTGCAAGCTGTGCTCCCTGTGGTTGGGGGAGGGGTGGCACAAGCACTTCCTTAGCTGCCCCAGCTGGTGTCTTACTAGGTCACGTGCCCCTCAATCTACTGACTTTAAGCCCAGTATAGCACTAGGAATTGCCTAGAAATTGCAGTTTTTGCGCCTAGACAGCCTTTCAAGTTTATTTAGGATCCTGAAATGTATTCAAGTTTGTTTAGCCGATGGTAGTGAGGCTTGCCAAAACTTCAGTTTTGACTGCTGGGATGGGCGATTTCTCTCTAGTTAGGGCTGTTCTAAATGCTCCCTCTGTGCGTGGGTGTCAACTGTGTTAAGCCCGGTTTTGCTTTTCACTCTGACAGGGCAGCACTGAGTTCAGTGCAGTGTCCCACAATCATTGTGCTCTCCCTTCCCCAAACTCAGAGATTCTCCATGTCACCTGGCCACTGCCATGGAGGTGGGGCAGGTATGGCAATTAAAGACTGTCTTTTTTTTTCGAGACAGAGTCGCACTCTCGTCCAGGCTGGAGTGCAGTGGCGTGATCTCAGCTCACCGAAACTTCCGCCTCCCAAGTTCAAGCAGTTCTCCTGCCTCAGCCTCCCAAGCAGCTGGGATTACAGGCGCCTGCCACCACGCCTGGCTGACTTTGTGTGTGTGTGTGTGTGTGTGTGTGTGTGTGTGTGTGTGTGTGTAGTAGAGATGGGGTTTTACCATGTTGGCCAGGCTGGTGTCGAACTTCAGACTTCAAGTGATCCACCCTCCTCATATTCCCAAAATGCTAGGATTATGGGCTTGAGCCACCATGCCTGGACAGGACTGTCTTTCCCACTCTCTTCAGAGCTTCTTTCAGAGATAAGAAAGAAGTTTAAGACCAGGTACTGTAATTGCTCATCTGATTTTCGGTTCTTATGAAGGTGCTTTTTTTGTATAGACTGTTGTTAAATTTGGTGTTCCTGTGTGGGGGATGATTGATAAAGGCTTCTATTCAGCCGTCTTGCTCCAAGCCCCTCCTATTCATATATGAGAAACCCACAGCCATCATGATACTCAATGATGAACACTGAAAGCTTTTCCTCTAAGATCAGGAACAAGATCATTGTTCTAATTTCCTTCAAGAACTTTCCCTTTGCATTCACAACTTGGCTAACTGTTCTGTGCAGGAGGCCTATCTTTCAACCTATCTTGGCTTTTGGCATGCCTTCTCACTGAGTTTAATCATTTCTGGCTTTTGAAATAAAATGAGGCCGGGCGCGGTGGCTCAAGCCTGTAATCCCAGCACTTTGGGAGGCCGAGACGGGCGGATCACGAGGTCAGGAGATAGAGACCATCCTGGCTAACACCGTGAAACCCCGTCTCTACTAAAAAATACAAAAAACTAGCCGGGCAAGGTGGCGGGCGCCTGTAGTCCCAGCTACTCGGGAGGCTGAGGCAGGAGAATGGCATAAACCTGGGAGGCGGAGCTTGCAGTGAGCTGAGATCCAGCCACTGCACTCCAGCCTGGGTGATAGAGAGAGGCTGCGTCTCAAAAAAATAAATAAATAAATAAAATAAAATGAGAGACATATGACTCTTTCACTTGAACACTTAGAGGCCATTGTAGGTTTTTAAATTGGCCTAATTCCAATATAATTGTGTCTCAGGGAATACAGAGGCCCAAAGAGAGAGAGACAGATGAAGGAAAAACTGGTCTGTGGAGCAGTCAGATACACACAACATTGATTGATTAAATTTGCCATCTTAATCAAATTAAATATAGGTACAGTTAGTTGTAACCCAAAACAGTGATAATAGTAACATCAGAGATCACTGATCACAGATCACCATAATAAATATGGCATTAATGAAAAGTTTGAAATAGTGTGATAATTGCCAACACGTGACACAGAGACACATAGTGAGCACAGGTTATTGAAAAAATGGCAACAATAGACTTCCTCAACATAGAATTGCCACAAACCTTCAAGCAAAGTGCAATATAATGAGGTATGCCTATATGTTTCTAGGAGTTTATCTGTTTCTTCTAGGTTATCCAATTTGTTGGCATATTAAATTTTCATAATAGTCTCCCATAAATCTTTATATTTCTTTGGTATCAGTTTTATGTCTCCTCTTTTGTTCGTAATTTTATTTATTTGATTTTTGTATTTGTTTAGTTTAAGGTTTGTCTATTTTATTTATCTTTCCTAAAATGCTTAGTTTCATTGGTTTTAAAATTGTATTGCTAGTCTATTTCACTTACTTCTCTTCTGACCTTTATTATTTCATTCCTTCTGCTAACTTTGGGCCTGGTTTGTTCTTCTTCTTCTGTTTTCTTGAGGTATAATGTTACGTTGTTTATTTGAGTTTTTTCTTGTTTTACAGTGTGGGTGTTTATCACTATAAACTTCCCTCTTAGAATTATTTTTGCTGCATTCCACACATTTTGGCATTTTGTGTTTCCATTTCCATTTGCCTCAAGATTATTTTTTATTTTCCTTTTAAGTTTTTGTTTGACTTGTTGATTGTTAAGGAGTATTTGTTTAATTTCTATATATTTGTTAATTTTCCAGTTTTTCTCATATTTTCTTATTTCATACCATTGTGATCAGCAAAGATGCTTGATATGATTTCAGTATTCTTAAACTTGATAACACTTGTTTTGTGGCCTAACATATGATGTATCCTGGAGAATGTTTGTGTATTTGTGAAGAATGTGTATTCTGCTGTTGTTTGATGGAATGTTCCGTATGTCTTAGGTCCATTTGAAGTCCACTGTTTCCTTAATGATTTTCTATCTGGATGATCTATCCATTGTGGAAAGTGGGATGTTGAAGTCCTCCATTATTGTATTTGTGTCTGTTTTTCCCTTCAGTTCCACCACATCTGGCTAACTTTTTAAAACTTTATGTAGAGGTGTGATCTCATTATGTTGTCCACACTGGCCTCAAACTCCTGGCCCCAAGAGATCCTCCTGCCTTGGCCTCCCAAATGCTGGATTACAGGCATGAGCCACCGCACCTGGCCCAGATTATGTTTCTTATAAAAGTTCTGTGATGTGGCTGTGATTATCTTCTTGTGGAGGAAGAAACTGAGGTTTACCAAGACCAGTGTCTTGCCTAAGGTTTCAGAACGCATCAACAACTGAGTTTAGAATATGGGCCTAAGTCTTCTGATTCTTGTCTTGAGTATGCTTTCCATGACGCCAATTACTCTAATCTTTTGGGGGCACTAGGACCTCATTTTAATAGTTAAAATATATTTATACTACCTCCTACCACCACTGTAGTTTCTAATGAGCTAAAACAAATGCATAGGTTTGCATTGTATTGTTCACAACAGCTTCTGAAAACACTTAAATGGTCATAAATATGTATACAATAGGTACTAGGTATTTAAGACTACAAATTATGCTTGGATTTGAGTTCTCTCATAACAGCTCCAAAAGCCCTAGAGGTCTGAAGTCTTGGGACACAGCCCTGCAATGCAGTGGCCATTGAGATGACTGTGGCTACAATGGTTTCGGGTACTTGTAGGCAATCATTTGATCATTACTAGAGTCACAAAAAGAGGAACTGTCATTTCCTAGTGTAATGTATTATGTGACATGGGTGCTACGATTTTACTAAATTCTAGGTTTCTTAGAAAAGAAACTGTTGCATCCAAAAGCAAAAAATGGGTCACCAGTATGAAAATAACTAAAAGGGTAAAAGGCCTATTTTAGCAGAAAGGCTTCATGTAAAATTAACTCTAAATAAATATCTGCCTGTAATCCCAGTGCTTTGGGAGGCCAAGATGGGTGGATCACCTGAGGTCAGGGAGTTTGAGACCAGCCTGGCCAACACGGTGAAACTCTGTCTCTACTAAAAATATAAAAATTAGCCAGGCATGGTGGCAGGTACCTGTAATCCCAGCTACTTGGGAGGCTGAGGTGGGAAAATCACTTGAATCCGGTGGACAGAGGTTGCAGTGAGCCGAGGTTGTGCCACTGCAGTCCAGCCTTGGTGACAGAGTGAGACTCTGTCTCACAATACATAAGAATAAATAAATATCTGGAAAAAAATGAATAAATTTCATTTCAGGGCTGGAAAAGAGGCTGGCACACTCCTTGGTTTTGCCTGTGCTCAAGTAGATGGAGGAATTCAAGTAGGGCACTCAGGAATGTTCAGTGCGCACCTCCGCTGCTGAGATAAGATGGAAAGTATGGCTGCCATGGGGATTCTCTTGATCCATTTCATCTTCCTGATTTCCCTAGGCCCATCTTCAGGCTGAGAGTGATGACACTGACCTCCCCATTGAGAATATATGTGGAAAGAAGAAGCAACTATATTGATTAAAAGTAACAATGGTTTAAGGAAACAAAGAGGCTGGAACTCTGTCTGCCACAAGGAGAGAAATGCTGGGAAGCCTGGTGGGAGCAGATTAGAAACAGACTTGCAGTCCCAGCCCAGATGCCTGCATTTAGGTGATGAGCAATATTCTTTGTGTGTTTTGTCAGTCCTGAGAGAGGCTTCTTTCCAAAAATAATTATTCTATCTTTGTAGCAGGAAAAGTTTTTATCTTCGGTTTAAATTCACATCTTCATCTGTGTTGTGGAAGACCTGCCCTCACTAAGCCTTTGGCTTGGAGATGTTG
Source organism: Rhinopithecus bieti (assembly GCF_001698545.2). NCBI lineage: Eukaryota > Metazoa > Chordata > Mammalia > Primates > Cercopithecidae > Rhinopithecus > Rhinopithecus bieti. The sequence continues at coordinate 101,369 of NW_016810077.1, read as the reverse complement.
ACTGTCTTCTCTGCCACAGTCAGATCTTCTTCAGGACACTTTAATCAGTAGTGACTTTGGAAAGAGAAAGGGGCCTGGGATCCCACGATGAAAAATATTGAACAGAAACAGAGAAAAATCTCTGTGGTAACTAGGAGAAAGCATTATGTAGGCATTATGTAAGTTAATGGACCAGTTTTCTTGAGAAATGGGCATTTCTCTGTTCACCTGCCTGGGCTCCCCCGAAAGCAGAGCCTGAGACAAAGGATTATGTACAGGTAGGTAACTTGAGATGTGGTCCCAGGGGCGCAGGGATGGGGAATGAGAGCCAATATAAGGATGTATTGTTGGGTTGGTTACAGCCATAGGCAACTAGAGCTCGACTCAGTGGAAGTTTCTGTGAAGACAGATGAGATGTATTTCAGAATATCCATTGTGGGAATGGAAGAGTAAAACATGTATTTATTAGCACTCATCTGCCACTGGTCAAGAGCGGCCCCAGGAGGTTAACTCCCTATGTTTTAAGTTGTCCTGTAGAAATGTTGTGCTGTGGTGTCCCACGGTGTGACATCAGAGAAGTCACAGGGCAAGAAGTGAGAGGATGGGAGACACAGGATGAGGAAAGGCACTGCCTGCTTACTTGTGCATGAGGCAAACTGAAGCCTGCACAGAACCAGTTGCATTTTCCATGGCTGGAAGAAGAGGTAGGGGTGAAGGGATTTGGAGTGGTACTCATGACATGCCAATAAACCAACCAATTGCAATGTAATATCCTTAAGATTCTAGATGACTCCCATGATCTCTTTGTTTCTCATTCATTGTAAGGGAGAAATAGGGTGATTTTGGCCTTCTTCAGTCCTAGGTTTGAATCCTGGCCCTATCATTTATGAGTGTTGTTCCCGTAAGTAAGCGACTTAACTTCTTTCAGCCTTAGTTTACTTTGTAAAATTAAGACAGTATATATATCTATCTCATCCTGTTGTAGGGAGAATGACCTGAGATACTGTATGTTAAGTTCTTAGCACTTAGCCTGGTGCACGGCAAGGGCTGAAGCCATGTCAGCTTGTATTATTGTGATTTGACATCACAGCAGCAGTAGTCATGAGGCATAAAGGAGCATAGAAAGGGGGCTATTAGGGACTAGGACTGGAGGGAGGATGAACCAGGTAGGCTACCAGTAGGAATGTGGGGTGGGGATTGTGCCTCTGTTTAACAAGTCAGGATACAGCTTCTGGGATGGAACTGACCAAAGTTTGATGAGGTATCAAGACTTCCATTAAGGGGGCTGAGGTCTCAGAAGGGAAACTGGAATGCTACAGAGGAAATAGCAGCAGCTATGAGCAGTTACATATTCTGGGAATTGGGGGACTGCAGGAGGGTTCAAGGAAGTGCCCAGGCAGCCTGATGGGTGCAGAGAGTTTGATGATGTATCAAGACTTCCATTAAGGGTGCTGAGGTCTCAGAAGGGAAACTGGAGTGTTGCAGAGGAAATAGCAGCAACTATGAGCAGTTATATATTCTGGGAATTGGGGGACTGCAGAAGGGTTCAAGGAAGTGCCCAGACAGCCTGATGGGTGCAGAGACGCTTCCAGGATGTCCCTAAGCCCATTCCCAGGCTTACAGCAACCTGACTAATCTCATGCCAAGCATCGAGTCCCTTTGAGTTTACTGTTTCAGCCATACACATGGTATGATTCCCAGGCTCAGAATGCGAGAGGGCTATGCCTACAAGTTGAGAGTATTGGTGCCATCAGTTAGGGCTGGGGGTGACAAATGAGAGACTTACCTGACTCTCAGCTTAGCTTCAGCTGAGCAGGAGGTCCCTGCCATAGAGGGACCGGCACATGATCCCTGACCCCAGCCCTGGTCTGACATACCCAGGCACTGGACCCTCAGATCATAGGTTAACTAGGCCTCCTTGTCTGGGCTGATAAGGTGACTGCCTTGTCATTAACACTCCATCCTCTGAGGCCCAGACCAAACTCTCAGGCAGAGCAAGTAGCTCATTGGGCCAAGACAACATAAAAAACCATGTATCCCAAACCTTAACTCACAGTTTCTCTGTTCAAATCATTTTGGGAGAAAGAGCCATACTTTATTATGATGGGCCAGTCCTTTAATCTTACATATGTATGTTTTCACATGGTGACAATGTAACCAAATTCATTCCTACAAACTCTCCATTTTAGTATTTTTAATAGTAACACCTTTCTTTTATGTCATTCAAAGAATTCACTCAGATTCCCTAAGTTTTCGTGAAGAAAAACATGATTAAAATCAACACATTGAATTGATGTTTTGATTGAAACAAATATATCTGGAGCAAATTTAAATTAAACGTGGGTTTACATGTAGTTGGTTATGTGTAGCAATCAATAGGTTAGCATACCTTTATTTTCTTCAAAGAAAAAAAAATTCCAATTGAATGATGTTTTGAAAATAGCTAACTGGAAGCGTGAGGGACTTGTGTCGAAAGTTGAGGTGACAACTGAAAGTCAAGACTACACATGCTCATGTGTTTTCAAGGGAAAAAAATCTCCAATTTAAAGAGATGTGGGTGCTGCTGTTATTTTTTCAGATATAATACATAGGGATGGAAAAGATGGCTTTTCTTAAGGAAACATTAGTTGTAAATTGAAGAAAAATGAGTATAAAAAGTGAGATTGTTTTTTGTTCTGAAGATTTTCCTCTTATCTCTTCATAGTTTTATTATGCAGAGATTTGATATTGACATCTTTAACTGTGTGCTTAAACACACTCATCTTTCCAGCAGCACACGGGGACATAGCGATGGTTTGTCTTTAGGAAACAGAAGTCTTGCTTCTGCCCGTGGGCTCCTCACCCTTGGTCTATTGCCATTTCTGGTGTGCTTCCCCATCTCTGAGGTCTTGTCCTTAACATCCTGTGTCCCATCCTCAGCTCTGTCCTCATGTAATCCCATGTGAATGCCTCTCTTCCCTGTTTATGGAGCTGCATTGTCCTGGCCCCCTTTCTCATTTCCCGGCTACCTAGTCATCATCTTTTAAGATTAATCACACAGTACAGAGTTGATGAGTGGTCCGAGTTCTCAAATGGGTTACATTTGGATCAAGGTGGAAAACTGCAATAATTGAGTTGCTGCAATCAAATACATTTTGCACCAACCTAATACAGAAACAGGCACTTATCCACCAGGTATCCTTTCAGTATTTTTAACTCTTGAACACTATGATAAAAATCAGCAGAAAGTCTAAGCGACAATTCAAATAGCTGTCACAGAATCTACGTAACTTTATTCCTTTGATTACATTTAACAAACAGTTATTGAGTATTTTCTATCTGCCAGATGCTGTCCAGGTTGGTAGAAATACAGAGATGAATAATTTATTTCTCTCCCACCTTGTTCCAGAAAGGATGTGAGGCAGCTTGTAGCAGAAACATATAAAATAAAACATCCAAATGCAGGTTTTTAAAACTCAGGGCAAGGGAAATATAAATTAAAATAGGTCAAGTCCAGAGGGAAAAGAGGACACAGATACACAGCCCATGCAGGCCTTCCTAATTGTTATACTTGAGTTGGATATTTTACCCTAAGCACATTAGGGGGCCAGGGAAAAGGAAAACATGTTCAATACACATTCCCACTGTAGGAACAGAGAAATTGTAGAGTTACTTACAGGTGAAAGTATGAATAAGACCTGGTTCCTAATGACAAGGAATTCAGAACTCAACAGGAAAGACAGATCTGTAGCAAACATCTGTAAAACAAAACGTATTATGAGGGTCTGCATAAAGTGCTAAGGAAATAGGGGTAGAGGAATAACTTATGTGGCTTATGAGAAAGAAAAGAGGCTACATGAACAATGCTTCAAAAGGAGGCAGTCAAGAAGGGGGAATGGCTAGGGAGACACAGGGGGAAAGAACATGGTGGCTCTAGGTGAGTGACCTCAGTTGTAGTGAGCACAGAAATGGTTTCCTGTACTTGCTGATTCTGATTCAGAGGGACTGACATTTTTTTACAAGAACCCTGGGTGATGCTAATTCTGGTGCTGAAGGACCTACTTTGGGGAAAACTGTCATAGATTCCCTGGTGTGTGGAGCAGTGAGCAGTGAGGTTGGAAAAGCAGGCTGGGCCCATGTGGGATGGACTTCAAATGCCATGGTGAGAAACTTGCACTTTATGCAAGGGGGAGCCACTGGATGCTTTAAGGCCTGAGCAGGTGAATGACACTATCAGATTTCTGTGTGTTTTTTTACTCTTCTTTTTCCTGATTACAAGAACAGATCAAGGATGAAAAATGGAAGGAAAGAGATTGAGGATATGGAACCACCTAGAAGAGTGTTGCATGGTCCAAATCAAAGAGAATAAGGACATGATTAGGGCAGTGGTGGGGGACATGGAGCAAGGTGAATACTTTTTTGTAGTTAGCATGAACCCGTTATTTTATTATCAGTCACAGATTTACTTTCCAATGTTGTTGTTCATGTCTCTCCATCTAGGACTCTACTTCAATTTCTGCTATCTGGCATCTGGGCTATTCCAACTGGCAGGGGAGACGGTCTGTGCCAAGCTGGCCTGGTTCCTGTGTGGGTGGTGGAGCTGGGTGGAAGGTCTGGGAGCGATGCTTGCTCACTATAGCGTAAGGGAAGCAACCTACAGTGAACTCACATCGGAGGGTGTATTAGTCAGGGATCTCTTAGAGGGACAGAACTAATAGGATGTATATATACAAAGGGGAGTTTATTAAGTATTAACTTCCATGATCACAAGGTCCCATAATAGGCTGTCTGCAAGTTTGAGGAGCAAAGAGAGCCAGTCCGAGTCCCAAAACTGAAGAACTTGCAGTCTGATGTTTGAGGGCAGGAAGTATCCAGCATGGGAGAAAGATGTAGGGAGGGAAGCTAGGCCAGTCTCTCTTTCCACGTTTTTCTGCCTGCTTTATACTGGAGGCTGATTAGATTGTGCCCACCAGATTAAGGGTGGATCTGCTTTCCCCAGCCCACTGACTCAAATGTTAATCTCTTTTGGCAATACCCTCACAGACACTCCCAGGATCAATACTTTGTATCTTTCAATCGAGTTGACACTCAGTATTAACCATCACAAAGAATAACACAAAATACATGTTTTCATTTGTTGTACAAAAGTAGCCAACGATGTCCAGTTCAGTCGATTCTGGGAACACAATCTTTCCTCTCAAAAATAGCAGAAAATACCAACACCTTCCACTGTCGTATATAAGAACCAGTGAGCCTGGAGCTAGACGGTGTCCATGCGAAGACTGATGTTTTGAGTCTACTCTCGTGCTGGTAGGGTGTTTGCGAGCAACAGGCCTGTGATCTAGGACATTATTTCATTTACGGTAGGGGGCTACCGACCACAGTCCCACGACAAGGTCAAGTGAAAGTCATTTGGCCAGGATCTGCTGTCTAATCCTGTGGTAGGCAGAATAATGGCCCTGTCCCCGCAAAGATTCCGATGTCTGAATCCTCAGAATCTGTGAATATGTTACCTTACGTGGCAAAAGACATGCATTAGTTTGCTAGGAATACTGTAACAAACTACCACAAACTAGGTGGCTTAAATGACAGAAATGTATTGTGGCACTGTTCTAGATGCTAGAAGTAAGAAAGCAAGTAAGTTCCTCCTGAGGGCTGTGAATAAAAGATCAGTTCCAGGCCTCTCTCCTTGCCTTGGAGATGGCCGTCTTCAACCTGTATCTCTTTATCTCATCTTTCCTCTTTGTATAGGTGTGGGTCCAAGTTTCCCCTTTTTATAAGGATGCCTCATTTTGGATTAGGGCTTACCGTAAGATCTCAACATAACTAATTACAATGGCAGCAACCCTGTTTCCAAATACAGTCCCATTCTGGGGGTTAAGACATCAATATATGAATTGCTGGGGGACATGATTCAACTCCTAACAAGGGACTTTGCAGAGGATTAAAGTTAATAACTTTGAGATGGGAAAATTATTCTGAATTATCTTGGAGGGGCCTAATTTAGTCACTTGAGTCCTTAAAAGTGGAGAATCTTTCCCATCTCCAGTCAGGGAGAGAGTGGTGACAAAGGACTGGTCAGAGAAATGCAACATTGCCAGCTTTGAAGATGGAGGAGGGTGCCGGGAGCCAAGAAATGCTGGTAGCCTCAGAGGCTAGAAAAGGCAAGGAAGCAGGTTCTCCCCTGAAGCCCCCAGAAAGGAATCAGATGCCGTGTTCCTAGTTCAGTGGCCTGTGTTGGATGTCTGAACTACAGAACTGTAAGATCATACATTTGTGTTGTTTTAAGCCACTAAGTTTATAGTAATTTGTTATAACAGCCATAGAAAACTCCTAATACAAGCTCCCTGAACCACAGCTCCTAAGTTTGCCATGTGATCTCTCATCCCCCTATAAATAATGCTTCTATGCTGGGAGTCAGTCGACACAGAAGTCCCACCCCTGCTGTTACTGGTGGTGAATCCTTATGGTTCTGCAGCAACCTCAATTCTTGCCTCCATAGAAGAAAGAATTTGACCGAGGGGCATGAGGCAGAAGGAGAGACTGAGGCAAGTATTTGAGCAGGAGTGAAAGCTTATTAAAAAGTTTTAGAGGCCGGGTGCTACTAGTAGTTCACGCCTGCAATCCCAGCCCTTTGGGAGGCCGAGGCGGGTGGTGGAACACCTGAGGTTGGGAGTTCGAGACCAGTCTGACCAACATGGAGAAACCCCATCTCTACTAAAAATACAAAATTAGCCGGGCGGGGTGGCACAGGCCTGTAATTCCAGCTACTCCGGAGGCTGAGGCAGGAGAATCTCTTGAACCCGGGAGGCGGAAGTTGCGGTGAGCCAAGATCGCGCCATTGCACTCCAGCCTGGGCAACAAGAGCGAAACTCTGCCTCAAAACAAAATAAAACAAAACAAAAAGCTTTAGAGCAGGAAGGAAAGGAAGAGAAGTATACTTGGAAGAGGGCCAACCGGGCGACTTGAAAGACAAGTGTGCAATTTGATCTTTTAACTTGGGATTTTATATGCTGGCAGGCTTCTGGAGTCTTTTTTTTTTTTTTTTTGAGACGGAGTCCGCTCTGTCGCCAGGATAGAGTGCAGTGGCGGATCTCACTCATTGCAAGCTCTGCCTCCGGGTTCAACGCCATTCCCTCCTGCCTCAGGCTCCCGAGTAGCTGGACTACAGGCTGCCGCCACCCGCCCGGCTAGTTTTTTGTATTTTTTGTATTATTATTATTTATTATTATATTATTTTTTTTTTTTTTTAGTAGAGACAGGGTTTTCACCGTGTTAGCCAGGATGTCTCGATCCTCTGACCTCGTGATCCGCCCGTCTCGGCCTCCCAAAGGCTGGGATTACAGGCTTAGCCACCCGCGCCCGCCCTGGAGTCTTGCCTCCCTTCTCCCCTGACTCCTCCTTTTGGGGTCTGTCGCATGCCGCAGTGGTCCTACCAGCGCCGGGCGGGGGGGGGGCCGGGGTGGGGGTGGGGGTGGGGGGGGTGGGTGGGGGGGGTGGGGGGAGCATGCGCAGTGTGTTTACTGGAGTTGTGTGCATGCTCAACTTGAGGTGTTTTTCCCTTATCAGCCAAATGCCACTGAGATCATATACCGGTTAAACTCCACTATTTCGCCGCTTAATGCGCACACTTGAGTTCACTCACTCAACTCCTGAGATCTTATCAGGAAACTGCTGATTACGTTCAGGTTTTTTTTTCTCTCTATAGGGGGACTGCCTTGCCCTGGCGCCGGCTGCCACCAACAGTTATTTTAGAGAGACAGTGTAACAACTGCCTGACCATCACCTGATGGTCGCCTGGAACTCCTGGTGGGGTAGGGAGGCATGCCCTGTTCATGTCTGATTCGCTACCTACTGTAACACTGCCACAGCCACTCATCAAAACCAAGTCGTATGAAGTGGCAGATTCCTCCTAGGGTGTCTGGCCAACCGTGACCTGCTCCTTTGGTCACCTCCCCAACTCCAGGATGAGTTTCAAGAGCCAGGATGAGTTTCAAGGGTCTATGAGACCCTCCTACCTGGACTTAGCTGACTACAGCAGGAGGGACATGAGATCCAAGCTGGAGCACGCAGTGTCTCTCTCCTGGGATATGGAGCTGACAGACACTGAGATCAGGAGACAGGAGCTGATTCCTATTAACGACAGGTCTGGAGCGAAGGTCTGTGCATCAGTGCTGTTAAGTTTCTTAGGGCTGTGCTGTTTTGTTTAAGCCAGTTTGTAGTGGGTTTGTGCCACTTGCTAAAGAGCCTCCAGTACTTAAGATTTGCTAAGCCAGGGAGTGCCCTCCGGACCGCGCGGCAGCGGACTGAAGGAGGCAGGAAGGGAAGGAAAGGCCCAGGGCAGGCGCTGCTACCAAAGGGCCCGACTTGGGAGAAGGCTGCCGCTCCTGGCCAAAACGAGTCTCAGAGGAGTTTCTGAGTTCATTGTCACAATGAAATGCTGTCAAAGGACCCTCTGCTTTTCCTCAGAAACTAATATTCAATTTCTGGAGGCCTGGTTTTCTTCTAGAAGAGGCAAACCGCACATCTTGTTTTAGGTGGTAGCTGGTTCTTGTATCATGGGCATGTTATCGCTTTTTACACAAAAGATTGCAATATGTGCAACTGCTTCTCTGTGCTTTTGTTTTTCTATTGTTTTGTTTTGTTTTAACATGTTTGATTTCTTTAAAGCTGTTAAGCCCAAGATTGGAAGCTCTCAGATGATCAGATCTCTGGTGTCAGGATGCAAACACGCTAGTCCCTGCTTAAACAAGGCTCTAGTCTTTTCTTTGTATCTATTCCATCAGGAACTGCTGGAGATAAAAGCAAATGTCTTAGAAGAGCAAGTGTGACATGTGGTACGCTATCAGGAATAAATCTCTACCTGCCAAGCTAGACTGTAAGGCAATCTGGAACCAGTTACTATACAAACTTGTTTTATTTCAAAACAGAATCACCTGACTTACTTTTCTATTTATTTCTTGTCTTGAATTCTTTTTTTGATATCAAGATGCTACTAATGAAACACAGTGGACCTGAATTTTCAGGTGAATTGAGAGAAAGGGGTTTGTAAAAAGGACTTAAAGGGAAAGAGCCCTCATTTCCTTTAGATTTTGAAAGGATGGTGTTAACAGCAGAGGCTGAAAAAGTACCATGGAAATTTAGCCTGGGAAGGGAATGGAAGGGCAGGGAGAGTGAGAGAAGGAGGCAGGGGAGGGAACTGGTGGTGTTCTGATGCCAAAAACCCCACCCTCAGGAGTTGGCTTAAGGTGTGGCAAATACGCAGTGTGTTATGCACTGATGTGCGCCGTGGAATCAGAGTCTCACTGTGTTGCCCCTTTGTTTTTGAGACAGAGTCTGCAGTGCAGTGGGGCTCACTGTAGCCTCCAGCTCCCAGCTCAAGTGGTCTTCTTGCCTCAGCCTCCCAAGGAGTTGGGACAACAGGCTTATGCCATCACACTCGGCTATTTTTTTTTTTTTTCTTTTTTTTTTAACTTTTAACTAAAAAAAAAACTTTTAAAAAACTTTTAACTATTTTTTTTTAACTTTTTGTAGAGACAATTTTTTGTGTTGCACAGGCTGGTATCAAATTCCTGGACTCAAGTGATCCTCCTGCCTCAACCTCCCAAAGTGCTAAGATTACAGGCATGAGCCACAGCACCTAGCCTCTCACATACTTTGATATACATGATCTCATAACACTCTCCACAGAAACCCGGAAAGGAAACTGCCATTTTTCCCATTCTACACATGAGGATGTGGAGGCTCGGTGGCTGGTTGACCTCCTAAGAGCTCTGAGCTGTTCAGCTGAGGAAGTCAGCTGTTCATCGGACTCTATGGCAGGGGTCTGAAACTCAAGTGCTCAGGGGAGCAGCGGAGTCATTTCAGTGAGAGCAGCGGCCTGGAGACCATTCATCCCATCCAAAGGGGCAGCCGGCGCTCAGTGCTGGCAGAGTGCTGCTGTCCAAAAATGCAGGCCCAAAGCTGCTAGAGCCTTCTGTTCTTCAAGAGAAACTACAATATAGATTTTTGTGTGAGAGCGCAATTTATTCAAAACAATTTTTTTTTAAACTTTAAAAAGTAAAAACTTTGTGTGACCCCAGACAACATGCCTCACTGCCCCGTCCCGCTTCCCTGCCAGTGTGCAACTCCTGCTGTGGCACATTTCACGTTTATTGGGCACCTGCCATGTCCAGAAACTGTGCCGAGTGCTGGGGGACAGGCACAGTCCCTGTTTGAATGAAGCCTGCCTGCTGCTGCAGGGCTTCTCTATCCATGTCCACTCAGTCAATATCAATTCGGCTTCTATTCCTGCCCCTGCGCTGACTGCTGTGGATGTTTTAAAAAATACCACATGGATGTACAACAATGTGTGCGGACTTAATGCCACTGAATTGTGCAGTTAAAAACAGTGCTATCAAGTATTTCAGCTCAATAGATATTTGAGTCCCCATTGTGTATCAAGCACCATCCTAGGTGGGCACATAAAGTTGAGGAAGTTAGCTCCTGTTTCAAAGGCACCTCCTACTCTGATGAGAGCAATGTTGGGAGCAGCCTTGGTTTTTGCGGTTAACAAGAGCTGCCCTTTATGGAATGTGAAATCTCTGCCACGCCTTTAGTAATTGTTTTATGTGTACTGTCAGTTTCACTGGAGCCTCACAGCAAACCTATGGGGTAGATGCTATTATCAACCCCATTTTACAAAGAGGGCAGAAGCTCAGAGAGGTTTAGTAACTTCCCCAAAGTCACACAGAGTTAATAGGTAGAGAAGCCAGGGTTTGAGCCCAGGTACACTTTACTCTAAACTCCACGGGCAGAAGGATGCAAAGAGCCTTGGTATAGTCAGCTCAGAGGGGATCAATGTGGGCTTGAGAGACAGGAGCTCTTGAGGAGGCTGGGCCAGAGGAGCTGCAGGACCTGGGTGAAGGCACCACACCTTCAATTCAGGTGAGTCTCCTGTTCCAAATACAGGAGCAAGTTCACAGAGAAGGCCATCAGTGCTGATTCCTAAAGGATGACAGAGGGACAAAACGGGGAAGGACATTCTGGCCACACAGGACAGGGAAGAGGGGCCCACCAATGTTATTGAGCCCTTGGTGCCCAGAGCTGTGGCTCAGTGAAGGTGATATCACACGATGTAGGTGGACTCTGAGGGAGATGGCAGCTGTGGCTGGGCCCGGGTACCTTCATGGGCTTGGCGGGCCTCAGAAACCTTAGCACAGACACTCCACTGGGAACTGGACTGGAGGAAACTGCCAGGTACCACATGGCTGCTGAATGGGCTAAAATAGAAGAATATTGAAATAGTGACAGAGTGGGCTTTTACGAGAGACTGGAGGTTCTCCCAGCATGCACAGTGGAGATGAAGGCTGAGACGGGCAGATGAGATGATGTTAGAACAGGACCAGATCATATTTGGCCTTGTCAGCTCCAGACTACAAATGCACATGTACTGTGGACGTGGGGGAGCAGCCTCAACGCCGCCTCAGCGGATAAGAGGCTCCTGGACTAGGTAGAAAGGGGCCAGGGAAAGCTGGCCTGGCTATATGGTGAACTCTGTGAGGTGGGCTGTCAGTCCACAATGCTGTGTCTAGAGAGACCTGGAAAATTCAAGCCTGGTTCGGGAGAGCATGGTCATGCAGAGAGGAGCACGGCTGTGGACATCCAGGAGGGAAGAGGGCAGCCAGGTCAGCTCCCAGCTGGGTTGAATTTGGGGCAACACAGGGAAAGATCCCTAGAGGAGGGGGCCCGCTGGAGCTGGGCAGGTATGTCAGGGCTTACCGGTAACAGAAGCCAAAGTCTAGGAAGCATCTAAGTCACACCTTAGCAGACTGAAGAGGGATTGTAGTGGTGGGAGGCTTCTGTGTGGAGGGGTGATGGTCTGGCACCAAGCTCAGCCCCAGATGGAGCAATGGCAGTAAGTCTTGTTTGGGCGCCACCTGCTGGTAGACTGAGGCTACTGCTACCCTGGCTCTGGGCAGGTCCACCTCAAATGGAGGCCAGGAGGGAATTTGTAACAGCACTCGACGGGATTTTTACTATTTTAGTTTTGGTTGAGGCATGAATACAATAAATGCTAAATTCCGAAGGGGCTACTGTGCAGAAATTTCAAAGTAGTATTAAGAACAAGGTAAACACCTTTTAAATTCCTGAACCATTAGGAAAAGGCAAAGAGGATTTGCAAAGAGAATTTTTAAAGTGAGAAGCTGTTAAATCCCATCTCTCCCAGGGTTGGCAGGAGGGGATCTGTGGCAGTGCCCTGCATGAATTCTGGAGAGAGACTCTAAGGAGAATACTTGGAAAGCTTGGTAAGTTTTTCCTGAATAAAAAGACACTGGACTAAGGTCAGACTTCTGCCTAGAAAATCTGACAGGTAAGAAATGGGCTGTCTGGCTGCCCCAGAAACGGAGTTAAGGGGAGGTGGTTGCTGCTTCAGGCAGAGTTAGTAGAGGCAAAACATGTGCATGTGTGCTTCCAGATGTGCTTGTGCAGAGAGAGAAAGGAGGGCTTTTTTTGTAGTCGTCGTTGTAGTTGTTGCTTTTCAAGGAAATGTCAGGTATTGATGAATATAACCAAGTATAATAAACAAATGCCACAAGATATGCAATATTATATTTGTGAAAGTGACTGTCCCTATTTTACTTTTTTAAAATAAAACTCCCAATTAAAATTCAAACAGCTCAACAATATACGTTAGCAGAGAACGAATTTCCCCTTAATTGTATTCCCCACGCTGACCTCTAAGGCCTTTTTCAGCATTAATGCGCGCCATCTGCTTTCTAGAGCCCATTCTGCTTTGCAGCCAGCAGGTGGCAGCACACCACTGCTTTGAGGGACCCAGAAAGGAAGTGGGTTTGGGAGGCAAGTCCCACAGAGCAAAGAGCTTTGAAAATGGTTTTCATTAAAACAACTTTTAAGTTTTCTAAAACAATGTCAGGAAAACCCTGTGATTTTGCTTTTGACCTGTTTAGAACTGGTCAGTTCCAACTGCTGTGCTCTAGGTGAGACATTATTGCCCCTGAGCTCTGAGCTTTTGCAAGCAAGAAAAAAAGTTTTAGAAAACAAAGTGGGTATATTGGTTCCTGTGACTGAAAAGTACAGAGGTCTGTTCTGTGGGGAGGGAGATCCCATTTTGATCCCATTTGATTCATCCCATCGTCAGGGCCTCAAACCATTTTTCTGATGTTTTCTGCTTTCCATGGGCCAGCTTTGTCCTAGGCCTGCCTTCCCTCATGATGGAAAATAGCTGCAGCAGTTCCTGGCCTCACATCTGCACATTTCACCTTCCAGAGCCCCCAGAAAAATGTTGCCATGAGTCTCAGTGGCCTGAATGGAATCACTTGACCACTCATTTTTTGTTTTGTTTTGTTGTTGTTGTTGTTGTTGTTTTGAGACGGAGTCTCGCTCTGTCGCCCAGGCTGGAGTGCAGTGGCCGGATCTCAGCTCACTGCAAGCTCCGCCTCCCGGGTCTACGCCATTCTCCTGCCTCAGCCTCCCGAGTAGCTGGGACTACAGGCGCCCGCCACCACGCCCGGCTAGTTTTTTTTTTTTTTTTTTTTTTTTTTTAGTAGAGACGGGGTTTCACTGTGTTAGCCAGGATGGTCTTGATCTCCTGACCTCGTGATCCGCCCGTCTCGGCCTCCCAAAGTGCTGGGATTACAGGCTTGAGCCACCGCGCCCGGCCTGTTTTTTTGAGACTCTGTCACTCAGGCTGGAGTTGGAGTGCAGTGGCATGATCTCAGCTCACTGCAACCTCCGCCTCCCGGGTGCAAGAGATTCTCCTGCCTCGGCCTCCTGAGTAGCTGGGATTACAGGTGCCCACTATCATGCCCAGCTAATTTTTGTATTTTTAGTAGAGACGGGGTTTTGTCATGTTGGCCAGGCTGGTCTTGAGCTTCTGACCTCAGGTGATCCACCTGCCTAGGCCTCCAAAAGGGCTGGGATTACAGGCATGAGCCACTGCACCTGGCCACTTGACCATTTTTAAAGCAAATACTATGACCAGAGGGATACAGTTGTGCTCATTCACTTGAGCCTAAGCCTCATCCCCAGTGGGTGCAGTAAAGTGTCCCCCATGAGTACATGGGCTGTGTTGGGGTGAGGAAATACCCGGATAATTAAGGACAGTTACCACAGGGTGAGGGGTAGATATTTGGTGGCACATGTGGAATGTCATTGTGAACCTGTTGCCCTCGGTCTCTAGGAAGCCCTATTGTTCACTAAGGAAGTGGTAAACCCAAGCGTCACTCAGGGAAGCCAGTTGAACATCTTCCAGGTCTGTCCACTCCAATCCATCCTCTCCCAGTCAGCCCCCAAGTGTCTGCACATTTGCACAGTTCCTCTGCTGAAAACCCTACTGGTGGCTCCCATTATCTAAGCTAAAGTCCTGTTCCATTCAGGAACATAAGCCCTACACCCTGGCTCCTGGTCTCTCTGGCCTCATCACTCTCCCCTCTCTCTGGCACCTTAGCCCCCATCCACACTGATCTGCTCGTTCATTCTCTCTACTCTTACCTGGAGGGTGTTTTCATTTTTCTCTCCTAGATTTACTTCTCTTCCTCCTTTCAAACTTAGCTCAAGTGTCACCAACTCCTGGAGAGCACCTTCCACACATAGCCCAGGACTGGCTTGGTACCCTTGCCCTTTGCTTCCCCACAACCCCGTGAATACCCAAAACATGGCTCTAACCACACTGTGTTGAGACGATGTTCACCGTGTGCCTCCCTCTACTAAATCGTGAGGTTCTTAGTGGCACAGGACTGTGGTAGGTTGGTAGATGCTCCAAGAGTGTCACGGAACTGCTGGAATACATCCTCAGTCCTCCCTTATGCAGCACAGAGCTGCATTGTCTGCATTTGGCTCTGGGAGGCAGGTAGTGGATTTTGCCTCTCAAGAACAGAACTCCCTCAGTCAACTGTCTTTCCCCTGGACCTCATTATTCATTGGCCTGAGTGATGTTGTAGGGTCCTTCCCAGTCTTAAAGTGTATGATTCTCACTGGCAGTAGCATTGGAGAAACTAAAGAAGAGAGCAGGTGCTACTGAACTAAGGTGGTGCCTCCCTGAGGGCCTTGCTCTATAGGAAGTCAAATCGGCCCATGAGGGAACAGCCCCAATTTTGGATCTACTGGATTCCTAGTGAATCATATAACTACTCATGGTGTGTAACCTCTCCCCTCAAAAGACATTTTCATTCTTCAGAGATTTCTAATTTTTTTTTTCTTCCGGCTTCCTGGTTGACCTGTCAGGGTGGAAAGGACCCAGTGTTCTTTGTGTGTGTGTGTGTGTGTGTGTACACACACACACAAAGAATATATGTATATATTCATATATATGTGTATATATACATATATATATAGTATGTGTGTGCACGTGTGCATGTGCGTGTGTGTTGTGTTGTGTGTCTTTTTTAAGAGATGGGGTTCTCTGTTGCCCTGGCTGGTCTTGAACTCCTGGCCTAAAGTGATCTTCCCACATCAGTCTCCTGAGCAGCTGGGATTACAGGCATGCACCACCAAACCCAGCAGACCCAGTATTCTTTGAGTGAGCAGAGAGGTCAATGGAGTTGGGCCATTCAGAATGACATTACCATGATTGATAAACACAGCTCACAGTTTCTGAGTGCTCACTTTGTTAGCTATCATTTTTAACAATAATACGTGCATTAAATCATTCAGTGTTTACAACATCCTACAAGGTAGGCAACAATATCATCCCCATTTTACAAACAAGGAAATGGATACAGAAAATTTTAATTTCTTACCTGAGGCCATGAAGCTAGTCAGTGACAGGGACAGGATTCAAATGCAGGTCTCTGGCTTCCATACAACCACTCTCCTTTACTGCTAATCTTATCCAGGCTATGGAGGAAGGATGAGGGAGAGAGGCCAGTTTGGAAAGGGGCATCCAACCTCATGGGACTCATTCTACCATCGCTACCACAGCAGCTAGCCCCCGAGACAAAACCTAGTTCAGTTCTATCCCAGGAGTCTTTAAATCATAAGTACAATTATTGTATGTAAAATGCTTGCTATTAATTTATCACATTGTAGATCTCAGAACACATCCCAAGCCTTACTTCATTAGACTGACAATAGCTCTGTGACATAGTTGTATTGGCTTCATTTTACAGGAGGAGGGGCTAAGGCAAGGCTAAGTGACCACCCAAGGTCCCAAATAGATAGACAGAGAGCTAGAACTTGCTCCTTTGTCAACTGCCTATGGATTCAGGACCAACATCACACAATCGCTTCCTTTGCGGGTGAGGGCCTCTGGATTTCGGGAGTCTCCAGGGAAATGGCTCTAGGGTATCTCATTCTTACTTACTCTTCCATTCCCCATCTCCCGCAGACAACACTCAGATAGTTCTTCCCCAGTTCACAGCCCCTGCTCAGAGGGCAAGGCAGGTCTGAGGATGGAGACACCTGCCCTCAGGACTGGGGCAACTTTGCACATCTATCCGCCCCCCAACCCATGCCCATGTCCATTCTCTCAAACATACCCTTACCCTTTTGCCTAGAAATGTTTAAAGCTCTATAGTTTATGCCTCCGAAGTCAATAGGGGGCCTTGGATGGTGACCAAGTCTTCTCCCCATCATCTGCACAGGGCAGGGCTTGTTGCTTTCAAGGGCCGTGGCTCCCTGTGCCCTTCAGAGTCCTTCTTGGGTCTGTGGACTTTCAATGACATTAGAACCTGAAGCGCTGTCCAAAGCCAGATCCAGACATCACCACCTTTTCCAGGGTCCGTCAAGGACTCCTTAGAGGTGGCTTTGGGGTGGAAAGAAGCATGAAGGTCCTGCTTCCAGTTTTCCTTTTAAGAAGCAGACATTGATACAGTCATTCAAAGTGCTAAGGGAAGCACACTCCCAGAAAAAAAAATCCCTATTTACTTTACCAGAATCCCTGAGGCCCCAGCAAATAGCTCCTCTAAGTAAACCCAATAACCATCACTTTTTTACACAGAGACTTAGGCTGTAGAAGGAAGTTCAATGGAGTGGGCCGTTTGGAAAGGCATTATTATGTCTAGTAAGGACAGCTCATATTTTTTGAGAACTCACTTTGTTAGCTAAGACGTATTGAGCTCTTACTAGTGCAAGCTATCATTTTAGCTTTTAGTTTATGTAATAGATATATACGCCATTCACTATTCATCACATCCTATGAGGTAGGCAACACTATAATGCCCATTTCATAGACCAAAAAAAACTTAAAGAAAGGTTCAATATCTTGCCTAAAGGTTTGAAGGTAAACGGTAGCATGAATAAGACAAGCCAGGGGTTAAAATCAATCCCTGTTCCATCCCCAGGCTCCCCAAGCAGGTGGACATTCACCCATTCATCTCAAGTGCCTGCTGTATGCCTGGTAAGTGCCGAATTCAGGTCATACAAAGACAATAAGGCCTAGGCCGAGCATCACCACCCTTTCCGGGTCCATCGAGGACTCCTTAGAGATGGCATTGGGGAGGAAGGAAGCATGATGATCCTGCTTCCAGTCTTCCTTTTAAGGAGCAGACATTGATATTTAGCCATTCAAAGTGCTAAGAGAAGCACACTCCAGAAGTTCAATGCCCAATAGTGAAGACAGATCTGTAAGTTATAGTACAGTGAAACAAGTGCTGAGAGAGAGGTAGGTGGGAAGTGTGTAGGAATGAAATGGGGAGTTCACTGATTGCAGGGCTTTCTTGAACCAAAGTTCAGAGCCCCGCCTCTCCCCCCCACAAAAAAAAAGATGTCCTTCCTGGGGAACTGCTCAATGATGCATAGACTTGCTGGGCCCCCTTAGGCAGGGAGGGTGGCACATTCACCAGATAGCTGGATCACCCCCCAGACTCCCAGTCATGGGCCAAATATCCAATCGACCCTTTCTGTGGAGATTCAATGTTGAGTGATGGGAAAAATGGAGAAATTGCCAGGAATCTTTCATGACAGCGTAAGTCCAACTTGCTGGGCTCTTTTAAAATGCATGCTGTGGCTTTCTGATGTTTTCCATATGTCACAGAATTTATGAATCTGATCTCACAGAGCAGCCAGAAAGCTCAGAGGCAATTGATGATGTATGTGGACCATCTGGCTCCTCTGAGAAAGGATTCAATTCTGTCTCTTAAAGTGATTTAATCCTAAATCTTAGGCTGGAACAAATAGAAAATGCAAAGCTGTCTTCCTTGTTTAGGGATTTTGTATTCTTTGATAGTTTCAAAACAATCATGCAGAGAAAAAAACATATCTTAACAAATATATCATATTGGAAAGTGTAGATGCTTTGACAAATTACAAAGCCAACCAAGTCAGATACTTCCTTGTCAACTTTTGCTTCCAGCTGGCAAGCATTTAAAATAATATTCCAAGGAGGTTTAACATTCATGATTACATTGTTTGATTATTGCACTTTCTAGATAATGGTTTTTCAAAATTGTATCTTGCAGCTAAAAATTAAATAGCGACTTCTGGGCATGCATGACATTCTTTAATAAAATGAGACCCAGTGTAATATTCTCAGAGGCTGAGCAGTAATATAGAAGAGATTTACTGTAGTCCAAATGAGTGAGATCACTGATCCTGTAAGATTCTTATTATTTTCTCAAGCTAAACTCCAGAGAATGCTGGGAATGGAGCCACAGACTCTGTTCACGTCTAGCAGGATCCTAGATGGGCTTTCCTTTCCTACGTGGATATCTAAAGAATTCTTGGGGTCTTTGGGCTGTGGAAAAATGCCTTTTAGGAGAAAGCTATGGACAAAGTTGTTTATTTGTGTCCACTGTTGGACACAATTACAATTTGTGTCCACCAACAGTGGTAAGTTTGGGCACAATAGTAGGTCTGATAGGCTTTTCCATCTGGAATATTTATTCAATAAGAAAATCATTTACAAATGTGCTAGAAAGTATGGAGCTGGCTGGATTCCCAGAGTGAAAACGTCCTGGGTGGTGCATGCATCCTGTGTTCGTGCATCAGAACACAGAGGACAGAGGCACCTGGGGATGGACTCCATGGAGTGTTGGCAGCATGCTGACTCACTGGGCTTGCCTACCCTCAGGCGAGGCTGGGCTAAGCATGGCAAGAAACAACTGCAAAACCTTAGTGGCTTAACACAATAAAAGCTATTCTTCATTCACACAAGGTCCCATGTGAATGTAACAGGTCAGGCAACTTTAAGTCATGAGTTCAGGGGTTCAGTTCCTGACATGGCATGTGGTTCTGACTTCTCAGAGTCCTTTGCTCCAGGAACACAGCTGGCAAAGAGAGGGACCACAAAAGAGCTTGCAGGGCATTTTAGGGGCCAAGCCTTGAAGTAGTATACGTGCTCTGCCCACATTTGATAGAACCTAGTCATGCTGCCCCTCCTAACTGCAAGGAGGCTGGGAACAGAGGAGCCTGTGGTCTCAGTGAACACCAGCAGTCTCTGCTACACACAGTAGGGACCCATTTCTGCTGGGGACAATTTTAAATCTCAAAGATCGATTTTCATACTTTCTAGAGATTTTCTCTTCCATTTACCAGGCCTTTTGTTTTCTATGTCCAGCATCATTAAATCAGGGCCCCTTTATCACAGGTGTCCTGCGTGATTCACCTCCTGCCCAGAGCCACAGGACAACCCTATACAGTAGGATAGGAATGCATGAGGGGCAGCCTCTTCATTTGTCAAGAAATGGATACTAATAATGCAAGAAATGCAACAACATAAGCAGCAAGAGTTCTGTAAAGGGAACTAACTAATAAGGAAGTCAAAGCCAGCCTATTATTCTGTGGAAACACAAATAAGCCCAGAGGATATGGCATAACTTGAATTGTGGGTTAATCTTAAGTTTTCTGATCATTATTTATGATTATTTGTCACTAAAGATCTGTTGTACTAAGTCATTTTAGAAAAAGTTATAATAGCTAAGTGTGGTGGCTCACACCTGTAATCCTAACAGTTTGGGAGGCCAAGACTGGCTGATCTCTTGAGCCCAGGAGTTCACGACCAGCCTGGAGAACATGATGAAACCCTGTTTACACAAAACTACAAAATTAGCAGGGCATGGTGGCATGCACCTGTAGTCCCAGCTACTCAGGAGGCTTGAAGTGGGAGGACTGCCTGAGGTGGGGGAAGTCAAGGCTGCAGTGAGCTGTGGTCGTGCCACTGTCCCCAGCCTGAGTGACAGAGTGAGACTCTGTCTCAAAAAAAGAGAGAGAAAGTTATAATAATGAACTCTGTTAAGCTTAAGGGAAAATACAGATATTTCTCTTTGTTATTTTGGGTCATTACATTTTCAATCAAAAGAATTTTGTTACTAGAGATCTCAAAGCAGAGGCTACAAAGAGGAAGTGTGTGTGCATGTGTTTTCACACTTGTGCTGTATACTGGTAACTGTGAAAGTCCAACTCCTTTTGTAGTTTCAAGTATGCTTTGATGATGGCGCCCTTATTTGTGTACTTGGGGCTGTAGTAAGGTACTCCCTCACCTCACCCTGCTTCCCTGAGAACCAGAAATAAGACTGTCCTTTGAAAGCCAAACAACAAGATCAATATCAGAAAGAAGCAAAGTTTCTTGATGAAGGCAAAATGGCTCCAGGGCCTCTAAAACCCCACTAGCAATCCAGGGAAGAGGTAATGTACATAAAAGAAGAACATGCCCATTAGAAGAAAAGCTAGTCAGCTTTGGCAGCCTAGAGGAAGAAGAAGTACCAGGGCATGTGCTAGTGGCATAAGCAAAGTGCATTGAATCCCAGTGCAAAGGAATTGCGACTAGATCCCAGAGGCCGTGGGAAATCAGGGAAGAGAATCCCACCCTATTGAGGTCATAGTTCTGGTCCCTACTTAATTACTGATTCTTAATTATAAATGGTTACCATATATGCTCATATATAAGATGAGGATTTTGTTTTTAAGCATCCCTTGGTAAAGAGGAAGTAGCCTTACTTTTAAGACTTCAATAATGTTTTCCTGAGAATGCTCTCTTGATTACTTTATTGTGAATAGCAAAGTGCCATTTGGGGAAGATTCACTTAAAGGAGGTTAAAGGAGGTCAAACTCAACAAACGGAGTCACTCCCTCTCATTGGCAAAAGTATCCTTAGTGTGAAGATGAATGTGGAGGGGTAAGGCCAATTGAATTCCAGTCTTCTAGCCCCAGTTAGTTCTGTCGCTAAATGGAAGGACCGAGTGGTATTAGTTTTATTTCACTAAGTGTTCAAGTCATCTAACTCTTCTTTTTATGATGATACGCTTCCCCAGGAGTCTTCTGATCATGACTTGGAGTGGGCTTCAGGAAAATAATGTGCTGGTCACGTAGACTTTTGAGCATTTCAGGCCCTTTGACAGTTACTTCTCATTGCTAATTAGTACCCTGGCATAGTGCTTTTATCCTTCAATTTCACTACTTAGCTAATGGGTCTCTCTCAGAAAAGTGGATCTACTCTTGATATGCTGTCTAAGTTCTGAATCCGCAAGGCTGAAGTCCAACGTAGCCCATGGACAATTTGCAAAGGCCATGAAGTCCACCAGTCAAGGCTTCCCAGCAGATGGGCTGCTGATCTTGTTCTTCAAGAAAACTTTCTGGCTTGTTGGATGCGTGAAAAGAGAGCTAATTTTTTCTATTGTCATATAATCCGAAATTTTCTATCTCAAATTGCAAGATTCCAATTTTCATCTCTGTACAGCTTCAGGTTGCTTCTCTTTTGTGCCCTGAAAATGAATTTTGCAAGTAATACCCAAAAGTTCTATGTTACTGGCAATTTGGGGGGCAACAAATATGTCAGTACTTACTAGCAATTCCCAAACATCACAGAACACTCAACATGAAGTGTGTATAAGAGCTAAGCTGATGCCAACTATGCCCTCAATATCTGAAGACAAAGTATGAAGCAAATAAGATTAACAAACAATACTTCTCATTTTGGCTTAAACCCCCCTCCCCAAGCTCCTTAGGGAGTCCATTTCTTGGCAGGCACTTATGTAAGGTACTTCTTAAGCTTTAAAGGATGGTTGAGTTTGCTACCAGTTTTTGTTATTGTTGTTATTGTTTGACAACTCTATTCTAGAAATGTTAGGTTGGCTTTCTCTAAGGGAGGCTTATTTAGAACATGGATTTTAAATAAAAACTGAAAACATCAGGAGCCACTGACTACATAAGAACTTGGGAAATGGGAAAGCTTCCTTGGAAATGGGAACGCTTCCCCTGCAGGAAAGCAGAGTTCTGCATCTGTAATGGAATAAACTAAGTGGGTAATTCTGGTGGACTGCTTCTAACTCTCTGGAACATGCTCGCATGGTACCCTGGCCTCTCTTTCATAACTTTTCACCATGGTTGTAGTCGATTATGTAATTATTGGGTTAATGTCTAAATTCCTGCTACATTTTAGGTTCCAAGAAGGTGGGCTTTTCCCCTTCTGAAAACTCAGCACCTACTACAGTGCCTTGCACATGGAAGATGTTTAGTAAAGATTAGATGAACATATGATATACCATCCAAGGGACTAGGTTTTTTATTTTGGAGCCACTAATGCCTAGCAGAATGCCTGGCAGGAACTCAGTCATCAGTTGTAAAAGCAAGGAAGGAAGGAAAGAAAGAAGGAAGGGAGGGAGGGGTCGTCTCCATCCCATGGACTCAATGTAGTTGGACTTGAGGTTTCCTGATTAATGTCATCAAAAGGCAAATCCCCTTCTGTTAGGAAAAGATATGAAAAATAAACAGAATGCCATCTAATTTAATTTGAGCACCAAAGAAAGTGACTAACGACGCATTTCTGTATTTGGGTAGGAGGAGAATACTCTAAGTGCTGCCTGGAAATGGCTTTAGTTACTTTGGTGACTGTTATAGTCTTGTGAGAATAATCTCCTCTTAATAAGGACAATTACTTAGATTTATTACTCCTCCGTGGTCTTGTTAAAGATCTAAGAAGAATCCTATTTAAATGAAAAGGACAATAGGAGCTTTTTAATAGAGAGCAAGGTTTAATTAAAACTCCAGCATAGGATTGGTACCTCTGTGGCTAAGCAGAAAACTAGGTTAAAAAAGAAAAAGAGGAGTAAATAAACAATGGCACTTACTTTACCTGCTTTTCAGGGGGAAAAGTCCATTTTCAATGAAAAGTCTCAAAAGAGAATGTGTATTCAGGTTACACAAAACATCCCTTTTGTGAGGATGGCCTTTTGGAATCTAGTCCTCCTTCCTCATTCAATGAAAAATCCTTTAGACTTGAGCTAATGAGCTTCCTGACCTGCTGGGAGCCTGATTCAAGAAGCAGAATTGGGATGACTGATGGGAATCGCTGGAACAGTATGCAATGGGACTTAAAAAGTACTTGATAATGTTCCTAGCAAGAAATAGGAACCCAGAATACTCCCAAGGAAATGCATTCCTCCGGAGAGTCCCAACCCACAAGTAGAAGTGCAGGATTCTTTCTGCTTGAGTAATAATAACAAGAGCTGTTTAGAAGTCCCAAAAGCTCTGGCCCTGGAGAACTGTCATTAAAAAGAATTAATATTACATAATCCCCCAAAACAACAATGCAGAATGAAAGAAGCAAGTGGAATCACACATCGGATGGATGGCTGCTAAGTGAAGGGTGTGCGTTGTGGCCAAGAGGCAGAGAGTGTCTTGGCTGCCTGATGGAGCTGGTGCTTCTAAGTTGGAGTGGTGCATATAAATACAGCTGTCTGTTTGTAGCATTTTTCTTTTCTAAATAAATAACCAACAACAGTCAGATGGATGCATTTTGGGTGACAGTGGCACATGGGAACTCATGTTATCTAATCTAAGCTAGAAATATTTCCACATTAAATTATATTATTGAAAACAATGCAGGAGCAACCGTGGGGTGGGATAGGGCTAGAGGGGCTCTTGCTTGGCTTCTGGGGTATGTTCTGACTTTATGTCACCCTAGTGGTCAACAAATGTCATACCAAGAACAGATGAGCACTAAATGAATCTCTTCTTGTGATGATTATAACAAGGCTGTAAAATGGAAAATAGTAAATATAACTCATCCTTATTAAGACTCACTGGTATTTGTTTCCAGCTAGAGCTCCTAACAAGAGAGTAAACAATTCTTGGTCTCCTGTGATTGCTAATTAAAATGCAATAAATTATGGAATCAATTTAAATTCTGGATCAGCTCTACGGTGGGTTCAATAAACCTCCTAAATTTTATTTTCCCCATGGGGTTCCTTTTCCTTGAGGTAGGGAGGTGTGTGTGCATGGCCTCTCTTTTGTTTGATTTTTAATTGCTCCAGCAGCTTCTTTCAGGGCAAGATGGCCCTTCTTTCAGGGCAAGATGGACAAATCCCAAAATCCTGGCATGCATTTTCCTGGCTTCAGGTTACCTTGGACAAGACCAGCGCAAGACTTGGAGTTGCTGCCCAAAGTTGTTAATGGTAGTGGCCTTGGCAACACACTTAGAACAACCAAATAGTGTGGGGTCTCTACAGCCTTGTCAACAACAATGGGGACCAGGTATTCCCTTTCACACAGTCAGTGTATGAAGGAAGAGTGTTTGTCAGTGAGGTCTGTAGGAAGTCACTGACATGCATGCATGTGTGTATTTGGAGGCTATTTTAGGTCTAGTAGGCTCTACAAGAAAAAAAAAATTCTAAGAAATATTCCCTGAGGAGGCCATTATATACACTAATTAAGGAAACTTAGAAAGCCAATACCCATTTAGTAAGATGGACACCTGAAGCAGAAGCAGCTTTCCAGGCCCTAAAGAAGGCCCTAACCCAAGTCCCAGTGTTAAGCTTGTCAACAGGGCAAGACTTTTCTTTATATGTCACAGAAAAAACAGGAATAACTCTAGGAGTCCTTACACAGGTCCGAGGGATGACAAGCTTGCAACCCGTGGCATACCTAAGTCAGGAAATTGATGTGGTGGCAAAGGGTTAGCTTCACTGTTTACAGGTAGTGGTGGCAGTAGCAGTCTTAGTATCTGAAACAGTTAAAATGATACAGGGAAGAGATCTGTGTGGACGATCTCATGATGGTGAATGGCATACTCACCTGTTTAAAGAAACTGCCGTGGGCTGTCAGACAACCATTACTTAAAGTATCAGGCTCTATACTTGAAGGCCAGGCTGCAGACTGCACAACCGGGGGCAACTCTTGAATCCAGGCACATTTCTTCCAGACAATGGAAGGGAAAGATAGAACATAGGCTGCACAGGCCAATTCAATAAGGGTAGGGGAGTTACTCAAACCTACACCACTCGGAGGGAGCCTTCTGAGAGGTTCCCTTACATCCTGACCTCAACCTTGGTACGTTGATTAAAGTTCCTTTTAGAAAAAGACTTCAAGAAAGTGGGTATGCAGTGGTCAGTGATAATGGAATTACTTGAAAGTAATCCCCCATTCCAGGAACTAGGCTCAGTGGCCAGAACTAAGCTAGCCCTCACTTCAGGCACTAGAATTAGGAAAGAAAAAGGGTGAATATTTGTTATTTTATAGTAGACTCTTTAAGAGCTTACCTAGCCTGCCGATCGCCCATTTTGCTAGCAATAGGGAGGAAAGGGAGGATTCCGTAACTTTCCACGGGAACACTATCACACATCAGGAACGCATTAGGGTTGCGGGGAAGTCAGGGACCACGAGCAGAACTTGGCAGCTGTAGTTGGTAGTCGGTGGAGGTTATATGAAGTGCATATATATTAGTGAAGATTTCTATGACATCTACTTGATAGTCCGCCATAATGGTTAATACTTTTCATAATTTCTTTTATTCTCTGTTTCTTTTTATCTGCCAATCCTGAGTTTTTCAGCTATGTAAATGTGTGAAGTGATTTTTGTTTTCGGGTGAGTCGAGGCTGTGTTCCACGTTTTCCCCAAATCAATACACGTTTGATTTTGCCGGTATGCCTAGTGCGGTTACTTGTATTATCTCTTTATATTCTCCCTTATCTTAGTAAGCGTGAGTGTGAGGTAGGTTCCATGTTGTCTCCCTTCTGAGGAGCCTTTGATGATTGTGTTTAAGCTGCAGCAGGGGGGGGAGTTGGTTCTGTAGAGCATGTGTGCTTGAAACAATATGAAAGTCGGCGCACCTTGAAAAAAGAAACAGGATAACAGCAGTTTCAGGGGAAACAAGGGAGGGGCGGCGATGCCTTGGACTTGGATGCCGGTGAGGCGGATGGAACAGAGCCGTGATTCTCTTCTTTCAAAAGCAAAAGGACGAAAATTGCGAATTCTTTTCTCTCAGCAAGGAACATCGCTGAGAAAGAGAATGTGCCCCTGAGGGTAGGTCTATGAATGGCCCCATGGAGGCCGCTGTCTTTTACAGTCGAAGCTGAAGGAGTGAAATAAGCCCCAGTCTCCTGTAGCACTCCCAGGCTTATTAGGACAAGGAAATTCCTGCCTAATAAATTTTGGTCAGACAGGTTGTCTGCTCTCAAACCCTGTCTCCTGATAAGATGTAATCAATGACAATGCGTGCCCGAAACTTCATTAGCAATTTTAATTTTGCCCCGTCCTTGGTCCTGTGATCTTGCCCTGCCTCCATTTGCTTTGTGATACTTTAATACCTTGTGAAACATGTGATCTCTGTGACCCACACCCTATTCGTACACTCCCTCCCCTTTTGAAAATTGCTAATAAAACTTGCTGGTTTTATAGCTCAGGGAGCATCACGGAACCTGCTGACATGTGATGTCTCCCCAGACACCCAGCTTTAAAATTTTCTCTCTTGTACTCTTTCCCTTTATTTCTCAGACCAGCTAATGCTTAGAGAAGTAGAAAAGAACCCACGTTAAATATCGGGGTGGGGTTTTCCCTGATAATTAGGAGATTATTATTGGCAGTACAGAAACCAAAAAATGTGGCAGTCTTACGCTGCTGGGGTCATCAGAAAGGACACTTTGGGAGGCCGAGGTGGGCGGATCATGAAGTCAGGAGATCAAGACCATCCTGGCTAACAGAGTTAAACCCTGTCTCTACCAAAAAAATAAAACTAGCCAGGCATGGTTGTGGGCATCTATAGTCCCAGCTACTCGGAAGGCTGAGGCAGGAGAATGGCGTGAACCCGGGAGGTAGAGCTTGCAGTGAGCCGAGATTGTGCAACTGCACTCCAGCCTGGTGACAGAGAGAGACTTTGTCTCAAAAAAAAAAAAAAAAAAAAAGCAAAGGAAAGGGAAACAAAAGGGGACTGCCAAGTGGATATTAAAGCAAAAAGAACCACAAGACAGGACGCTCCATTAGAAATGCTTATAGAAAGACCCCTAGTGTGGAATAATCCCTTCTGAGAAACCAAGCCCCAACACTCAGCAGAAGAAATAAAATGGGGAACCTCATGAGGACATAGTTTCCTCCCCTCAGGATGGCTAGACACCAAAGAAGGAAAAATACTTTCACCAGCAGTTACCCAATGAAAATTACTTAAAACCCTTAAAAAAAAAAATCCCCTGCACTTTAGGCCATACATTTCGATCCCTGTATCTTTAACGTCCTTGTTAAGTTTGTCTCTTCCAGAATCAAAGCTGTAAAGCTCCAAATCATTCTTCAAATGGAGCCCCAGATGCAGTACATGACTAAAATCTACCGCAGACCCCTGGACTGGCCTGCTAGCCCATGCTCCGATGTTGATGACATCAAGGCACCCTCCTGAGGAAATCTCAACTGCACAACCCCTACTACTCCCCAGTTCAGCAGGAAGCAGTTAGAGTGCTTGGGTGCATCGGCCAACCTCCCCAACAGTGCTTGGGTTTTCCTGTTGAGAGTGCGTACTGAGAGACAGGACTAGCTGGATTTCCTAGGCCAACTAAGAATCCCTAAGCCTAGCTGGGAAGGCAAACACATCCACCTTTAAACACGGGGATTGCAACTTAGCTCACACCTGATCAATCAGGTAGTAAAGAGAGCTCACTAAAATGCAAATTAGGCAAAAACAGGAGGTAAAGAAATAGCCAATCATCTATCGCCTGAGAGCACAGTGGGAGGGACAATGATTGGGATATAAACCCAGGCATTCAAGCCAGCAACAGCTACCCTCTTTGGTTCTCCACGCTTTGTATGGGAGCTCTGTTTTCACTCTATTAAATCTTGCAACTGCAAAAAAAAAAAAAAAAAAAAAAAAAAAAGAAAGAAAGAAAGAAAAGAAAAGAACTATTCCCTGAGGAGCTGGGCACAGTGGCTCACACCTGTAGTTCCAGCCCTTTGGGAGGCTGAGGTAGGTGGATCACCTGAGGTCAGGAATTTGAGACGAAACCCCATTTCTACTAAACACAAAAAATTAGCCAGGTGTGGTGCCTCACGCCTGTCATCCCAGCTACTTGGGAAGCTGAGGCAGGAGAATTGCTTGAACCTGGGAAGCAGAGGTTGTAGTGAGCTGAGATTGTGCCCTTGCACTCCAGCCTGGGCAACAAAAGTGAAACTCCATCTTAAAAAAAAAAAAAAATGGACTTGTATCAGCCGGGGGCAGGTAAAGTGTAGGGAGGAGTGTGTGTGTGTTCCAGCTGGAATATAGGCTGGGCTTGTCCTCTGAGCCACGCCTGAGATGCAGTCCCAGGTAATACTATGACTTACATCAGAGCTGAGGCACAACCAAAGACCATGTAGAATATGCCTAGTCCCTTGCTGCCTCCTTCAGACATCAATAGTTTCACTCTTTGCTACTTGGGAAGCAATGCTTGACATAGTAAAAATATATGCCACCCTCCCAGTTGTTGCCCAACTACAACTCACAAGAATTAGCTTCTGTCTCATCTGAATGTGGGAAGAGTTCTTAGCCCCAATCTCGGTGCTGCCCATCTAGTCAATATTTGATAAACAATATTTGATATTTGTGAGTATCTTAGTCCATTTGAGCTGCTATAACAAAATATCATTGACTGGGTAATTTATAAACAACAGAAATTTGTTCTCATGGCTCTGGAGGCCAGGAGGTCTACGCTCAAGGTGCCAGCAGGATTGGTGTCTGCTGAGGGCTCTTCTTTGCTTCCAAGATAGTCCCTAATTGCTGCATCTTCCAGAGGGGAGGAACACTGTGTTCTCACTTGGCAGAAGGGGCAGAAGGGCAAGAGAGAGCTTCCTTCAATTGTGAGCCCTTTTATAAGGTCACTAATCTCATTCATGAGAGTGAAGCCCTTGTGACTTAATCACCTCCCAAAGGCCACACTTCCTAATACTGTTGCATTGAGGATTAAGTTTTAACATGAATTTTTGTGGGGACATCATCATTCAAACCATAATGGCCAGGCAAAAGACATTTTCACCTTATAGATGAGCCCTTTGGTTGCTTTTAAAGTCATCATGATGTAGTGGGCTAAGCATGGGCATTAGAGTAAGGCAGAGTTGCTTAAAAACCTCTGTTTTATCTCTTATTAATGGTATATTTTTTAAAAAGTTACTTTGCTTTATATATGAAGTAGAATTAATAATGCCTACTCAATTGGGGCTATTAGCTTAACCAAGTTCTTATATATGAAATGCCTAGAATAGTAAACATACCCAATAAATATCTAGTAAAACTATTTAAAATGCAGTTTTATCTATTCTATTAACTTTATTTTTATATTCATTTATCTTTTTTATTAAAAAATCCATCAAGTATAATCTCCTCCCATGCCCACTGCCTCAGGCTGTTTCCTTAAAAGAATTCCAAGATATATATACATATTTTAAAATTATACTTTAAGTTCTGGGATACATATGCAGAACATGCAGGTTTGTTACATAGGTATACATGTGCCATGATGGTTTGTTGCACCCATCACCCCACCATCTACATTAGGTGTTTCTCCTAATGCTATCCCTCCTCTAGCCCCCCACCCCCTGACAGGCCCCGGTGTGCGATGTTCCCCTCCCTGTGTCCATGTATTCTCATTGTTCAACTCCCACTTATGAGTGAGAACATGCAGTGCTTGGTTTTCTGTTCCTGTGTTAGTTTGCTGAGAATGATGGTTTCTAGCTTCATCCACGTCCCTGCAAAAACATGAACTCATCCATTTTTATGGCTGCATGGTATTCCATGGTGTACATGTGCCACATTTTCTTTATCCAGTCTATCATTGATGGGCATTTGGGTTGGTTCCAAGTCGTTGTTATTGTGTATAGTGCTGCAATAAACAAATGTGTGCATGTGTCTTTAAAATAGAATGATTTATAATCCTTTGGGTATATACCCAGTAGTGGGATGGCTGGGTCATATGGTACATCTAGTTCTAGATCCTTGAGGAATTGCCATACTGTTTTCCATAATGGTTGAACTAGTTTACAATCCCACCAACAGTGTAAAAGTGTTCCTATTTCTCCACATCCTCTCCAACACCTGTTGTTTCCTGACTTTTTAATGATTGCCATTCTAACTGGTGTGAGATGGTATCTCATTGTGGTTTTGATTTGCATTTCTCTGATGGCGAGTGATGATGAGCATTTTTTCATGTGTCTGTTGGCTGTATGAATGTCTTCTTTTGAGAAATGTCTGTTCATATCCTTTGCCCACTTTTTGATGGGGTTGTTTGTTTTTTTCTTGTATATTTGTTTGAGTTCTTTGTAGATTCTGGATATTAGCCCTTTGTCAGATGAGTAGATTGCAAAAATTTTCTCCCATTCTGTAGGTTGCCTGTTCACTCTGATGGTAGTTTCTTTTGCTGTGCAGAAGCTCTTTAGTTTAATTAGATCCCATTTGTCAATTTTGGCTTTTGCTGCCGTTGCTTTTGGTGTTTTAGACATGAAGTCCTTGCCCATGCCTATGTCCTGAATGGTACTACCTAGATTTTCTTCTAGGGTTTTTATGGTATTAGGTCTAACATTTAAGTCTCTAATCCATCTTGAATTAATCTTCGTATAAGGAGTAAGGAAAGGATCCAGTTTCAGCTTTCTACTTATGGCTAGCCAATTTTCCCAGCACCATTTATTAAATAGGGAATCCTTTCCCCATTTCTTGTTTCTCTCAGGTTTGTCAAAGATCAGATGGCTGTAGATGTGTGGTATTATTTCTGAGGACTCTGTTCTGTTCCACTGGTCTAGATCTCTGTTTTGGTACCAGTACCATGCTGTTTTGGTTACTGTAGCCTTGTAGTATAGTTTGAAGTCAGGTAGCATGATGCCTCCAATTTTGTTCTTTTTGCTTAGAATTGTCTTGGTTATACAGGCTCTTTTTTGGTGCTAAATGAAATTTAAAGTAGTTTTTTCCAATACTGTGAAGAAAGTCAATGGGGATAGCATTGAATCTATAAATTACTTCAGGCAGTATGGCCATTTTCACAATATTGATTCTTCCTATTTATGAGCATGGAATTTTTTCCATTTATTTGTATCCTCTCTTATTTCATTGAGTAGTTGTTTGTAGTTCTCCTTGAAGAGGTCCTTCACATCCCTTGTAAGTTGGATTCCTAGGTATTTTATTTTCTTTGTAGCAATTGTGAATGGGAGTTCACTCATGATTTGGCTCTCTGTTTGTCTATTATTGGTGTATAGGAATGCTTGTGATTTTGCACATTGATTTTGTATCCTGACACTTTGCTGAAGTTGCTTATCAGCTTAAGGAGATTTTGGGCTGACATGATGGGGTTTTTGAAATATACAATCATGTCATCTGCAAACAATTTGACATCCTCTCTTCCATTTGAATACCTTTCATTTCTTTCTCCTGCCTGATTGCCCTGATCAGAACTTCCAATACTATGTTGAATAGGAGTTGGTGAGAGAGGGCATCCTTGTCTTGTGCTGCTTTTCAAAGGGAATGCTTCCAGCTTTTGCCCATTTAGTATGATATTGGCTGTGGCTTTGTCATAAATAGCTATTCTTATTTTGAGATATGTTCTATCAATATGTAGTTTATTGAGAATTATTAGCATGAAGTGGTGTCGGATTTGATCAAAGGCCTTTTCTACATCTATTGAGATAATCATGTAGTTTTTGTCATAGGTTCTGTTTATGTGATGGATTATGTTTATTGATTTGTGTATGTTGAACCAGCCTTGCATCCCAGGGATGAAGCAAACTTGATCATGGTGGATAAGTTTTTTGATATGCCACTGGATTTGGTTTGCCAATATTTTATTGAGGATTTTCACATTGATGTTTATCGGGGTATTGGCCTGAAATTTTCTTTTTTTGTTGTATCTCTGCCAGGTTTTTGTAACAGAATGATGCTGGCCTCATAAAATGAGTTAGGGAGGAGTCCCTCTTTTTCTATTGTTTGGAATAGTTTCAGGAGGAATGTCACCAGGTCCTCTTTGTACCTCTGGTAGAATTCGACTGTGAATCTCTCTGGTCCTGGGCTTTTTTTTTTGTTTGTAGGCTATTAATTACTGCCATAACTTCAGAACTTGTTATTGGTCTATTCAAGGATTTGACTTCTTCCTGGTTTAGTCTTGGGAGAGTGTATGTGTCCAGGAATTATCCATTTCTTCTAGATTTTCTAGTCTATTTGCATAGAATTGTTTATAGTATTCTCTGATGGTAGTTTGTATTTCTGTGGGATCAGTGGTGATATCCCCTTTATCAGTTTTTATTGTATCTATTTAATTCTTCTCTCTTTTCTTCTTTATGAGTCTGGTTAGCAGTCTATCTATTTTATTGATCTTTTCAAAAAACCAGCTCCTGGATTTATTGATTTTTTGAAGTGTTTTTTGTGTCTCTATCTCCTTCAGTTCTGCACTGATGTTAGTCATGTTTTGTCTTCTTTTGAATTCGTTTGAATTTGTTTGCTCTTAGTTCTCTAGTTCTTTTAAGTACAATGTTAGGGTGTCGATTTTAGATCTTCCTGCTTTCTCCTTTAGGTATCTAGTGCTATAAATTTCCCTCTAAACACTGCTTTAGTTGTGTCCCGGAGATTCTGGTACATTGTGTCTTTGTTCTCATTGGTTTCAAATAACTTAATTATTTCTGCCTTAATTTTGTTATTTACCCACTAGTCATTCAGGAGCAGGTTGTTCAGTTTCCATGTAATTGTGTGGTTTTGAGTGAGTTTCTTAATCCTGAGTTCTAATTTGATTGCACTGTGGTCTGAGAACAGTTTGTTATGATTTCTGTTCTTTTACATTTGCTGAGGAGTACTCTATTTCCAACTATGTGGTCAATTTTGGAATAAGCGTGATATGATGCTGACAAGAATGTATAATTCTGTTGACTTGGGGTGGAGAGTTCTGTAGATGTCTACTAGGTCTGCTTGGTGCAGAGCTGAGTTCAATTCCTGGGTATCCTTGTTAACCTCCTGTCTCATTGATCTGTCTAACATTGACAGTGGGGTGTTAAAGTCTCCCATTATTGCAGTGTGGGAGTGTAAATCTCTTTTTAGTCAATTCCTGGGTATCCTTGTTAACCTCCTGTCTCATTGATCTGTCTAACATTGACAGTGGGGTGTTAAAGTCTCCCATTATTGCAGTGTGGGAGTGTAAATCTCTTTTTAGGTCTCTAAGGGCTTGCTTTATGAATCTGGGTGCTCCTGTGTTGGGTGCATATATATTTAAGATAGTTAGCTCTTCTTGTTAAATTAATCCCTTTACCATTATGTAATGGCCTTCCTTGCCTCTTTTAATCTTTGTTGGTTTAAAGTCTGTTTTATCAGAGACTAGCATTGCAACCCCTGCTTTTTTTTTGCTTTCCATTTGCTTGGTAGATCTTCCTCCATCCCTTTATTTTGAGCCTATGTGTGTCTCTGCACGTGAGATGAATCTCCTGAACACAGCACACTGATGGTTCTTGTCTCTTTATCCAGTTTGCAAGTCTGTGTCTTTTACTTGGGGCATTTAGCCCATTTACATTTAAGGTTAATATTGTTATGTTTGAATTTGATCCTGTCATTATGATGTGAGCTGGTTATTTTGCCTGTTAGCTGATGCAGTTTCTTCACAGTGTCAATGGTCTTTACAATTTGGTATGTGTTTTGCAGTGGCTGGGACTGTTTTTTCCTTTCCATATTTAGTGCTTCCTTCAGGAGTTCTTGTAAGGCAGGCCTGGTGGTACAAAATCTCTCAGCATTTGCTTGTCTGTATAGGATTTTATTTCTCCTTCGCTTATGAAGCTTAGTTTGGCTGGATGATATACTGGGTTGAAAATTCTTTTCTTTAAGAATGTTGAATATTGGCCCCCACTCTCTTCTGGCTTATAGAGTTTCTGAAGAGAGATCTGCTGTTAGTCTGATGGGCTTCCCTTTGTGGGTAACCCAACCTTTCTCTCTGGCTGCCCTTAACATTTTTTCTTCATTTCAACCTTGGTGAATCTGATGATTATGTGTCTTGGGGTTGCTCTCCTCGAGGAGTATCTTTGTGGTGTTCTCTGTATTTCTTGAATTTAAATGTGGCCAGTCTTGCTAGGTTGGGGAAGTTCTCCTGGATAGTATCCTGAAGTATGTTTTCCAACTTGGTTCCATTCTCCCCGTCACTTTCAGATACACCAATTAAATGTAGGTTTGGTCTTTTCACATAGTCCCACATTTCTTGAAGGCTTTGTCATTCTTTTTTCTCTAATCTTGTCTTCACACGTTAATTCATTAAGTTGATCTTCAATCTCTGATATCCTTTCTTCCACTTGATCGATTCAGCTATTGATATTTGTGTATGCTTCTCGAAGTTCTTGTGCTGTGTTTTTCATCTCCATCGGGTCATTTACATTCTTCTCTAAAGTGGTTATTCTAGTTAGCAATTCGTCTAACCTTTTTTCAAGGTTCTTAGCTTCCTTGCATTGGGTTAGAACATGCTCCTTTAGCTCAGAGGAGTTTGTTATTACCCACCTTCTGAAGCCTACTTCTGTCAATTCATTACACTCATTCTCCACCCAGTTTTGCCTTGCTGTCAAGGAGTTGTGATCCTTTGGAGGAGAAGAGGTATTCTGGTTTTGGAATTTTCAGCCTTTTTACACTGGTTTTTCCTCATCTTCATGGAGTTATCTACCTTTGGTCTTTGATGTTCATGATCTTTGGATGGGGTTTTGGCACGGACGTCCTTTTTGTTGATGTTGATGCTATTCATTTCTGTTTGTTAGTTTTCCTTCTAACAGTCAGGCCTGTCTGCTGCAGGTCCACTGAAGTTTGCTGGAGGTTCACTCCAGACCCTGTTTGCCTGGGAGGCTGCAGAACAGCAAAGATTGCTGCCTTTTCCTTCCTCTGGAAGCTTAATCCCAGAGGGGCACCTGCCTCATGCCAGCAAGAGCTCTGCTGTATGAGGTGGCTGTCGACCCCTGCTGAGAGGTGTCTCCCCGTCAGGAGGCAGGGACCCACTTGAGGAGTCAGTCTGTCCCTCAGCAGAGCTCAAACGCTCTGCTGGGATATCCACTGCTTTCTTCAGAGCTGGCAGGCAGGAACATTTAAATCTGCTGAAGCTGTGCCCACAGCTGCCCCTTCTCCCAGGTGCTCTGTCTCAGAGAGATGGGAGTTTTGTCTATAATCCCCTGACTGGGGTTGCTGCCTTTCTTTCAGAGATGCCCTGCCCAGTGAGGAAGAATCTAGAGAGGGAGTCTGGCTACACAGCTTTGTTGAGCTGCAGTGTGCTCCACACCGCTCAAACTTCCTGGCAGCTTTGCTTACACTGTGAGGGGAAAGCTGCCTACTCAAACCTCAGTAAAGGTGGATGCCCCTCCCCCCACCAAGCTGAGTACCCAGGTTGACTTCA
This sequence comes from Rhinopithecus bieti, assembly GCF_001698545.2. NCBI lineage: Eukaryota > Metazoa > Chordata > Mammalia > Primates > Cercopithecidae > Rhinopithecus > Rhinopithecus bieti. Next base: position 65,925 of record NW_016810077.1, on the reverse strand, counting down.
CACTGCTGTGCTGTCAGGGAGAATTTCAAGCCAGTAGATCTTAGCTTGCTGGTCTCTGTGGGTATGGGATCCACTGAGCTAGACCACTTGGCTCCCTGGCTTCAGCCTCCTTTCCAGGGGAGCAAACTGTTCTGTCTTGCTGGCGCTCTAGGCACCACTGGGGTATGAAAAAAAACTCCTGCAGCTAGATTGGTGTCTGCCCAAATAGCTGCCCAGTTTTGTGTTTGAAACCCAGGGCCCTGGTGGTGTAGGCACCTGAGGGAATCTCCTGGTCTGCAGGTTGCAAAGATCATGGGAAAAGTGTAGTATCTGGGCTGGAGTGCACCATTCCTCAGGGCAGAGTCCCTCACAGCTTCACTTGGATAGGAGAGGGAGTTCCCAACCCCTTGCACTCCCTGGGTGAAGTGATGCCCCACCCTGTCTAACCAGTCCCAATGAGATGAGCCAGGTACCTCAGTTGGAAATGCAGAAATCACCCAGCCTCTTCATTGATCTCGCTGGGGGCTGCAGACTGGAGCTGTTCCTGTTTGGCCATCTTGCCAGCCACCCGTACCTTGACAAGATATTTTAAACAGCGAAATATTTTTTTCTTGTCTAAGATGATGCACATGCACACAGAGCACAAAGAACATACACATAGCACACACACACACACGCACACACACAAGCAGATGGATGACTTTCTAAAGCATCCAACCTTGGGATTGTCATCAAAATTAATAAGGGGACATGTTCAGGGTGAGAAAGTTCATGTGCAGTGCATCATGTGAGAGGGATTCCTCCCTGACCTGTTTTTAAAAATCTGTTCCAATGAGCCCAGTAGGAGCAAGGGGCAGGCCCAGCTGCCCACAAGTCAGGGCAACCAATGTCATGTGCTTGTGTTGGAAGAAAGAAAGCAAACCCAAGAACCCAGCCATCACTTGCTCTGATCCAACTCTGTGCTAGCTACTCATGAACATTTAATGGTGATTAGTTTGTTCTGCCCTGGAATCTCTGATAGGAAAACTGTTGGCAGAGCTGCAAACAATAGCTAAGAAAAGACTACATCTCTAGAGAGAACAGCTTGGCCACTGAAGGGGTTTCTCCTCTCTGTCCTTCTAATTACCGTTGTATTTTCCATCTGACAGTGTTGCGTACAATGTGCCTTTTCTGTTCCTGCTCATTCTTGGATGGTGTGTTAGTCTGTTTTCACACTGCTATAAAGAACTACCCGAGACTGGGTAACTTATAAAGAATAGAGGTTAAATTGACTCAAAATTCCACAGGCTATACAGGAAGTATGGTTGTGGAGACCTCAGGAAACTTACAATCATGGTGGAAGGGCAAAGGGGAATCAAGCACCTTCTTCACAGCATGACAGGTGAGAGAGAAGGGGGAACTGCCACACACTTTTAAGCCATCAGATCTCCTGAGAACTCTCTCACTATCATGAGAACAGCAAGGGGGAACCTACCTCCATGATCCAGTCACCTCCCACCATGCCCCTCCGCCAACACTGGGGATGACAATTCGACAAGAGATTTGGGTGGGGACACAAGAGCCAAACCATGTCAGATGAGTAGTCAGTCAAGCACCGTCTTCCCATTTGTTTCTTCTGCCAGGTGATGTTTCTGCTGTTAGTATTGCTTGAAGACAGATGGGGTTCCTGGAGAGCCAGTGCCCAGTTGGTGGTCAGGAAGTGGGACCCAGAGAATGTGGGCCAAAGGGTAGAAGCCCTGGGCTGGAGAAAGGCTATGGGTGACACTGTGCCCAGAGAGGAGAAGGCTCTCAGAAAAATTCTGTAGGAAATCCAATGCTTCAAAGGGCTAGAGGAACACAAGGGAATCCTTTCATCACAGAATGCTATCAATCTTATAGTTTGTTTTTTGTTTGTTTGTTTGTTTGTTTGTTTAAAGGCCAGGTGTGGTGGCTCACATCTGTAATCCCAGCATTTTGGGAGGCCAGAGTGGGTGGATTGCTTGAGGGCAGGAATTTGAGACCCGCCTGGGCAACACGGCAAAACACCATTTCTACAAAAAATAAAAAAAATAGCTGGATGTGGTGGCATGTGCCTGTAGTCTTGGCTACTCCAGAGGCTGGGGTGGAAGGATCTCTTGAGCCCAGGAGGTTGAGAATGCAGTGAGCTGTGATCACACCACTGCCCTCCAGCCTGGGCAACAGGAGACCCTGTCTCAAAATTAATTAATTAATTAATCAATATATGAAAAGAAAAAAGAAAGGTTGGGGGAGACCCCAGAAGGAGGAAGACAGTTGACTTTTATTTGTTTTAAAATTAAAACAAAGAATGCAAAATATTGGCTTTAAAAGTCTAGTTTCATTTATGGCTGGTTAAGGAAGTGGCTGTGAGGAAAAGGAAATAGATGTTAAGATGCTGGGAAAATGTGACAGCTTATGAAGGATGAGCTCAGTTCAGGCACACGTTGGGCAATCCCATGAGTCCCAAACACATCTTTACTTTCAGGACCTCGAAGAAGGCAAGTGCTGCACCTGCGTGAAACAGAAGGAATTTTTGTAAGCTTTGGTATTTTCAGAGCAGTGCAAAAGAAAGAAGAGCCTGGCTCAGGACAGAGGCCTGGGAGCCTGCAGTCAACAGGTCAGAAGGAAAAGTGCCTGGGTGGAGGCTAAGATGGAATGGGGAAAAGCAGTGTAGCCCAGGGCCAAGGCTGGAAAGGTAACTATGTGAGGGTGGCCTCTGAAATCCAGTGGGAGTGCTCCCTGCCCCAGGCCCACCCTCACCCCATGCACCAGAACATTCACGCCCTCTTCACCTCCATGGTCTTGGTCGCTAGAGGTCCAGCCTCCTTATGCCTTTTTCCCTCTTTACCTCTGTCCCCATGACAGGCCCCAAACTCAGAGACCATTCCTCATCTTCTGTCCTCTTATGCACATTCTATTCAGAATGTCACATTTTCCAGCCCCACCTCCTCTTCTCCCCTGCTTCTCTTGAAACTTCTGTACTCTCTGCAACTCACTGCCAGTCATCAGCAAAATCCCCAACTCTGCACTTCTTCTCTGAATGCTCCCTTTCCCTTGCTGAAACTTGCTCTGCTGAGGACAAGCAATGGCTTGTTCAGTTTCTCAGTATGGTAGTGACTCTCCCCACCCTCTACCCCCAAATCTAATAATCCTTTTCTTTTTTTGCTGTCCCTTAAACCCCTCATCTTCTCCTTTCCCAGCCTAAAGTCCATGGTCAGTCATAATTACTCCCCAGTCTACATCTCAAGCTTGGAATTCTCTCCTGAGCTAGAACCAGGTATCCAGTTGCCTATTTGACATCTCCACTTGGACATCTGATAGGCTCTTCAGACTTGAACATGTCCAAAGTCAAGCTTATGATCTCTCCCATCAGCTTTTCCTGCAGTCTCCCTGGTTTCAGTAATTGCTCAGGTCAAGACACTTGATGTCATCTTTAGGTCTTTTATATCTCACAATCTGTCAACAAATTCCATTGGCCCCACCTTAAAATATATCCTGGATTTGACCACATCTCTCACTCCACCATCACACATTGGTCCAGGCTACCAATATCACTTGCCTGGATTCCATAGTAGCCTCCTGCTCTTTTATGCTATTCCCATAGCAGCCAGCCACCGGCTAAACTAAGACATGCCATGTTTCCCCACATCTCAAAACACACCCGTGGCTTCCCATACCACTCAGAGGAAAAGCCAGGTTCTTCTTCTTCCTGCAAGGACCTACCTGGTCTGATTTCCAGCCCCACCCCACTCTGGGCTCACCTCCATCTCTTTCCCCCTGCAGCCACACTGCTCCCCCCTGCTCTTGCTCATGAGGTCAGGAGTGGACCTCTACCCCTGGCTTTTGCACTTGCTTTTCCTGCTGCTGGGATCCTCTCTCCAGTCTTTCCTGTCTTAAACCTTCTGAAAGACTCCTGGCCTGGCTGGACCACCCCCCAGACTACCTCTCTTCTCCCCTGCTCTGTTGTTTCTCTTTGTCACTGCCCAACATGTTGTATCTGCTACACACTGTATCTTGGCTGCATTTTATCCTAGTTACTGTTTCTCCTTCTACTCTAAGAAGGCAGGGATTTTAATCGATTCTGTTTACTGCTGAGTCCCCATCGCCCTGAATAGTGCCTGGCACACAGTTGTTGAATAAATGAATGAATACCTGAGGCTCTGGGAGGGTCATTGGTGAAAGTGCAGAAGAGGAAGATGGAGGGGTCATGTAAATGTGACAGGACTGGGCTCCAGAGGGACACAGAGGAGAGCCGGGAAACCTGGCTGTTTGAGACCAGGACCAACTTTCTGGTTATCATTATATCCCCAGCACCTGGCACACAACTGGGCCCCCAGCAGCCACTCAGAAATATCTATTGAATAGATGAATGTGTTTTCTTCAGATTGGAGATACCTGAACAAGGATGAAGGCAAAATTAATCACTGCTGTTGATTTCATAACCTTTCTATAACCTGAGGTTACACAGAAGTTTATCACCTGGGTGTCCCCTTGCTACGTCACCTTATTATTTACTATTTACTCCTGTATAAACTTCATTCATGTCTGCTGGGCACAGTGGCTTGTGCTTGTAATCCCCGCACTTTGGAAGATGGAGGCAGGAGGATCACTTGAGGCCAGGAGCTCGAGATCAGCCTGGGCAATATAGTGAGACCCCCATCTCTACAAAAAGTTAAAAACGGGTTGCTCCTGGGGCGCATGACTGTAGTTCCAGCTACTCAGGAGGCTGAGGCTGAAGGGTTGCTTGAACCCAGGAGTTTGAGGCTGCAGGGAATTCCAGCTCACCCACCCCCAAATCTCAGTAAATCCCTAAGGTCTAAGTTCTGTGAGTTAACTCTCTCACTAAGTTCTCAGGCCTGCTAACTCTGTGCCTGACATGCATTGGAATGGTCTTGGTGCTGTTCTCATCCTGTGGAGACCATTGTACCCTATCGGTACAGAGTGGTATGCACAGCAGGCTCATCCTGAAGTTAGGGATTTCATCACAGTTCAAGACGTTAACACATTTAAGTGGATAATTTGGTATCCTTCTTCCTAAAAGTCCCTTGGCCACCCCTCCTCTACCCACCAGGACTTCGCAGTGCCCACTTCTCTCCTCAGGCCACACATAGACACAGGCCTGGCCCACAGCTATAGCTCTCCTCTTTGGGTCTAGCGAGAAGTTCCCTGGGATGCCTTTATTTGCAGTGTCATTAAGGTAAAGGCATTGAATTAAAGGAGTTGAAATAAAAAAACAGCTTTCCGAGACCTGGTCTTAATGTCCAGGTCTCGGAAAGCTGTTTTTTTATTTCAATTAACCAAGTGTGATTTGAATTGTGACAACATGGTTTGGGATTATCTCAATTAAATGTTTTATGAAAACAATTTCCAGTTAAAGTCATTAGAAAATTGCTTCCTTCTCAACCCAGATGTGTTGTGGAAAACTGAGAAGAACAACAGAAATGGACGTCACCTTACCCATCAGATAATAATCCAGACCACAAGCCCCACTCATCCCAGCTAATTCTGCCACTGCAGATTTAGGAGAGAAAGTAAGAGCGGGCCGGGCACTGGATTGGGGGTTCAGCTATTTGCACTCACTAGGCAATGAGGTGTGGGAAGAAATTAAGGCTACAAGAAAATCTGCCTCACACCTCACCTCCATCATACTCTTTTTAGGAATCAAGTTGCAAATAGCCATTGCCCCTGAGATCAGGCTTCGGTTAGTAGAACTAGCTAGAACTAGCGGGCCTCCCAGCCTGCCTCCAGGGAATCCGTAGCCCGGGAAGTAGCCCGTGCAAGGCTACTGCTTGCACATCAACAGCCATTCTCCTCTAGAACACCTAAGGCAGTGGCTCTCAGAGTGTGGTCCCCAGACCAACAAGGTCGGCATCAGCAGCACCTGGGAACTTGTTAGATATGTAAATTCTCAAACCCCACCCCAGACCTACTAAATCAGAAACTCTAGGAATGGGGCTTGGGAATCTGGGCTTGAAGAAGCCCTACAGGGATGCTGATGCATGCTCAAATTTGAGAACCACAGAACTGAGGATCTGTTGGGTATTCTGTATAGCTTGTATACAAAGTCAGGCCTGCATATACTGTATGGTGAAATCTGTTCAAGCATTTTCACGTGAGGGAAAAACAATTCAAAAACAATTGTGCTTATATACAAAGACAAACCGAAAGGCACTGAGAAGATGCTGGATGGTACTGCTTTAAACTCCGTGGTGCTGGACCATTGCAGCAATGGTCTGTCAATGTCTTCAGGGGTGAGGTGCTGGCAAGGTTAGCCCTCTAATACCCAGCAAAGGACATGCAAGTAAATAAATAAGGGCCCTGAACATGAAATGAGCCTTTGCAAAGCTCCAGGTTTTTTTCTTAGAACGTATTTACTTTTAGTTGTACTTTACAGAAGTTGAGGAGTTGATGCCTCGGACCCCAGAAGTCTCTGTGCCCGATTCTATGCTAACATCACTGTGTCTCACAACCCTCCATTTTATAAATGAGAAAACTGACAACACTAACTTCTTATATTTTTATTTATTTATTTTTTTGAGACGGAGTCTAGCTCTGTCATCCAGGCTGGAGTGCAGTGGTGTGATCTCAATTCACTGCAACCCCTGCCTCCCAACTTCAAGCAATTCTCCTGCCTCAGCCTCTCAAGTAGCTGGGATTACAGGCACATGCCACCATGCCTGGCTAATTTTTGTATTTTTGGTGGAGATGCGGTTTCACCATATTGGCCAGGCTGGTCTCAAACTCCTGACCTCTGGTGATCTGCCCACTTTGGCCTCCCAGAGTGCTGGGATTACAGGCATAAGCCACCATGCCCAGCTGTTTTTTATTTTTTAGAGACAGCGTTTCACTTTGTCACCCAGGCTGGAGTGCAATAGCATGATCATAGTTCACTGTAACCTTGAACTCCTAGGCTCAAGCAATCCTCCTGCCTCAGCCTCCTGAGTAGCTGGAACTACAGGCATGCACCACCATGCCTGGCTCATTTTAACATTTTTTTTGGTAGAGACAGGGTCTCATTATGTTGCCCAGGCTGGTCTCGAACTCCTGGCCTCAGGTGAACCTCCTACCCCTGCCTTCCGAAGCATTGGGATTACAGGCATGAGCCACCATGCCCAGTAGATGTTAATTAAGTTCTTACAGGTAGTTAGTGGTGGAGCTGGAATTCACTCCAGATGTGTCAAAATCCCAAACTCCTGCTCTCGCTTGTTATACTCCACCTCCCTCTGATGAGAAGAGGTAAGTAGGATTTACAGATAAGCACACGAGAAGCAGGGGAAGATGCTAAGGCAAAGAAGGGGCCTGAACGCCACCATCAAAGAATCTTAGGCACCTCAGTAGCCCTGGAAGCCTAGGCGGTAACTGGTGACAATAATTCATTTTCACAAAGAAAAAGTTAAGTTTACTTAACATCAAGAGATACAGAAGTATGCAATTATTTTAGAAAGGCTAAAATGTAACATGGTCACACTGAAGGCTTTAAAAGAAAAACACGGTTATTTGGAAGATTCACTTTTATGGAAAACAACTCATTAACTGATGGTGTTAGACAAATGAGGTATTATTGCAATACACTTTTATTGAAGTGCATGGTGAGTTTTTTGAAGATTGGGTTTAGTGTTAAATTCTGGACAGTCGAATAGTGTAGCCATTCTTGTATTTCACCCCATGAACCCAAGAGAGGATGGAAGCAGCTCAAAGCATTTCTTCTGCAATTTGAGCAGTCAGTATCCTCCCAGGAATGCACTTTAAACTAGAAAGTTTATCCAGGGCCAAGCAAATGTAAGCACTGTGTTATTTACTACTACTGCGTTAATAAACATCTTCAGCAAACTTACCAATCTTACCTTCCTGGAAAAAGGATCTAATTTTTTTCCCTGGTAATAAAGGAACAACTTATGGAAAATATTGCTCTATAATACACAGAATGATGTAGTGATAGGCAACATTCAAAATGGTGATTAATTAGATTTGGTCTCTTGCTATTTGGAACATGTTTATTAGTTTTGCCCCTGCAAAGTGGGCCGCAGTGTTCCATATGAAACACTAGAGAAGTCAGCAGCATTCCTATTCTGAGGCAGGAGGAAACATTAATTATTCCTTTGAATTCTATTGTGTAATGTGTTTTTTTTCCTTCCTTTCCCCAAACACAACAGAATTATTTCTTTATAAAACTTCTACTAGGCCAGGCAGTGTTAATGGAACATAATTTTTAATATGCAGTATCCTGGAATCTGACAGATATTGGCAGAGTGGGTGCTGGTTTTAAAAAGCTGAACGTGGCTGACAGTAGTATCACTGCTTCCTTACGTCTATTGTAGTTGGTGCAAGGTTAGACAAATACATTCCCACCAGCACAAAACAGCAACCTTCCAAAATGTATGTCAGTGGTGTATTTACAGCCAAATCCAGAAGGAGCTTGTACTTCTTATGCTGCTCCCATTAATGAGACAAATGTCAGCATCCATAAGCTATTTTTTTGTTCCTGCTTATCAAATCTTTCAAAAAATTGATAACTAGTCTTTATAGATTGTGAAAGTCAGATATAACTCTGAATGTATTACTTTACTGGACCCCTTGGGGTAAACTTATCACCTGGAAACCATTTTACATGGACGATTTGACTTTCATGTGGAGTGTCATAATGCACCCTAGATGGAAATCTAAAATAAAATATCTGGACTACAACCTTCCTCTTGGTGGAATTTATGGTTCCCTCAGTACAATAATTTTGAAAATTGTATCCCTTAAGCTACAAGACTTGATATATTATTAACTGCTTGAATTGAAGAAGCTTTCCAATAGGCTTATGTGCTGTCTAGAGGCACGGATTAATTTCTATGGAACCACAAGCTTATCTCAAACTGTTTTTCAGCAATCTAAACTGCCAGCTTCATCTTCTTTCTAGGACAGAAGGGAGTGTCCATTTCATCTCTGGCAGCTCTGGGATGCATGGCTTTTAGCCACGCTCTTCCCAGGGATGATGGGTATTGATCCACTAGAGAATTGGTTGTGTGCAGTCACACCCCAGAGAGACTGGCATCCACTTGAGGCACTTATCTTTCTATTTATCGTGGCTTTTCTGGTTTTAATTCTACTCTGGCCAAACTGAACTGTTGTACAGAGAATGCTGGTAGGAGGCAGTCTGGAGGGCATTGTTTTCATGAAGTTAGAGAAGAGCTTAAAAAAAAAAATCTTTAAGAAGCTTGTGTGCTGCCAGAGGGGAACTGTGTTCAACTACCTTTTACTGCTTTTCACAACCTCTCTTCCCTCATCACAGATCTGGTGCCTTGAAAGCCAGCAATGATCAGGCATAAAGAACCATCAGACTATCCAAAGGCAGAAAGGGCTGGAAATTTTTCAGCAGGGCTCACTCTTAGAGCCTTTCCCCCTGTCCTCATGGCAAAGTTGAGTTGGGAATACATTAATTTGGGAATACATTTAATTTTGTGTTTCACAGTCCCATCTGTGTATAGTAAAGGGAGCCATCCTGATACAGGGACAGCTTCCAGAAACACACTACCTCCTGCATCCAGGGACACAAAAGTCATGAGAGCATGTTGTAATAGAAAATAATGTGCCCAAGGCCCCAGGTACTAGGAAAATGTGGCACTATTTAGGATTAGGCATAAAGTAAATTTATTTTTTGAAATTTATAATGTATTGTTTTTCTCATTCTAAATAAATGTTTAATTTAGTACCCAATATTGTGTCAGTAATTTTGTTTTCTTTTTCTTAAAGAGAGCTCTCCAAATTTTATAAGCTTCAGGACTTACAATACCTGGATCCACTCCCGGGTAGTCTAAATTACCCTTCTCTTATCCTGGGATGTTAAATGTTGGATAATGTAATCATTTTCTATGTATATAATTTGATCAATAACTAAGACTAATCTTTTTAGAATTTATAGTTTTGAAATCTTTGCTAAACCTAAATCACCATAGGTATCTCCATAAGTCATTTTAAGAGAATATGTTGAACACATCAGCAAATTGACATTCAGGTCTTTTTCCAAGTTGGCATCATAGAGTTCTCAAATGCCTCTAAAGCTTTCTATGAAACACATATTTATGGTGACTTTCTAAATTTTCCTTTTTCCCTGCTAGCTATGTAACGATTTATCAGCCATCTTTAATTATCTTTTGTAAAGAGTGTGCATATACTAAGGATTTTATTCATCCAGTAAATGTTAATACATAGGGTTTAAAAATATGTTGAAAATTAATGACCTCTGACTTAGTTAATAAATAATTCAATGATAAATGTTGAATTGATATGAATAGAATCCATTACTTCAAGGAACACAAGATGCTGATTTTGAAAGTGAAAATCTAAAGTTATCATGTAAATAATCATCATTGATGGGGAAACTTTCTCCCTGAGGGAGTTGTGGACTGACTGGGAAGGTTAAGGTAGCGTTCCATAGTACATTACCATGCCTTCCTAGCAGCTAATAGACAACAAGCAGTTTGGAAAAAGAAAACAAAGAGAGAAAGAAAGAAAAGAAAGAGAAAGAAAAGAAAGAAAGAAAGAGAAAGAAAAAAAGAAAGAAAGAAAAGAAAGAAAAGGAAGGAAGAAAAGAAAGAAAGAGAAAGAAAGAAGGAAAGAAAGAAAGAAAAAGAGAGAGAAAGAAAGAAAAGGAAGGAAGGAAAGAGAGAGAAAGAGAAAGAAAAGAAAGAAAGAAAGAAAAAGAAAAAAGAGAGAAAGAAAGAAAAGGAAGGAAGGAGAGAAAGAAAGAAGGAAAGAAAGAAGGAAGGGAGGAAGGAAGGAAAGAAAGAAAAAGAAAGAAAGAAAGAGAAAGAAAGAAAGAAAAAGAAAGAAAGAAAGAAAGAAAGAAAGAAAGAAAGAAAGAAAGAAAGAAAGAAAGAAAGAGAAAAAGAAAGATAGAGAGAAATATATCCTCTGGCCGGACATGGTGGTTCATGTCTATAATCCCAGCACTTTGGGACCCCAAGCGAGGCAGGTCACTTGAGCCCAGGGGTTCAAGACCAGACTGTGCAGCATGGCAAAACCCTGTTTCTACGAAAAAAAAAAAAAAAAAAAAAGCAAAAATTAGCTGGGCATGTTGGTGCATGCCAGTGGTCCCAGCTACTTGGGAGGCTGAGGTGGGAGGATCACTTGAGCCCAGCAGGAGGCTGAGGCTGCAGTGAGCCATGATCATGTCACTCCACTCCAGCCTGGGTGACAGAGTGAGATCCTGCCTCAAAAAAAAAAAAAAAGAAAAGAAAAAAAGAAAAAAATTAAATTGCAGGTGGGGAAGGAGCCAATAAGTACCCTGTCTGCTGCAGGGCCAGAATCCCAGGCAGATTTCAGGTGAGCCCACTTACTTCCTCCAATCAGCACAGAGGACTTGTGCTTGGAATCAGTGTGGGGATTCCAGAAGCTGTCTTTTGCCAGCTGTGAACCTCAAAGCACAGGCCCCGGGGCAAGGAAACAATGGCGGGTTGGTGACAAACTTGTGGAAATTTCTGGGCTACAATAATTTTCCCACTAATCTTCGAGCCAAGGTTATGGAAAACTTCTTAGAATATGGAAACTGAAACTTCCTTGGCTCTTCAAAAAAAAGGTTGACCCTGCCATAGAGAGAGAGAAATGAGAGAAAGCTCTGTAGTCTCTTCTCCAGGAGACACCTGAGCACATAACCTTCCTTATTAACTGTGAAGGAAACCAAGTTTGTGGTTGGTAACTTTGGTTGTCACAGAGCCTATATATTTGTAGATCATAAAGCTTATTGACCCAAATATTCTCATCTTTAGGGGAAAAAAAGTAGTTTAATTAATTCACAATAAAAATCCTCCATTTCATAGAAGATAATATGATATAACCCAAACAGAATCGAATGTATGATATGATGCCGTCATCAGCATTCAGCAGCCTTAAAAATTACAGTATCTGACCTTAATATGTGCGAATCTATCAGGATTCCATTGTCGACATGTATATTTTTCAATATTCTTCTCTGAGCTGAAATCATGTCATTTATATGCAAATGACCACATCTTCAGCAGCTGCTCCTTCTCCATTGAAGCCCAGGGACTTATTTGCACTTAATAAAGCCTCATAAATAGGTTTTTCCTCTAAGTGGGTGGGGTAGCAGGAAACCCATTGCAGCCTTTTACAGTTACAAGCTTCTTTTTGTTTTGAAAGCGAGAGTGGCCGCTTCGAACAGGATGGTTCTCAGTTGTTAGAGAAACATGGTTCTCATTCAGCTGCTCTCCCCTTTCCCTCCTTAGAAAAAAATGCCCTTTTCCTCAGTGGTGCCTTCTTTCCCATTGCAGCTGTAGGTATGGTACAATCTCCAGTCTGAGTTGGAATTTAATCCAGACTTCATTACAAGGAGAGGTGTCCTCTGAGCACAGTCTGTGGCCAGGTGGTAAGGACAGGTGTTCAACTGGGAAAGACCTCCCAAGCTCCCATCAGGCTGTCCTGTCTGGGGCGGAGATGGGGTAACTCCTGGCAGGTGGAGAAGAATTTTTCCTTTAACAAGTTATAAGATTATATTTGAAAACACTCTATATAGGAAAGGGACAGTGTATGGAGACTATTTGTGCACTCTGATTGCCCATACAGCAATAAGAGAACATTGAGAACTCGCCTTAAGTCATGTGATAATCATGTAGTACTTCTCCTTCTTCCCCCATCCCCACCCTCACCCCACCCCTATTTTCCTAGATGGTCGTTCTTTTTCAAGAGAACTGGATGGAAAAGGAAAAAATTATATGTACTTGGTGTGCACGTATCATGAATTCTACCCATTTTCTATTAATGCGCCTATAAAAATCACCCATGCGTCTACTGTGGGGTCAATAGAAATATTCCATTTACCATTTAAGACATGTTTTTTAAAAGCAGAAAAATATTATACCATAATTGTCTCCTGCTGTCAGATGCAAGACAAACCTGGGCACTTACGAAAAATAAGCAGGATCATTTATTTTTAAAGCACTGGCTCACTGGCTGCTGATTTGGTAATAATGACCTATTATCCTTGTCAGAGCAATAGACTGTTTCTGGAGCTTCATTTCTGGTGTGTGAGCAACTGGCATAGTAGAAATGATTATACTGTTTGATAAATGTGCATAATCATTGAAGACACTGGTTGAAAATACTATCATTAAATTGTCACCAGCTTGGTAAAGAGACAAACATCTCTGCCATGCCAACCTATCAGAGATGTTAATAACTGCAAAAAACCTCCAAGCACAATATTAATGTAGAAAACTGAACACACACACATGTATGCACATCCACCTCAAAATTCAGACACTGGAAGCAAAGTGCTGCCAGGGATGATTTGGAGGGGAATGAAATCTGGCCCTATAGGTCAGGAATCTTGGGCTATAGTCTCATTTCTCTGAGCCTCAGTTTCCTTAAGTTTAAAAATCATTTCTGTCCCTTAAGTTACTTATATGCCTAAATAAATACATACACACACACACACACACACACACACACACGTCATACATACATGTACAGTGATATCTAGAAGTTTTATAATTTATAGATGTATATATGAATTACAAACTTCTTAGTTTTATATATATACTTACAAAACATCTTAGATACATCAATCAGTCCTTTTCTTTCTTTCTTTCTTTTTTCTTTTTTAGAGACAGGGTCTTACTCTGTCACCCACACTGGATTGCAGTGGTGTGATCATAGCTCACTGCAGCCTTCAACTCTTGGGATCAAGGGAGCCTCACATTTCAACATGAAATTTGGAGAGCATGAACATCCAAGCTATATCACACCCTGTAGTTTAATAATATATAGCCAGTAACCACCAATGTTATTTCTGTAAACTAAGGAGAATTCCTGATGAACAACTTTCATAATTACCCCCTTTCCTAATTTGTCCTTTTTTCCTTTAAAATCTTGAGCTTCTCTTTTGTTCTCTGGAACACTCCCCAAGGCAACTTGGAAGTGTGTCCTGGACTGGAGTCCTCAATCTTTGTGCTTGAATAAACTCTCTTTAAACACCATTCTAATTATCTAATTATCTGTACACTCAGCTGAAAAAACCCAGCTGGAGAATAAAACAAAATAACTGGGAGATCTATTCTTTTTTTTTTTTTTTTTTTTTTTTT
>NW_016810077.1:47676-51644 GCF_001698545.2 Rhinopithecus bieti | reverse complement strand
TTTTTTTTTTTGAGATAATGTCTCATTCTGTCATCTGGGCGGGAATGCAATGGTGCAATCTCAGTTCACTGCAACCTCGCTCGACCTCCCAGGCTCAAGTGATCCTCCCATCTCAGCCTTCTGAGTAGCTGAGACTACAGGCATGTACCACCATGCCCAGCTAATTTTTGTTGTTGTTGTTGTTTTTTGTTTGTTGTTTATTTGTTTTTGAGATGGAGTCTCACTCTGTTGCCCAGGCTGGAGTGTAGTGCCATGATCTCAGCCCACTGCAACCTCTGCCTCCCCAATTCAAGCGATTCTCCTGCCTCGGCCTCCCGAGTAACTGGGATTACAGGCACCCACCACCACACCTGACTAATTTTTTGTATGTTTAGTAAAGACAGGGTTTCACCATGTTGGCCAGACTGATTTTGAACTCTTAACCTCAGGTGATACACCCACCTTTGGCCTCCCAAAGTGCTAGGATTACAGGCATGAGCCACTGCACTCAGCCAATTTTTGTATTTTTTGTAGAGACGGGATTTCACCATGTTGCCCAAGCTGGTCTTGATCCACTGAGTTTAAGCACACTACCTGCTTTGGCCTCCCAAAGTGCTAGCATTTCAGGTGTGAGCCACCACACCTGGCCAGGGAGATCTATTTTCAACATACTTAGAAGCTTCCAAAAAAAATTTTGATAAAATCTCGTATTTACAAGAGGAAATCAAGATTGTCTAAAACAATTTCTAAATTGAAAAATACTGCCAACATTGATTTCCAGTTAGGTTTCCTACTCCTGCATCCATCTGATAGGAAGATACTTTTTAGAATTATACAATACCCATGTTCTTTCTTTTAAAAGAGGGGTAGTCACTCTGTGGTTCGCCCTCCATGTGCACATTGAAAAATGTGCATGCCATTTCTCCTATTAATCTCCTTTTGTGAGTTGATTTTTCAGTGAAACCTCAGAGGGTGAAGGGGAAACTTTCCCTTGGCCCATACAGTTTTGGTACTGTGAGCAAGATACCAAAGCTTCTCTGCTAGAAGCCACAGTGAAGGGAACCCAGGACCTGACAAGTCAGCAAAGAGGTAAGAATTTTTAACCAGACAGGCTCACAGTCTCTCTTTCTGTGAAATCTGATTTGAGGCAAGACAATGGGTCTGGAGGCAAGGAACATAAGACTGATTCACACTTCAGCGATGACAGGAAATATCCTCTTCATAGGGCGTAGACCAAGTAAATGACCTTGTAACTTTACTTCATCCTCTCCATTTACATAGTGTTATATATAAAGAATCGGTGCCACAAAAGAAATAGCACTCAAATGTAAAATATTCTTTTTAATTCTCAGCAAGGCAAGATACTTCTATAGGAGGGTGCACCCTTACAGATGGAGCAATGGTAAGGGCACACTTGGACAAGGGAGGGGAAGGGGTTCTTATCCCAGAGGCATGTGGCCCTTGCTGCTGTGTCGTTCCCCTATTGGCTAGGGTTAGACTGCACAGGCTAAACTAATTCTGATTGGCTAATTTAAAGAGAATGACGGAGTGAGTGCTTTGGTGGGAGTTAGGGCAGAGCAGATAGCAGGTAATTGGAATGAGTCAGGGTGGAGCAGGTAATTGGAATGAGTCAGAGTGGAGTAGGTAATCAAAAAAGGTTGCTTTAAGAGGAAGTTTAAAAGTAAAAGGCAAATAATTGAAGACACTGGCATATTAATTCTTTGAAAAGAAACTTAGAACTCAGGTTGTTAGTAACCTCTCCCCTTATATTTCCTTACAGCTTTCTTTTCAAACTTTTTTTTTTTTTAACATGGCTTGGCTTAGTTGTTTTGCCTGATTTTCCAAAATAAGAAGCTTCCCTGGATAAGGTGGAGGACAGTTAAGGGAGGTTTTAGTAAGTGCCATTTTTATGAGCCTCTGCATCAACTTACGGATGCATGGTATGACACAGCACCCAACAAGAATAACTACACCTATTACAGCTGTGAGGGAAGTAAGAATTGATGCTATTATTCTTCTCCGTTTACTGAACTACTTTTCTAGCCATTCTGTAAAGGGGTCATTTACCCCTGAGTTGCTGGCTAACTCATTGGACAGAGCAGTCAGACCTTGCAATGCCTTTGTTATACTTCCATTAGGGGCGGTGTTGTTTGGGATGAAGGTACAACATTGAGTTTTAATCATGATGCAAACTCCTCCTCTTTCTGCTAATATCATGTCTAAGGCTATCCTATCTTCCCAAGCCATCTGGCTAGTAGCCCTTAATTGTTCAGCTATTCCTTTAACAGCATCTCTAGAGTAGTTAATAAATAGCTGTTGATTGTAATAGATGTAGTTTATCTAATCTACATTTTTTTAATTGTCACCCACAAACATATTGACTCAAATCCTGCAGCTATTTGATTTCAGGCTTTAAATTGATCTGGTTTCCCCATGGAACTCTAATTGTGTCTAAATAGACGTGAGAGTCAAAAGACCCATAAGGCGCTTCTCTCGCTTTACGATGTCTTATTTTTCCTTCACCTGGTTGATAAAATGCCAGGGTGAAGGGGATAGCCAATTGGACTAAAGCGCAAGTGCCACTCTAGTTATTTGGCAGAATGTCCAATAAAGGTTCACCACAACACCACCACACATCTGCTCAGAGATGAACAAAGGCTACCTGATTGATAAGCTCTGTAAAATAATTAAGCTCACTGCATCCTGTCAGGTCTCCAAGGAACACTAAGTTTCCTCCCTGTCATGAGAGACACAAAGTGAAGTTAACGTTGGGAGACGGAAGCTGGGTGACCCTTGGGGGCTGACCCGCAGGGTGCTGGACATCAGGATATAGCAGAGAGAGAGCTTGGCATGACTTGTTACTCCAGGCTGTAGAAGCCTGGAAAAGAGCTACCATGCAGCCAACACCTGGTCAACTGGAGGACCACCTTAGTGGAAAGGGGACAATCTAGGCCTCTGGCCTGCCATGTGCACAAGCATAACAATTACTTTTGTTTAATGTGTGGATGGAATATTTGATCCATTCTAACAAAGTATTTGCATCTTGGTATCCTGTCTTAATTGCCAAAGTTGTTTTAAGTCTTTAACTTCTACAATCCTCTAGTAAAATGAATGTATGGTTTTAGGAAATTACAAAAACCAGTTGGGGCAGTCCATCCTTGCTCTTTAGTGGTTCACAGAATGTTGGACCAACTATGGCATAAAGGCTGTCTATCAGAGGGCAAGACTCCTGGTTGACACGCGTCTTTATCAAAATCTCCCTGGATTAAGTGGTCCTAATTTACTAAGGCCCAGTCTGAGGAGAGTCAGGAGGGACAGAGGTACTTTTCTGAAGTAGAGAGTAGTCTTTGACTTGGCAATCCTCTACAGGGTATAACAAGGCAAGCATCAAATGCAATAGTTTGAGGCAAAATTGACTTGGTTATGTTGTAACTAGATGGTCAGCAGTAGAGCAAAGAAAGAAGAAAGAGTAATAGAATAGATGAAAGAGAGTTAAATTTTTCTTAGCTTTAGTTTGGTAGGGTTTTTCCCTGGGACTAAGGCCCATGACCCTGGAGGGGGCGGCACTTTCTTGACTTGAGTGTGATGAGTCCATCCCCTTTCTGCTGTATGAACAGCAGTCTCGGTGGTTAACAGCACAAGCTAGGGTCCTTCCCAGGCTGGCTCGAGTTTTCCTTTTTCCCACGTTTTGATGAGAACGTGATCCTTGGGCTGGTACTGGTTTACTGGAAATTCTAAGGGTGGTATCTATGCTAAAAGACTTTTAGTTTTGAGGGAAAGGAAAGTGGAAGATAAACCAAGTATATAATTTCTAAGAAATTGATCTTTTGTTTTAAAGTGGGGACATCAGCAGTGGACTTTATAGTCTTTGGTGCCCTTTTGCTGAGAAATTTTTTTAGCACCTATTTTTATTAGTTTTTAGACCAAAGAAAGCCAAACACCATTTTATATTTGACAATGCTTCCTGTATGATTTTTATACCAGATAAG
>NW_016810077.1:18529-43820 GCF_001698545.2 Rhinopithecus bieti | reverse complement strand
TTTTTTTAAAGAGCAGGTTAGTGCTTTAAGAAAACCCATTGTGCTTTTAATGTCCACAGAAAACTGGATGATACCTTTCTAACTTTAGCCAATGTTTACACACAGAATTTCCTTTACAATTAACATTTTAAAACTTGCTTAAACCTTCAAATGAAAATTTTAAAACTTTTAATGTAGGTAAAATCCACATTCTTATGCCTCCTTATAATCCTCTTATCAAAAGTATATTTTACTTTCCTTATACACCTTGCACATAAACTGTTTCTTCAATAGTTTTACATTCAGGAGGCCTAATTACTTTTAAATTATACAACATTTCTTGCACAAATTCCCTTTTATAACTTTTTTTCCCCACAACTTTCACAATCTTCGACATGCTTCAACCTTCTGACTTGTTGCAAAAATCCCTTTCTTTAAACAACCAGTTAAGTTATTTTAGGACAGTAATTTTGCCATGTAACATTCTTCTTATATAAATTCTTCCCTCCACCTTTTTTTTTTTTGTTTTAAGATGATAACCATTCTTTTCCAAAATGAACTATCTTGATGTCTGTGGACTAGACTGCCTAACGCCACAAGATTAGAAGTTGGGATAATGCATGTTACACTGTTAACTTTTAGCAAACTTTACTTTTGTTGAAAACCTTGTAAGTTTGGGATTTCAATTATTCTTTGCTATTAGTAAGACTTGTTTAGTCCAAATTAACTTAGAATTGGTATAGATGGTTCCTTTCTGTAAGTACTTTAAGGCTTGGCTGAGTGCCAACAGCTCACCCATTTGAACAGACCAATTGTTAGGCTATTTTCCTAACTCTGCTTCTACAAGAGTTTCCTTAACACTTACTGAATAACCATTGTGTCTTTTTCCCTCAATCACCCAGGAGGAACCATCTATGGTCCTGTCCTGAAGGGAGTTCCTCCTAGGTCTGGTCCGACCTTTGTATAGTAATTAAGGTTTAGATCCCATTAGGAAACCTGCTGGGTTAAGGGAATTTTCAGTGATTAATGTTGAATCATTTTTTTCTTTTTTTTTTTTAAACAGAATAGCCTCATACTTTCTTCTGTTAGCAAAGCTGTTGTTGCTACAGATTGAATGTATTTGGGCCATCCTCGGGTTACTGGGTTAAGGATTTTTGATAGTAAGGGTTGCTAGTGGCCTCAGTGCTTTCAGGCTACGCCCTTGTTTACACTGACAACAAGATGGTGTTGGAGTGTTATAGGGTCATGGAGAAGACCTTTAATTATCAATTATAGGTTTAAATTTACCCTGGCTTTTAAAGGAATAGGGTACACTGTTTTTCTTTACTACTTCTATCTCTCTGCCTCTTTGACTTTCTCTTTCTCTCTTTGACTCCCTCTTTGTCTCTCTGTCACTTCCTCTCTCTCTCTTTCCCCTCTCTCTCTCTTTCTTCTCTCTCTTTCTTCTTCTTCTCTCTCTCTCCCTCCCTCTCTCCTTCTCCTTCCCCTAGGGGAGGGACTGGCAGGAGTGGAGCTACTCTTTCTTCCCCTGAGAAGAAAGGAAAGAAGGGGGTTGTGTGAGGTTCAACCCTTTAAATTAGCAGAAGCCTCAACCCCTCATACCAGGGAGTCTCTTGCCTGCCTTGGAAGGCTCAACCCCTTAAACTAGGAGGTGTCTTGCCTTACTTATCCTGGGAGGTTGATGTGTTTTCCCCCTTTCCCCTGCTGAAGGTCCTTTGCACACTTCCCACTTGTGCTGTCCTCTCTGGCTGCTCCCCCAAGGGAGAATTAGGCACTTCTTAGTGTTGGTGTGCCATTATAAATCCCATGGCAGGACCTGCCCTAAGCCATATGAGGTAGCTACGGAACTGCGGAGAAGGCCCACTCACTCTGTCCAGCAGTAGGACTTGTCACCATTCACATGAACAACACAACACCGCAAGCAGGGTTGTTTGTGATCATTCACACATTTAGCCCTCCAGAATTTGGCCACCAAAGAGGTACTTTATTGGCTCCTGCAGCTTCTTCTTCCTTGGTCTGTGAACAAAGTTGTCGCTGCAGTGTGTGATGATCCTTCAAACTAGGTCACTGGCCAGTACCTCCCCCTGCCTCGCCCCCGCCCATTGCTGAGAGCTGGGGTTATTCTTCGCACTGGGTGGGTCTTGATTTCTCACTCCTGAGGCTGCCACAAGGGGGCGAGGCACGTCTCCTCATGAGATAGAACCAGAGACCATCCAGGAGGGGAATGTAATCCCAGACAAGCACCCAAGTTGTTATATAGAGAGTTTTGGTGCCACAAAAGAAATAGCACTCGAATATAAAATTTTATTTTTAATTCTCAGCAAGGCAAGTTACTTCTATAGAAGGGTGCAACCTTAACAGATGGAGCAATGGTGAGTGCACACTTGGACAAGGGAGGGGAAGGTGTTCTTATCCCTGACGCACATGGCCCCTGCTGCTGTGTTATTCCCCTATTGCCTAGGGTTAGACTGCACAGGCTAAATTAATTCTGATTGGCTAATTTAAAGAGAATGAGGGGGTGAGTGCTTTGGCTGTAGTCAGGGCAGAGCAGGTAGCAGGTAATTGGAATGAGTCAGAGTGGAGCAGGTAATCGGAATGAGTTAGGGTGGAGCAGGTGATGGAAATGAGTTAGGGTGATGCAGGTGATCAGAATGAGTCAGGGTGGAGTAGGTAATCAAAAAGGTTGCTTTATGAGGAAGTTAAGCTTAAAAGTAGAAGGCAAAGAATTGAACATGCTGACATGTTAATTCTTTGAAAAGAAATTTATAACTCATATCTAACAATAGGGTTACCCCAAGTAACCAATGGAATCCTCTAGAGGGTATTTAAACTCCCTAACATTCTGTAACAGGGCCTTTGAACCCCTATGCTCAGGCCCGCTCCCACACTGTGGAGTGTACTTTCATTTTCAATAAATCCCTTCATTCCTTCCTTGCTTTGTTTGTGTGTTTTGTCCAATTCTTTGTTCAAGATGCCAAGAACCTGGACACCCTCCACCGTTAACATATTTTGGTGAACCACCCCAGAGGATGAGGTAAGCCCAAAGCATCAAATTATTCTTCTCCTTTCTCCTTCTCCTTTCTGCTCCATACAGAGAAATCTCCTTTCCTTTTCAACCCAGGATGCTTGGTGGGCAGCACCTAAACCTAGAAACAACTGCAGGCCTCTGACCATGACCAGTGAAACTAAGGGGTTTGCATGTGGATAACCTGACTGCCACCGCCAATTTGTTTAAGAAACCTGGGTCTTTTTCATTTTTTTTCCCTCTTTTTCAGTCTTTGAGTGGCTGTTTCCTAGTAGCTCTTTGGAAATTTTGGGCAATTGGCTGAGGTCACTTGTTGTTATTGCCCAAAGGCCTAGGAACAAATGGGAATGATCACGCTCCCTGAAGGGGAAAGGACCATTTTTTTAAAAATCTTTTCTGTGCATGGTCCTTGATTCCTATGAGGCACAGCTTGGAGCAAACTCGTACATGTTTCAGGTAACTTAAACCTTCTTTTCTTATGCTAAATTCTTCCTTTCCCTTATTCAACTGACTAAGGGCAAAGGAAACACACCCAACTTCCAGTTCCTATCATTAAAGTTCATAGAATGGAAAGCATGGGAAGGTATGGCCTTATCAAATTATAAGGATGCAAAAAGTCAGAGATTACACCCAGGTACCAAAGGAAAGCTCATAGTAGGCTCTGAGGGAACTGCATGGAAAGTGGCACTGGTGTCCACCTAAGTATGGCCAGAGATGTCTGGAACTCTAAGATTGGACCCCATAGGAGGATGCTCTGGGGGATCCTCAGGACTTCAAACTCTCCAAAGAGGACACTGTTGGCAGAGGTTCTGAGATCTAGGATTAAACCCTTCTTAGAATTTTGTCTCACAGTTGCAATGCTGCTTGGCCCCAAAATTGCTTAGAATCTGAAGTTTACTGTCTAATGGGAAAGTGGGATGGCATTGCATGTATCCAGGTTTTTGTGCTGCTGTTCTAAGCAGGGGGCCTGGTTAACATGTGACACCCTACTTTGGTACTCTTTGGCCCCCATACTCCTTAGAGTCTGGGGAGGTTTAGCCTTTAAAAAACAAACTGCCATGGAGACTGCTTTACCCAAAACTTTGGTTCACAGCCTTTCTTGGATTATCTATTGAGGCAAAGTAAAACTGGCAAGCTTGTGTTGCTATCTCATGGCTAAGATTCCAAGCTATTGGATCTTCTTTTGTGTGTGTGTATATATGTCTAGATATGTTTATTTGTATGTACACTTATTATTATATGTTGTGTCTACCAAATCAGCTTATAAGTAAAAGAACACTCATAAATTAAGTAAATAAGCCTAAGCAATTTTTAAGTTCATGTGACTTAAGCATAATTTTATTAAACAAGCTTGCTTTAAAATTATTGGTGGAATAAAAATAGAAAGGCCTTCAGAGTTGTCAGCATACAGTTTGTCTGAATTTTATGTTTGCCTTTGCTAGATTTTTTTTTTTTTTTTTTTTTTGAGATGGAATCTTGCTCTGTTGCCCAGGCTGGAGTGCAGTGATGCGATCTTGGCTCACTGCAACTTCTGCCTCCCGGGAGTAAGCAATTCCACTGCCTCAGCCTCCCAAGTAGCTGGAATTATAGGCACCCACCACCACATCCAGCTATTTTTTTGAATTTTTAATAGAGACACTGTTTCACCATGTTGGCCTTGCTGGTTTCAAACTCCTGACCTCAAGTGATCCACCTACCTCAGCCTCCCAGAGTGCTAGGATTACAGGCATGAGCCACCATGCCCAGCCTGTTAGGTTTTTTGTTTGTTTGTTGTAGACGTAATCTCACTCTGCTGCCCAGGTTGGAGTGCAGTGGTGTGATCTCAGTTCATTGCAATGTCCACTTCCTGGGTTCAAGCAATTCTTCTGCCTTAGCCTCCCAAGTAACTGGGACTGCAGATGTGTGCCACCATGCCTGTCTAATTTTTACATTTTTAGTAGAGATGGGGTTTCACCATATTGGGCAGTCTGGTCTCAAACTCCTGACCTCGTGATCCACCTGCCTCAGCCTCCCAAAGTGGACAGGCGTGAGCCACAGTGGCTGGCTGATATTTTTAAACATCAGTGTTAATTCAAGCTGGAAGTTGCTTGGTGTGAGCCTGCCTCCCATTCTATTCAAAGTCTCACGGAGATAAATGCATATCTGATTGCTTCCTTTGGAAACGCTAATCAGAAACTCAAAAGAATGCAACCGTTTTTTTCCCGCCTATGATCTGAAAGCCCCTGAGCCCCCTCCTGGCCTAGAGTTGTCCTGCCTTTCGGGACCAAACCAATGTTTGTTTTACATATGTTGATTGATGTCTCCTGTCTCCCTTGTTAAAAATAAAAAATTAAGTACAGTGAATAGGATAATTGTTTTAGGTAAACTTTGTGTAAATTAAAATCTTAAAGTTATTTTTAATGCTCATTTGATATCTGGGTCTTTTCCAATTTAAAACGGGTTGTAATATGAAGGAATATTTCTAAAATTGTGGAGTTGTTCTTATCTATAAATGCCCATGTCTGATAGTTCAGGATTTCTTGAGTTTTAGGGTTTCACTAAAGTTGTAGGTTACTAAGGATAAAATTCTAGTTAACACGTAATTCTGCATACAAAATGTACCATAAAGCATTCTGTTATTAGTGGAAAAATAGTAATTTTGTCTCATTCAGAAGTTATCTAAAAGTTAGTTCAAATTACAGATTTGTAAAGGTTATTCATGAGTATAGTAAGGAATCATTAAATAGGGGAGAAACGAGTGGGAAAAGTTTAAATAATAAAATATTCTTCAAAACATGGTAAAGAATTGGAAACATTTGGCTAATTAACGTTTTCATAGTTAAAACTCTTAGTGTTGATTAAAGTAAGAAATATTGTAAAAATGCATTGGCAGTTTGGCAATTCTTTTTTAATATAGTTAAGCATGAAGCTGGATTTAGCATGGAGCCAAATTTCACATACATGCTTGCATTGTTTCACACTACGTTTACTGTTTTGTGTGGATAGTGCTAGAGTACTTATTGGTCATGTGCCTACAGTGAATTTCTTGATTGCACAGAATGTATAATGATATTGGTGAACTTAAGGGTATTGAATTGCATATTAAAGTATTCAATATGTGGGGTTTGGGGGGCCCTATGTAACACAGTAGCCTTCAGGGCAAACTGAGTGTGAAAATTTAGGTTTGTTTTTTTTGTGTTTATTTTTGCTTCTAGTGTTCATTTGTTGGCTGTCTATTCTCTGGCTTTGCTTGTGTATCCATATATAAAAAACCATGCTAGTGGAAGGCTTTTATTTGGTTCTGTGAATAGTTTATTTTCTTTCCTATGCATTCCTAGCAAGTTGTCATTCATTCCTTTTATCTGGAATTCCTGAGCTACCTTTGTAAGGCTGCAGGAATTAATGGAGCACACCAGCTTTTTATCCTTAAACTAACTTTTCAGATTTCAGGCTTCTTTAGGCTACTTTCAGATTTAGGCTTCAGATTTTAGGCTACTTTAAGTATGTTGAGTATAGCCTTAGAAATAGAATTTGAGTCATATTTCTCTCTCTTCCTAGTTTCTCCAAAATTTGTAAAATATCTATGAATATTCTTAATTCATGGCATTGTATTTGTTTGCATATAGTCAAACAGGGTTGCCAGGGCCACTCAGGGAGAAAAAACCCAGAAACCTGGCATGCCGGCAAAAGGGAAATATAAGAGATCAGTCAGAGTGGTGGAAAAACTGTAGAGAAAAGACACAAACATTCTGAAAGGTTGGACGGTTCTGCATGGCTCTGGGGGAGAATAGCTGAAGGCAGCTGTTCTATGACCCTGAAGCAGAGGGCAAGGAGTAAGTACAAGGGAATGTGGGGGAATTTATCTTAAATGGCTTGTTTACATATGTTGACCAGGAGCTGATCTTTGATCATCCATGTGCATGATGTTCCCTGAAAGGGGAACAATAAATGTTAATTACCTGCAGGTTGTGTTGGCTCCAGGTTTTTGGCATTGTGCCTGCACTGAATAAAAGCAAACAGCTCCAGCTTCTCGGGGCTGCTCTCTGGCCACTAGAGCCAGGCAGCCACCTAGCTGGTCTTACACTGCGTACCTGTGTCTGAGTACTCATTTCATCCATCAGCCAGGGTCTGCAGCACAGGCCTGGCAGGTGGTACCCCATGTGAAGAATGCTGCAATGGATCACAATAGAACCCTCGAAAATGAAAGTGAAGTGACTGCACAGTGAGTAATTGGTGCCGGCTGGGGATTTCCAAGTTTGAGGGGATTTGCAAGCTAGGGTTTCATGATGATGAGAGGTGATAGCATGCTGGCAGCCCTCACTTGCTCTTGGTGCCTCCTCGGCCTTGGCACCCACTCTGGCCATGCTTGAGGAGCCCTTCAGCCCACCACTGCACTGTGGGAGCCCCTCTCTGGGCTGGCCGAGGTCAGAACCGGCTCCCTCTGCTTGTGGGAAAGTGTGGAGGGAGAGACACAGGCGGAAACCGAGGCTGTGCAAGGTGCTCGCAGGCCAGCGTGAGTTCTGGGTGGGTGCGGGCTCTGCGGGCCCCACACTCAGAGCAGCTGGCCAGCACCACTGGCCCCAGGCAGTGTGGGTCTTAGCACCCAGGCCAGCAGCTGCAGAGGGTGCACTGGGTCCTCCAGCAATGCCAGCCCACCCGCATCGTGCTCAAATTCTTGCTGGGCCTTTGCTGCCTCCTTGTGGGGCAGGGCTTGGGACGTGTAGCCTGCCATGCCCAAGCCCCCTGCGGTGGGTTCCCATGTGGCCAGAGCCTCTCTAACAAGGCACCACCCCCTGCTCCACGGCACTGGGTCTCATGGACCACCCAAGGGCTGAGGAGTGCAGGCACGTGGCATGGGACTGGTGGGCAGCTCCGCCCACAGCCCTGATGCGGGATCCACTAGGCAAAGCCAGCTGGGCTCCTGAGTCAGGTGGGGTCTTGGAGAACTTTTATGTCTAGCTAGAGGATTGTAAATGCACCACTCAGCACTCTGTGTCTAGCTCAGGGATTGTAAATGCACCAATCAGCACCCTGTCAAAATGGACCAATCAGCTCTCTGTAAAAGAGACCAATCAGCTCTTTGTAAAATGGACCAATCAGCAGGATGTGGGTGGGGCCAGATAAGGGAATAAAAGCAGGCTGCCCAAGCTAGCAGCGGCTACCCGCTCGGGTCCCCTTCCACGCTGTGGAAGTTTTGCTCTTTTGCTCTTTGCAATAAATCTTGCTGCTGCTCACTCTTTGGGTCCACCCCAACTTTAAGAGCTGTAACACTCACCATGAAGGTCTGTAGCTTCACTCCTGAAGCCAGCGAGATCACAGACCCACCAGGAGGGACAAACAACTCCAGATGGAAGGAATGAACAACTCCAGATGCACCACCTTTAAGAGCTGTAACAATCATCGTGAAGGTCTGTAGCTTCACTCCTGAAGCCGGCGAGACCACGAACCCACCGGAAGGAATGAACAACTTCAGACGTGTCACTTTTAAGAGCTGTAACACCATGAAGGTCTACAGCTTCACTCTTGAAGTCAGCGAAACCACAAACCCACCAGAAGGAAGAAACTCCAGACACGTCTGAACATCTGAAGGAACAAACTCTGGACACGTCTGAACATCTGAAGGAACAAACTCCGAACACACCATCTTTAAGAACTGTAACACTCACCGCAAGGGTCTGCAGCTTCATTCTTGAAGTCAGCAAGACCAAAAACCCACCAATTCTGGACACAATGGGAGAATGGTTATCAGCTCAACAGCAGCAGTATATAAAAGTATTGAAACAGCTGCCTAAAGCTAGTGGAGCCTCAGTCTCAGAGGCCCAATTAAGGGATCTAATGCTGACTGTTGTTTCCCATAACCCATGGTTCCCAGAAGAAGGCATGCTAGACCTGGAGCTCTGGGAACAAGTGGGAAGAAATCTTAAATGACATCATGTACAAGGACAATGGGTCCCAGTAACATTTTTAATATTATAGGCCTCAGTTAGGACTGCTTTGGCCCTGTTCTACACAGAAGAGCCTAAAAAGGCGAGGGACGAGGGACCACCATATACCTTACCACCTCCTCCTTCTCCCTCAGCCCCACCGTTACTGGGTAAAGGTGCCACAGAGGAGACAGAGATTTTCCCTGAACCCCCTTCCCCAATAAATTGGAAAGAAGGCAAGGGATACATTACAGTTATGGGATCTTGTCTTAAGCAAGCGGCATTAGAAGGGGAGCTCTTGGCCTGCCTGGTGATGCAAGATCAACAAGGCAATTGGGTACATGAATCCATTACTTTCAACACTTACAAAGAAAAAAGAAAAAGCTTTAGAGAAAGCAGAGCTGCTAGCCCATTTATGAAAGGATTAATTGAGGCCATAGCAGATAATTTTCAATCAATTGCAAGGTTATGACCCTGACGTCATAAGAATACCCTTAAGTAAAAAACAATTCGAAGCAGTCCTGCCCCTATCTCTAGACCTTCAGATCACACTCTCTGATTATGTGGGCCATATAGAACATGCTCTTTCTGCTGATAAATGACTCCAGTTCTTATCTCATACTCCTGCAGTTACACCTACAAAGGTAGTTCACTCCCCCATACCTAACACTTTAACGCTTTTTACTGATGGCTCTGGTAAAATGGAAAAGCAGCTATCTGGTGGGAACTGTATAACTCCCTTACTCAATCTGGATTTACTAGCACTCAGAGAACTGAGGTTGGAGCCCTAATATCGGCCCTGGAAACCTTTTCCACTCAGCCCATCAATATTGTTAGTGACGCTGCTAACTCTGTTTATTTGTTGCAAAACCTTGAAACAGCCCTCATTAAGTCTACTCTTGAGCCCACCCTGAGTCCCCTTTTTCTTTGACTTCAGCAATTGCTAATTCAATGAACACATCTTGTCTTTATCACACACATTCAGGCTCACAGCTCATTGCCTGGCCCCCTGGCTCATGGCAATGATCAAGCAGATTTGCAGGTCATGATGTCACTACTTGACCAAGCCACACAATCACAGCTGTTTCTTCATCAGAATTGAAGAAATTTATCAGAACAATTTCAACTTAGCCAAAGACTAGCAAAACAAATTATTTTACAGCGCCCAGATTGCCAGCTCACAGGCACGTCCCCCGCTTCAACAGGTGTTAACCCTAGAGTACTAGAACCTAATTAGTTATAGTAAATCATGTTATGCATATCTCTGAATTTGGAAAACTAAGATATGTACATGTATCCATTGATACCAATTCTCACCTAATTAGTGCTCATGCTCTTCCTCATGAGCCTGATATGTCATTAAACATCTCTTAACCTTTGTGTTTATGGGGTGGCCCACAAAGATTAAAACTGATAGTGGTCTGGCTTACCCCAGCTCACAGTTTCAACAATTTTGTCACACATGGAAGGTTCAACATTCCATGGGTATCCCATATAACCCCAAGGACAGGCCATGGTGGAATGTGCCCATTCTACCCTTAAAAACATGCTCAGAAAACAAAAAAGGGGGAAGATGAGTAAGGATCCTGCAATACTATTGGCACAAGCCTTATTTACCCTTCATTTCTTAAATTTAGATGATAAATTTCAATCAACTATAGAAAAGCACTTTGAAAAAACATTCAAGATATAAAACCTTCAGTTTTATGGAAATGTAAATAGTAATGTATGGTCTGGGCCAAATGATTTGCTAATGTGGGGAAGAGGATATGCTTGTGTTCACATCCCCTGAGGTCCTCTTTGGATTCCAGCACAGTGCATCAAACCTTACCATGGTATGACTGGCACCCAGCCTGGTACCAGAAATGAAGAAAATGACCCACCCTGCAGGACCCATGAGCCTGGAGGATGCGGCTTCCTTGGATGACATAGTCCCCAGATATTACCAGGGCAATGCTGAAGAAGACAACTCAGGAGGCCAAGCAAATCCTGTGCCAGACACAGACACCATTCACTCCAGATAATTTGTTCCTTGCTATGTTTTCTGTTGTACATTGTAACTCTCATAGGGTATTAACCTTTTTTATTATCTCATTTTGCCTGCCACCTGTACCTGCTACATCCTATTGGGCCCATCTTCTAGATCCACCTTTTTTCAACCCTGTTACTTGGGCTGACACCCCCTTCCCAGCCTCTAACAATGTGATTGATTGGCTGGGAAGGACTGACATACCCCCAGTGGGGTCCGTCAGTAATGGCATACATTGGACTGAGGTGCCAAGTAACACTGCATATCACTCCTTGACTGGAAAAGAACAAAACTCATTATACTGATATTTGTCTATGTTATTTACAGGTTCTAGGATGCAAAGCTGGAATATGAGCTGTAACTGCTGCACCTGTCAAGGTTGTCACTGTGCACATCTATACGCCTCAATCAACAAAACCTGATGCAAAAAACAGAAAAGGGAGAGACGTAGAAGATCAGTCACAGTGGTAGAAAAACTATAGGGAAAGGATGCAAACCTCTGAAAGGTTGGAAGGTTCTGTAGAACCCTGGGGGAGAATAGCTGAAGGCAGCTTTTCTATAACCCTGAGGCAGAGGACAAGGAGTAGGTACAAGGGAGTGTAGGGGAATAATTTGTCTTAAACAGGCTTGTTTACTTATGTTGACCAGGAACTGATCTTTGATCATCCATGCATTCCCTGACAGGGGAACAACAAATGTTAATTACCTGCAGGTTGTGTTGGCTCCAGGTTTTTGGTGTTGTGTCTACACTGAATAAAAGCAAGGAGCTCCCGAGCTCCTCTCTGGCCACTAGAGTGAGACAGTCACCTAGCTGCTCTTACACTGCATACCTGTGTCTGACTACTCATTTCATCTGTTGGCCAGGGTCTGCAGTTTAGGCCCAGCAGGGTAAGAATATCTTACCAGTCAGTCTCTTACCTCTTTTGCTCTGTGCAAACCGGTTAATCTCCTCTATGAAGTTTTAAATTAATTGGTTCAATAATAAGAACTTAAATATTTTGTCAGAAAAGTAGAAAGTGTAATGCTTTTTAGTTCACTTGACTTTAGCAATCTTTGGGAAATAAAGATTATCGGTAAAATACAATTGCTTTCAAAATGTAAACGTTTTCTAAATTATGTTCAAACATTAGGTTTGCTAAATGCTTTAAGGTCATAAACTGCTTCTTTGGCTTTTGAAAATAGTTTAACTTGACTGCTTTCCAGCTAGATAAGACCTGGGGAAACACACGTGGAGTTGGCCATGCCCTAGCTATGCTGGAAAGAGTCAAACCTTATCAGAACATAACTTACCAGGTTTTACTACATTAAAGTTAAAATTTCTAAGAGTTGCCATTGTAACATGCAAGTAAGACTATTAGAAACAGTTTTACATGCAAAGTGTGTAAGAACAGTAGAATGCATGTGTGTGTGTGTGTCTTTTAAGGTTATAAAAGGTTCTTGCTTCTTTAAAATTTCTGTCGTTATTTTGGCAAAATAAATAATTAACCATAATCTGGAATTCCAAAATCAGACTTCCATTTCATAATTGTCTTTCCTAATGCCTGGCTTTCTGGGTGGATCAAAAGGCCCCTGAAAACATCCAGAAAAGAGGTAAAAAGGATTATTTGATGTGTTTAGGTACATGGGATTGCCAAAATGATGTTCAATATTCTTTAGGTTATATTTTTGTGAATAATACTAATATATATTCCAAAATTAGATGGAATTTCTAAAATTCTAATGTCTGAGTATATACTACTAATCACAATTACAGTTATTATATACCACAGAAATAACCAAATTTCCTTGTACAAAGCTACTAACCCAAGTAAAACAAAAAATTAAATGTCAAGAAAACACTTTCATGTTAAACCAGCTAATACTGAAATTGTTTGAAATAGTTTATAACTAATGCTTGATCCCATATTCCTGGGAAAACAATTAAAGCTTCAGGTACATTTGGTCACCTGGTGGGCCATTTAAACATTTTATATAGGGATTTCATTCAAATGTTATTTTAATGCAATTTTCTGGTTGTATAAAACCTTTCCCATGCAAGAGGGTTGATATTATAACAGCAGATTATTATGCTACAGTGTATTTTCACCAGGTAAAACTAGCTTTTACAGTTTGAATCTTCTGGAAACATCAGAGAAATACTCTCCTTGCCATCCACACTACAACAAAACTTTGGGATTTGGAGCTTTAGGTTCATGGTCTCGCAACCGAGAAGGGTCCCTCCACACTTTTGGAACTATGCACTCATTGGAACCCTTGAGGTAAAGCTAACAAGGGAAGTTTTTCCCAAGAAGAAGATAGCATCCTTGATGTGAACAGCTTTTCCCAAATTCACAGATTAAGACTTCTACTGTCATGAAACTCTTATCTTTGAATGTTTTTTCTTGCTTATGCCTCTATGAAGAGTGGAAGTGGAAAAGGGGTCTGTTATGTGCACTAATGGGGTGTACTTTTATTTGTGAAGGAGTTTGCAGCCAGCCTTATACATGGATTACCTTATACTTAGATAAAGAATAAAGGCCCAATGTAGATAAGAAACGTTAATGGTACATATGTTCCCTCATAATCAGTCAAAAACAAAACACTGGTTCACTCCTGTTAACCCACATCATGGGTTGAAGAAAACAATGCCAGAAGGCTTTCACTCTTCTAAAAGGGCATCATTTTTTAGGTCCTTTTTCCATGGTTTACAGTAAAAGAAGCAATGATTAGAAATGTATCCTGCATGATATGCTGTACAGCAAATTCTACTGTAAAGCGTACAGTTACACAACAGACTTTAAATTGTCTTGTGAAAGTTATGCTAAACAACAGAATTAGCTAAACAGAAAAGTACCTGTGTAGCTGCTGGCACTTGTGTCCTATTCAGAAATACATCAAATGAAGATTATAGAAATTCAGTGGTAAGGGATTGACAAAGAAATTGCTTAGTTAAGCGAGTAAACTCTTTAGCTCATTCTTTGATCGATTTTATTTTAGGAGTTTCAGTTTATGGGGACCTTGGGTAAGGAGCATACCCCAAACTCTTGGTATTATCCTCCCAGTAGTCACAAAAATAGTCTCCCTGGTGTGCTGTATTCTCTCAAAGGTTTTAAATGCTTGTATGCACCATCTCTAGAATGTGGTCTCTCTTCAACTGGAATAACAGGAACTTAAAAAAATGTGCAACCATGAGGACACCTATAAATGATGTGCTGAGACCAGAAACTCAAAATGCTGGTAACTGAGAGTGGCACTAAGGCCCTAAGTTTTGGTTACACTCTCACCTAAGTGAGAGCATGACTAAAAAGGGGAAATTTTTTAAAACAGAATTATGGGAATCCATTGTTTTGGACTAAACTCATGCACTAGGCCTCAACAAACCAAGCCAAACCAAAATGGAGTTGCTCATGCTAAGAATTTAAAGAAACACATAGATTCTAAAACAGACCAGGTTTTGTTTTTTTCTCCTGCAAATCTCTATAAAAAACATTTCTGACAGCATAGGTATCCACCACCTGAAGTTCCCATTAAAATTTTTTACCAAATTCATTTCTTCTCACCTAGAGATCATCAAGCTTCAGATGATCATGTAACAAAGGTTCCAGCCAGTTCAAGGTGAAGACACCACCCCTGACCATCAGGGAGCTACCAACCCTGCCTCCACCAGACCGAGAAGGGCAAGAGATACGTGATCCCCAATAGTTAGGGACTATGCCCAAAGCCAGCATGAAGCAGTTACAGAAAAAAAGACCATTGGTCCCTCTGCTTCCCATAAATATTTATGGGGATCACATCTCTCAGGGGGAAGATGAGGCAGGAAAGTAGGGTCTGGAGGCAGGGAACATAAGGCCAATTCACACTTTAGCTATGACAGGAAATATCCTCTCCATAGGACATAGGCCAAGTAAATGACTTTATAACTTTACTTCATCCTCTCCATTTACATAAGCCATACCCCAAGTAACCAATGGAATCCTCAACATCCACAAAAACTCTGTAATGGGGTCTTTGAGCCCCTATGCTCAGGCCTGCTCCCACACTGTGGAGTGTACTTTCATTTTCAATAAATCCCTTCATTCCCTCCTTGCTTTGTTTGTGCATTTTGTCCAATTCTTTGTTCAAGACCCCAAGAATCTGGACACTCTCCACTGTTAACAGATTGAGTGGATATTACCATCCAAAATCACTGTTTGCTTCTGTTTCCTCTGCAAAATGTTGATTAATGGGAGAAAATATTTGTGTGACTAGTCTTGGGTGTAGGGACTCAGGTATAATTTTTGCTATAATAACTGGATTGAGTTGCTATTGGAATAAGTACACCACTGGAAAATCTAATCATTGGTGGCCAAGAGATGGATCCTTTAAATTAGAATGACTCCTAAATTTTAAAAAGATATCTCTCATTCTAAGCAATTGCCTTATTTGTATTTGTGGGAGATCAAAAAATATTTTTTTAAAAAGATAAATAATAGTGTCATGGCTAGCCTTAGAAATTTGGCAAAATTGAAGAGCCAGAATCTAAAACAAAGCTAAAGTCCTTCATAAGTTCAAATGGCCTGCTTTGGAGCTGCTCCACCGTGTAGTCTGGCAGTTAAAATTCTGTGCTTTCACTGCCATGGCCTGGTTCAATTCCCAGTCAGGGAACCAGTTCATTTGTTTTGATATTTGTGTGACTTTTGACCTTTTGGAGCACCCATTCGTTATTGATCCCTTCCCCTTCTATGAACGGCTTTTGATTTCCTGTCTTCTTCCATCTGTGAGGGCAAACAGAGCTTTCGGGCCTTGTGTATAAATGGTCAACTGAGAAGCTGAGACCCTGAAAATATGGCCAGATCAATGTGGGTTATCCTCCTTTTGTGGCTAAAAGGAGCAAAACCTTCCTTCCTTTGAACCATTTTGGGGTGGTTCTGGATTTTATAAGGACTGCTTTGCACATCTTTGGAGATGCTTCCTGTGTCCTTGGTGAATGTATAACCTTATTTAAGGCTTATTGGTTTAGTGAGTCACTTGGGAGGATACCTTCAGTTAAAAAGAAAAAAAAAAGTTCAAAATCCAGGAATTTCAGCTGTTTGTCCTGGCTAAAATCTGATAATAAGATATTTAAAAGGATTTTTAAAAAGGTGTTCTATGGACAGAGGTCAGCTTAGTTAAAAGCTGATATTCAAGATCCTCCTTCCTCTTTGCTGTCTTCAGTGTTACGTGAAGAAATCTAGTCCTGGTGGGTGGCTCATGCTTATAATTCCAGCACTTTGGGAGGCTGAGGTGGGTGGATCACTTGAGGTCAGAAGTTCAAGACCAGCCTGACCAACATGATGAAACCGCACCTCTACTAAAATACAAAATTAGCTGGGCATGGTGGCATGTGCCTGTAATCCCAGCTACTTGAAAGGCTAGGGCAGGAGAATTGCTTGAACTCGGGAGGCAGAGGTTGCAGTGAGCCAAGACTGAGCCATTGCACTCCAGCCTGAGCAACAAGAGCAAAACTCCATCTCAAAAAAAAGAAGAAGAAGAAGAAGAAGAAGAAGAAGAAGAAGAAGAAGAAGAAGAAGAAGAAGAAGAAGAAGAAGAAGAAGAAGAAGAAAAGAAATCTGAGGGAAACTCTAAGCACTCAGACCTCTTAAGGGACACAGAAAGAGTCACCATTCATCCCTTTTTAAGGTCTTCTGCCTTCCTGTGGAGTCTGAAGAGTCATGGACACATTACTGTCAAGTCTAAACTGTACTGTCTTTTGGCTCATGCTTGTAATTCCAGCACTTTGGGAGGCTGAGGTGGGTGGATCACTTGAGGTCAGAAGTTCAAGACCAGCCTGACCAACATGATGAAACCGCACCTCTACTAAAAATACAAAAATTAGCTGGGCATGGTGGCATGTGCCTGTAATCCCAGCTACTTGAAAGGCTAGGGCAGGAGAATTGCTTGAACTCGGGAGGCAGAGGTTGCAGTGAGCCAAGACTGAGCCATTGCACTCCAGCCTGAGCAACAAGAGCAAAACTCCATCTCAAAAAAAAGAAGAAGAAGAAGAAGAAGAAGAAGAAGAAGAAAAGAAATCTGAGGGACACTCTAAGCACTCAGACCTCTTAAGGGACACAGAAAGAGTCACCATTCATCCCTTTTAAGGTCTTCTGCCTTCCTGTGGAGTCTGAAGAGTCATGGACACATTACTGTCAAGTCTAAACTGTACTGTCTTTTACATCAATTACCCGATCTCTTTGGCTTTTAGGGGTACCAGGGATTACTGGTGAGACTGTGAGACAATACACTTTTGTATGTGTGATGACTGGTGGATCACTGGTGAGGGCTGCAGTCTGGGAGGTGGCTGACAGTGGTTATGAAATCGCCTTTGCAAAAATCATAATTGAGGAAATTATGTCATGAAAGAGATCAGACCTAACCGACCCCATCTTCCTTCTAACCTCTGAACTGCCTTTGTTCATTCCTGGGTGTAGGCCGAACTAGCCTTGGGAAGGAATTTAGTTTATAGTTTAAACTCTGAAACAAAATGGATAATAGCTCTTTCCCCAAAAAACCTTTCTTGCCTGGGGACCAGTCTGCCTTTGTAGGACTAACAAATTAGCTTCAAAATTAGATATCACAGTTTAGGGGCCATGCAGCCTCTGGCTGCAAGAGTCCGAACCTCCCCAAATTGCTCCTGGGAATAACATCACTGTTGTAAAACCTAAGATTAGTGCTTGAGATATTTTGCAGGCCCTACATTCTGATGCAGCAGAAGATATCATCCAGACTGATTATCTGGCTCAACCAATTTTGCCATCCCACCCAGGAAGGGAAGTCAGCAAGAACTCACTTCCACCCCCTGTGATTTTATCTTCAACCCGACCAATCAGCACTCCCCACTTTCTGAGACCATATCCCAAATTATCCTTAAAAACTCTGATCTCTGAATGTTCCAGGGGACTGATTTGAGTAACAATAAAACTCTGGTCACCCTGTACACCCGGTTCTGTGTCAATTACTCTTTCACTATTGCAATTCCCCTGTCTTGATAAACTGGTTCTTTCTAGGCACCCGGTAAGGTGAACCCACTGGGTGGTTACAGTTGCAATGAATGGTAGTCACCACAAGGGAATACCCCTTTCCTTGTGCATTTATTATTAAGTCTTTTTTTACATTTTAATTTTATTTTAAATTCTGGGATATAGGAGCAGGATGTGCAGGTTTGTTACAAAGGTAAATGTGTGCCATAGTGGTTATATAACCGTTCAAGGGGTTCACTTTGCCTGCTGCCTAGACAGAACCAATTTATCAAGACAGGGGAATTGCAATGGAGAAAGAGTAATTCATGCAGGGCTCACTGTGCGGGAGACTGGAGGTTTTTTTTTTTTTTTTTGGTTTGGTTTGATTTTTGTTTTGAGATGGAGTTTCACTCTTGTAGCCCAGGCTGGAGTGCAATGGCACGATCTCAGCTCACTGCAACCTCCGCCTCCGGAATTCAAGCAATTCTCCTGCCTCAGCCTCCTGAGTAGCTGGGATTACAGGCGTGCACCACCACGCCTGCCTAACTTTTTAAAATATTTTTAGTAGAGATGAGGTTTCACCATGTTGGCCAGGCTGGTCTCAAACTCCTGATCTCAGGTGATCTACCCTCCTTGGCCCCCCAAAGTGCTGAGATTACAGGCATGAGCCACTACGTCTGGCCCCAGAGTTGTATTATTAATCAAATCAGTCTACCTGACCATTCAGGGATCAGAGATTTGGCGGGCAGGAGCTTGGGAAGTGGGGAATGCTGATTGGTCAGGTTGGAAATGGAATCATAAGGGTTCCAAGTGAGTTTTTCTTGCTGTCTTCTGTTCCTGGGTGGGATGGCAGAACTGGTTGAGCCAGATTTCCAGTCTGTGTGATATCAGCTGATCCATCAAGTATGGAGTCTGCAAAATATCTCAAGCACTGACCTTAGGTTTTATAATAGTGATGTTATCCCAGGAGCAATTTGGGGAGGTTCAGACTCTTGGAGCCAGAGGCTGCACAACCCCTAAACTGGAATTTCTAATCTTGTAGCTAATTTGCTAGTTTTGCAAAGGCAGACTGGTTTCTAGGCTAGAAGGGGTGTTTTTCAGGAAAGAGCTGTTATCAATTTTGTTTCAGAGTCAAACCATAAACTGAATTCCTTCCCAAAGTTAGTATGACCTAGGCCACAAGATGAACAAGGACAGGTTAAACGTTAGAAGCAAGATGGAATCAGTTAGGTCTGATTTCTTTCACTTTTATAATCTCCTCAGTTATAGTTTTGCAAATGCGGGTTTAGTTTGCTGCACCTATCAACCGGTCACCTAGGTATTAAGCCCCACATGCATCAGGTATTTATCTTGATGCTCTCCCTCCCTTCACCCACTCCCAGCAGACCACAGTGTGTCCATGTGCTCTCATTGTTCGGCTCCCACTTATCAGTGAGAACATTCAGTGTTTGGTTTTCCATTCCTGTGTTAGTTTGCTGAGGGTAATGGCTTCCAGCTCCATCCATGTCCCTGCAAAGGACATTATCTCGGTCCCTTTTATGGCTGCATAGTATTTTGTGGTGTATATGTGTCACATTACCATATTTTCTTTATCCAGTCTACCACTAATAGGCCTCTGGGTTGATTCCATGTCTTTGCTATTGTGAATAGTGATGCAATGAACATACGTGTGCATGTATCTTTATAATAGAATGATTTATATTCTTTTGGGTATATACCCAGTAATGGAATTGCTGAGTCAAATGGTATTTCTGCCTCCAGGTCTTTGAGGAATCACCACACTGTCTTCCACAATGGTTGAACTAATTTACATTCCCACCAACAGTGTAAAAGCATTCGTATTTCTCCACAACCTCACCAGCATCTGTTGTTTCTTGACTTTTTAATAACAACCATTCTGATGGGCATGAGATGGTATCTCATTGTGGTTTTGATTTGTATTTCTCTAATGATCAGTGATGTTGAGCTTTTTTTATGTTTGTTGGCCACATGTATGTCTTCTTTTGAGAAATGTCTCTTCATGTCCTTTGCCCACTTTTTAATGGGGTTGTTTTTTTCTTGTAAATTTGTTTCAGTTCTTCATAGATTCTGGATATGAGATCTTTGTCAGATGGATAGATTGCAAAAATTTTCTCCCATTCTCATAGGTTGTCTGTTCACCCTGATGATAGTATCTTTTGCTATGCAGAGTTCTTTAGTTTAATTCAATTCCATTTGTCAATTTTTGCTTTTGTTACAATTGCTTTTGATGTTTTCATCATGAAATCTTTGTCAGTGCCTATGTCCTAAATGGCATTGCCTAGATGGCCATACTGCCAAAAATAATATATAGAATCAATGCTTTTTTGTTTTGTTTTGTTTTTTGAGATGGAGTTTCACTGTTGTTGCCCAGGCTGGAGTGTAATGGCACAATCTCGGCTCACTGCAGTCTCTGCCTCCTGGGTTCAAGCAATACTCCTGCCTCAGCCTCCCGAGTAGCTGGGATTACAGGCATGCGCCACCATGCCCAGCTAATTTTGTATTTTTAGTAGAGACAGGGTTTCACTATGTTGGTCAGGCTGGTTTCAAATTCCCGACCTCAGGTGATCCGCCCACCTTGGCCTCCCAAAGTGCTGGGATTACAGATGTGAGCCATGTCCACCCTTATAGATTCAATAGATTTAATACTATTTCCATTAAACAACTATTGACATTCTTCACAGATTTAGAAAAAAAACTACTTTAAAATTCATATGGAACCAAAAAAGAGCCCATATAGCCAAGACAATTCTAAGCAAAAAGAACAAAGTTGGAAGTATAATGCTGCCTGACTTCAAACTATGCTACAAGGCTATAGTAACCAAAACAGCATGGTACTGGTACAACAACAGACACACAGACCAATGGAACAGAATAGAGATCTCAGAAATAACACCACACCTCTACAACCATCTGATCCTTATAAAACATGACAAAAACAAGCAATGGGGAAAGGATTCCCTATTTAATATGTGGTGATGAGAAAACTGGTTAGCCATATGCAGAAAATGGAAACCAGACCCCTTTCTTACACCTTATACAAAAATTAACTCAAGATGGATTAAAGACTTAAATGTAAAACCCAAAATTATAAAAATCCTTGGATCCCAGGTGGAACGGCTCCTGCCTGTAATCCCAGCACTTTGGGAGGCTGAGTCAGGTGGATAATTTGAGGTCAGGAGTTCAAGACCAGTCTGACCAACATGATGAAACCCTGTCTCTACTAAAAATGTAAAATAATTAGCCAGGCATGTTGGGGCATGCCTGTAGTCCCAGCTACTCAATAGGCTGAGGCAGGAGAATCAGTTGAACCTGGGAGGCAGAGGTTGTAGTGAGCCGAGATCATGCCATTGCACTCCAGCCTGGGTGACAGAGCAATACTCCATCTCAAAAACAAACAAACAAACAAACAAACAAACAAAAAAAAAACAGTCCTTGTGCATTTAAATAAAAGTGCAGGTATGAACTCACCGCCAAGGGATAAAACTCTTATGGGGGATACGCTGTTCACAGAAGGGACTGATTGACATTGGGTTACCTACCAGCCAGGAGAATGTCTTTGTAGTGAGGTACACTGTGGAAGCCTGTGTCATGGCCTGGTGTCATGGTGTTTCCTTCTTTTCTGGGGAGCCAGGATTCAATATAAAAAGTAGGATCCTTGATTTTTAAACATTTAGATGTGTTGCCCTCCAACTGTGCCTGCTTTTTACATATTTAAATATTTGGCCCCAGAAACTGCAAATACTTTCTTTGTCCTATTCATTAAAGGGCTCCACCTGAAGTAGTAATACGTTTTGTTTTCCAGAGTCAAACTTTTTTTCTTTTGAGCTATTTATAGCTTATAGCAATTTGGACAAAGTACACTTTTTTTTTTTTTTTTTTTTTAGA
This sequence comes from Rhinopithecus bieti, assembly GCF_001698545.2. Taxonomy (NCBI): domain Eukaryota; kingdom Metazoa; phylum Chordata; class Mammalia; order Primates; family Cercopithecidae; genus Rhinopithecus; species Rhinopithecus bieti. The sequence continues at coordinate 22,025 of NW_016810077.1, read as the reverse complement.
CAGGGTCTCTGTCACTCAGGCTAGAGTGCAGTGATGCAATCTCAGCTCACTGCAACTCCACCTCCTGGCTCCTGGGTTCAAGTGATTCTCATGCCTCATCCTCCAATGTAGTTGGGATTACATGTCTGTGCCACCATACCCATATATTTTTAGTAGAGACAGGGTTTTGCCCTGTTGGCCAGGCTAATCTCAAACTCCTGGCTTCAAGTGATCCATCTGCCTCAGCCTACCAAAGTGTTGGGTTTATGGGCATGAGCCACAATGCCCAGCAAAGTATACTTTTGTGAACAAAAATGGAAATATTTGCCTTTCTCTCTACCTGATTCCTCCAGAATTCAGAAACTATTTGTGAGTATTCTTATTTTATAACAATATAGAAATTTACATAAGTTCAATAAAAATCTGTTTTCTTTTGTAACAGGACATATTGGAGACACTGGTAATTTCCCCAAGGCTTTGACTGGAATGACATCTTTTCAGATACGACCAGACTGGTTTGAGGAATTAAAGTTGACTTTATAGAACTGGCCTGGTACCCTGTCTACATGGTTCTCTTACAAGATTCCTGACCTTGTTGTAAGTGAAAAATGTTGTTTTTTGATAGGGCCAGGAACCTCAAGATATTTGGGGACCTCAAAAAGAAAGGAATTCACCCAGTTCATACAGGTATTAAAGGCACAGTCTGATGGTAAATCCTTGGCTTGGCTTTATAACTTCAGGAGGCTTTTAAAAGTCTAATCTGAAATTCCTTATGAAAGAGTTCCAGCAAAGCCAACTTAAAAAGAAGCCTTGTGAACAGACTGTAAGTACAGAAAAAAATAAATAAATAAAAAATGAAAAAAGAAGCCTATATAGTCAATCACTATTCTTGTTATACTTTATGCAAATAATCAGGCCAAACATAATACTAAAACTTATTTTACAAGTAGATTGGTCCTACTAAGATTTATCTTTGGTAGAAATGGGAAACAGGAGAGAGAAATTAAGTTTCAGATAAAACCTATAGCACACCTGTTATTAGATTCTAGCCCTTATCATTGTTTTTGAGTTTTTAAATTTTCCTATCATTTGGACAAAATCCTGAATTATTTCATGGCTACAACAAGTTTCTAAAGAACAACCTGGGTTCAATCATCTTCATAATGTTTTAATTGGCTCCCTAAAGGAACAGATTTGGGGTTTTGTTTTCCATTCTGGCATACCAATTTTCTTTTTGGTTATAATCCATATGTGTTACTTCTGAGAAAATTAAATCATGGTGTTTATGTTTCAACAGGCAACAGCAGCTACATAAATCAATGGCTTGACCAAGTTCTCACTTTTGCCACTCTGTGATGCCATCCCAAATGAGCTTTGGGGGACTTTTAAAAAAAATCCTTACTGAGATTGCCTCCCTTTCCCCCTTTGACATGGGACAGGACTCTCTGGAAATGAGCCTTCCCAGTGACAAGGGACACTTGGACAGTCAGATTTTAATCACAAGTGCTTTCAAGAAGAAAGATTTTCATCAAAAGGGGGTAAATAAAAAAGAAAAAAGCCATTTTACCTGAGGAATATGAGCCCCTTTAAATTATCAGACCCAGAAAGGCATTTAACATGTAACACCAGTACTGTCTCACTCCACCTTGAGATAAATAATTACCTCTTGAAGACACTTGTTATGTGGGCCCTAGACCATCTTGATGCCAAATAGCTATAAAATATCATACACCTATAATTTAGCAATGTATAGTCAATCACCACCCAATATTATTTTTGTAAACCAATGAGAATTACTGACAAATAACTTTTTGTAATCACCCCTCCTCCTGATTTGTTCTTTTTTTTCTTTAAAAGCTTGAACTGCTCTTTTGTTCTCCAGAGCATGTCCCAAGGCAACTTGGAAGTGTGTCCCAGGATGTATCCCTCAACATTTGTGTTTGAATAAATTCTCTTTAAACTATATTCTGACCTTTTTTTATTACTTTAGATTGACCTGGCCTTGCTCTTGAATAAAACTTTTAAATAATACAAGCTTCTGAGACATGTAACCCATCCTCTGCTTATACAGTTTGATACTGGACCAAAGTAAAAGACTAGACTTTTTTGTGTACAAACTTCATAGTGTTGGACTTGATCTATTGTTTCAGCCATTTCAGAATACTTTGAATTTGAATTTTGTCTCAATCATTTCATCGATCAGCATGCTACAGAAGTCAGCATAACAGTCATTGGTGAAACTCTTGAAAAATTTAGGGCTGAGGGACCACCTTCTAAGTTATTCTTCCTAATAAATTTTTTCTTGATTTGGAATATTTCTTAACTAGCACCATTTGGATTATTCAGCAAGTTAAAAATCCCTCTGTCTGTGACAAGCAGCCCACAGTTCTTTCACAAGACTCTTTCATGAGATTCTTGGTAATGCTGAAATCTGAATACTCTCTGTACATAAAACTCTTTTGATTTCCAGTAGGTAGCCCTTTAGGAAAAGGAAAATGCACTTATGTTGGTATGGCCTCTACTTACTGAACTCATACTGTTACTGGGATCATTACTTACTTTGGAAACTAAAAAAACTATCTTTAAAATTATTAATTCTGGTCTTATTGAGTATTCATGATATTTACTCTTTTTGCGGAATTTCTTAAAGATTACTGACGTCATTTCAGCTAGTCAATGAAAATACCAAATGATAAAATGAATAGCTAGCATGTATTTATTATGTCCCAGATACTATGTTAAAGTGCTTTAGCTGAATTATCACCCTAACCCTATGAGGTATTTACAACTGAAATTTATTGCCATTAAACTATTTGCCAGGAGAACACAGTAGATGCTAGATATATCTGACTCTGAAACCTGTTTTCTCAATCAATATGATACTACCATCCCTTGGGATACAGTAATTTAGATGTGGAATCTTAAACAAGTTGGGCCTGCAATTCCTTATTATTTCTACCTTTCCCACTCAACTCTGATGGGCCATTTCTTTGCCCAGGGGGGAAAAAAGGTAGTAAAATAGGAGTAGAGAAGTTCTACTTCATCGTTGCTATATGTTAACCTACCATCATTATTTTCAAGGTGGGGCGTTCCTCTCTCCAGAACTCTTTCTGATCTGAATTTAATGCTTCCTTTAGCATTTTTTTTTTTATTATACTTTAAGTTCTAGGGTACATGTGCACAATATGCAGGTTTGTTACATATGTATACTTGTGCCATGTTGGTGTGCTGCATCCATCAACTTGTCAGCACCCATCAACTCGTCATTTACATCAGGTATAACTCCCAATGCCATCCCTCCCCCCACCCCCCTCCCCATAATAGACCCCGGTGTGTGATGTTCCCCTTCCCATGTCCAAGTGATCTCATTGTTCAATTCCCACCTATGAGTGAGAACATGTGGTGTTTGGTTTTCTGTTCTTGTGATAGTTTGCTGAGAATGATGGTTTCCAGCTTCATCCATGTCCCTACAAAGGACATTAACTCATCTTTTTTGTGGCTGCATAGTATTCCATGG
>NW_016810077.1:0-15124 GCF_001698545.2 Rhinopithecus bieti | reverse complement strand
CTGGCGATGAGCTGCGTTCCTTTGGAGGGAGAGATGTGCTCTGATTTTTTGAATTTCCAGCTTTTCTGCCCTGCTTTTCCCCCATCTTTGTGGTTTTATCTGCCTTTGGTCTTTGATGACGGTGACGTACTGATGGGGTTTTGGTGTGGGTGTCCTTTCTGTTTGTTAGTTTTCCTTCTAACAGTCAGGACCCTCAGCTGTAGGTCTGTTGGAGAATGCTTGAGGTCCACTCCAGACCCTGTTTGCCTGGGTATCAGCAGCAGAGGCTGCAGGAGATAGAATATTGCTGAACAGCGAGTGCTGCAGATTCTTGCTCTGGAAGCTTCATCTCAGGAGTGTACCCCACCGTGTGAGGTGTGAGGTGTCCTTGGTCTGCACCTAGTGGGGTATGTCCCCCAGTTAGGCTACTCAGGGGTCAGGGACCCACTTGAGCAGGCAGTCTGTCCGTTCTCAGATCTCAATCTCCATGCTGGGAGATCAACTGCTCTCTTCAAAGCTGTCAGACAGGGTCATTAACATCTGCAGAGGTTTCTGCTGCTTTTTTGTTTAGCTATGCCCTGTCCCCAGAGGTGGAGTCTACAGAGACAGGCAGGCCTCCTTGAGCTGTGGTGGGCTCCAACCAGTTCGAGCTTCCCGGAGGTTTTGTTTACCTACTTAAGTCTCAGCAATGGTGGGTGCCCCTCCGCCAGTCTCACTGCTGCCTTGCAGTTAGATCTCAGACTGCTGTGCCAGGAATGAGGGAGCCTCCCTGGGTGTGGGACCCTCCTGGCCAGGTGTGGTATATAATCTCCTGGTGTGCTATTTGCTAAGACTCTTCGTAAAGCACAGTATTAGGATGGGAGTTACCCGATTTTCCAGGTGTTGTGTGTCTCAGTTTCTAAAGGGATTCCCTTACCCCTTGCGCTTCCCAGGTGAGGCGATGCCTCGCCCTGCTTCAGCTCTCGCTGGTCGGGCTGCACCAGCTGACCAGCACTGATTGTCCGGCACTCCCCAGTTAGATGAACCCGGTACCTCAGTTGAAAATGCAGAAATCACCTGTCTTCTGTGTCTTGCACTGGGAGCTGGAGGCTGGAGCTGTTCCTATTCGACCATCTTGCTCCGGATCTCTTTAGCATTTTTAAAGGAGATATTCTCATTCTTTTGCCTAAGCTGGAATGCAGTGGCTCAATTGTAGCTCACTGCAGCTTAGACCTCCTAGATTTAGGTAATCCTTCCACCCAAGCCTCCCAAGCAGCTAGGACTATAGGTATACACTACCATGCCTGACTAAGTTTTAATTTTTTTTTTTTTTTGTGGAGATATGGTCTTATTATGTTGCCCAGGCTGGTCTCAAACTCCTGCCTCAAACAGTCTTTCCACCTTGGCTTCCCAAAGCTCCTGGGATTACAGGCATAAATCACCATGCCCAGCCATTCTTTAGCATGTTTATCTTGTTCTGAGCATTAGTCTTCATTCCCAGTGTGTTTTACTGAGTTACTCCAATACCTTGGGTATGGTGTCATCCTGTCTACTTTTTATCCATGCTCATCAGAAAGCTTGTTATTTATCCTAATTTGTCTCAATGAATTCCTTCAGCTTTTCTTCCTCAGTGGGACGATTGCAATGATTGGAATCAAAATGTGCAAAATATTCATTTTCATTGTCTGCCATACTTCTAATGAAGTCACCATCATGGCATCAGTTAGCAAGCTTTTCCATTGGGCCAGTAAGAACTAGTGCACTTCAGAGAAAGCCAAGCTTGTCCTGCATTGTCTAGCCATTCTCTGCTACCTGCATTTGGCAACAGGAATTTGCTTGGTGATAATGTGTTTCCTCTAGTAAACTCTTCCTGCATTCTCAGGAATTTTCCTGGGTAGGCAGTACCCTTAGAAAATCAAGAAAGTGAACTTGCCATGACTGCATCACATAGAAAACTTTCCAAGTTTTTAGGTTCTGATGTGGAGAAGGAAAAGGACATAGAATAGTGGTAAACAACCCAAGTATAGAGTGAGTCAGATGTACAGTGAGTCCACCATAGGTAACAATGCAAATAGTACCATTTCTTAAGTTTTAATTTCCTCAAATGAAAACAGGGATAAGTGTGGGACAATGGGATAATGCATATGTTCCTTACTGTGATTCAAGTGCTCCTTAGCACAGTAGACGTTAATATTACTCAACTCCTTGGCCCCATGTGAAATTTTGATCAGCTGCCCAATGGCATATCTGCAGCTTGTGACTCTTGGTGAAGACAATTACCCACCTTCTAAAGGCTTTGTGAACTTTCTCCTCATCCTCCAAGTGGTTCACTCTTGTTTACAGTTGTTTATAGTTGTAAATATCATTTCAGACAGTGTCTTTGGGTTTTAAAACCTGGGAGAGAGGAATTAACTCATGAAAGGACTGGTTTCTTCCCACACTGACAAACTTCCACTCCTTTCTCAAAAAGCCTGAAAATATATAGGAACAAAGAAGTGAAGTGAGCTTGTGCTGCAAATAAAAAGGTAAAGCCGGATCTTCTGCTGTAGAGTCTCCCTGGTTTGTGGTCATAGTTCTGTTTTGGATTATCGCACAGTTTGGGAAAGCCAGTTCAATCCAACGAAAATGATATGATAATGTAGCTCTGTGACATGAATCCAAAAACGTATTAGTTTATGTTACTGCTGTTACAAATTAATTACCACAAATTAGCAGCTTTAAACAGCACACATTGATTACCTTACAACACAAATTTATGTTCTGGTGGCCAGAAGTCCAAAAATCAGTGTCCCTGAGTGAAAAATGAAGGCTGTTGCTTGATTTCAAAATCCAGGATTGCATTCTTTCTGTAATTTGTGGTCCTTCTTCCATTTTCAAGGCCAGCAATGTAGCATCTTCAAATCTAGCTCCCTCTCTCATTCTCTGACCTATGCTCCATGGTCACATCTCCTTCTCTGACTCTGACTCTCCTGCCTCCCTCCTTCACTTATAAGTACCCTTGTGATTACATTGAACCTGTCCAGATAATCCAGGATAATCTCATCTCAAGATACTTAATTTCACATGTGCATTTCACATGTGTAAGGTACCATATTTATGAAATTTCTGGGATTAGAATGTGGACATATCCAGGAGTCATTATTTTGTCTACCACAGGTGTGGATTCTATGTTCTTTCCTTAGTCATAGGGCACAGATATTATCAGACCCAGTTTATATTTTGTAGTCAAGACTTCTAATGGGACAAGTTGGCATTCAGAGAAGCTGAAGTTAATAAAATAAAAAGCAGGTATCAGCATGCACTTTATCACATCACGAAGAGAATCAAAACAGTCTGATGGTAAATTTGACTTCTTGTCGTGTTGAATTCTTCTTTCAGTGCTGTTATCAGAAAGAAGCAGTATTGTTATAATGTAATTTATATAGTGCCTTCCCCTGAGTGATGAACAGAATATTCCTTAGTATCCTCAGAGAATTAGTCTCTCTATCTCTTTTTATCCCCGCTCAGGCACTCCAGCAATATAATATCCAGCAATATAATATCTGTGTGCAAGAAATAAACCAGAGTCACTAAATTTAAGGACGTTCACTTAAAGAAATTCCTTTTGGAGTTTCTTTTTTTCAAATGCCATTTGAAAATGCTCTTCTCTGGGTAACAATAAAGCCACTGACCCACATTAGATTAATTAGGTCAATTAGCCTTTACATAGTAATTACCACTCAGATAGCTTTGAAGAATATCTTTTTAATGCACATATTATTTGAAAAGAGATTTTCAATTTAAATTCCTGCCACATAGTAGCATTGAGAAAATATGCACCTAGCAATTCTTTCTGCAATGTAGCTTTGAGTATAGCAATGATATTGGGTAGATAAAGCTTAAGGACTTCGTGTTGATTTGTTGATTATTCACATTTACATGTTGCTAAAAGCTACATGGGTGTTTTGAATTTGGAGAGGCTGTTGGTAACCCAGAATGCCAGGCCTAATTGAAAATAACTACCTTTCTTCCTCTAACCTGTCAATATCAATTCCCACGTTTTAGATTCATTCATTCAATACCTAACCGTGGACTCATACCAGCAATCAGGACTATTTGAAGTTTTTCACCATCTGCTTCTCTCCAACAACATCCCTATATTTTATCTTAATAATGACAATAGCTGCCACTTAATGATATTTGCTAGGTTGTAGGCATTTTTTATTCATTACTCTTATTGTTACCTTATTATTCCTAATAGTTAACTTACTAACAAATATTTGTTGAGATATTTTCTCCAAATACTAAAGAGAGAGCCAAGTGAATATCCTTATCTTCATGTAACAGTTGAAGAAAGTGACACTTAGAGGAGTTAAGTGACTAGCCCAAGGCCCTGTAGTGCATGGGTACAGGCAAAGCTCAGAATCTGTCAGGTTCAACAGTGTGGCTCAGCCCACCCCACCAGGCTGCTCCAGCTGGGACACCGGAACTGCTGTCTGATTTGGTTGCTATGTTTGAAAACCCATTCAACTATTTAGGGCATAGGATTATCACTGATGTCAGAACCATCAAGAAAAATCAGCAATTTTTCTTCAGAAATGAGAACAGAAATAGAAAACTCACAATTTCTCAGAACACAGGTTCTACTATTAGTAATTAAAGGCTTTAATTTTTATTTTATTTATTTTTTTGAGATGGAGTCTCACTCTGTTGCCCGGGTTAGAGTGCAGTGGCACGATCTTGGCTCACTGCAACCTGCACCTCCCAGATTCAAGTGATTCTCCTGCCTCAGCCTCCCAAGTAGCTGGGATTACAGGCGTGCCCCAAGCACAGCTAATTTTTGTATTTTTAGTAGTGACGGGGTTTCACCATGTTGGCCAGGCTGGTCTCAAACTCCTGGCCTCAGGTGATCCAACTGCCTCGGTCTCTCAAAGTGCTGGGATTACAGGTATGAGCCGCCACACCTGGCAGAAGGCTTTAATTTTTTTTTTTTTAACTTCAGGATTCTGATGCACGTAGAAAACATAGCACAAGAAAGTTGATGTACTACTGAAGTGAATACAATAATTGAAATGAGAGGTAGTTCTAGGTGCATCCCTTCTGTTTTCTCTCAGTCCCTGATGCTTAGATCAGACAAAGGCAATGCTAAATTGTCAGTTGTGCACTGACATTAACGTGTTTCATCGTCTTTCACATAACTGAACAGAAAAGACTGTGAGTAAATTTAGGCTATGGGTGAGAGCTGTACATTTGAATGGTCTGGAATGTGGAGATCATTTTGTTTTGTTTTGTTTTCAAGGTTTAAAGTTTCAGATGCAGGGATCAGAAAGTTTCATACTGGAAATATAAAAATGATACATTTGTGAGGAGCAATTTGATCATTTGTTTCAATAATTTTTTTTGTGACAGTGTCTCACTGTGTCACCCAGGCTGGAGTGCAGTGGAGTGATCATGGCTCACCACAGCTGCAATCTCCCAGACTCAGGTGATTGTCCCACCTCAACCCCCCAAGCAACTAGGAATACAGGCAAGCACCACTACGCCCTGCCAATTTTGGTATTTTTTGTAGAGATGGGGTTGTACCACATTGCCTAGGCTTGTCTTGAACTCCTAGGCTCAATTGATCTGCCTGCCTCAGCCTCCCAAAGTACGGGATTACAGGTGTGAGCCACCTTGCCCAGCTTGTTTCAATAACTTAAATGTGAATTTCTAATAAAAAGCAAATAAAGCTGTAGGTATAAGAATGCTTATTACAACACTGGTTATAACTAAAAACTGCAAACAATCTAAATATATATCAATAAGGTAGTCAAATAAGTTGGGCACATCCATGAATGTACTACATGAAAAATGATTATGTATATCAATACATTTATATTGTATTGTTAAAAATTAGCCAGGTGCAGTGGCTCATGCCTAAAATCCCAACACTTTGGGAGGCCAAGGTAGGCGGATCACAAGGTCAGGAATTTGAGACCAGCCTGATCAAACCCTGTCTCTACTAAAAATACAAAAATTAGCTGGGCGTGGTGGTGTGTGCCTGTAATCCCAGCTATTCAGGAGGCTGAAGCAGGAGAATCACTTTCAATAATTGAAACCCGGGAGGCAGAGGTTGCAGTCACCCGAGATCGTGCCACTGCACTCCAGCCTGGGTGACAGAGCGAGACTGTCTCAAAAAAAAAAAAAAAAAAAAAAAAGGAAAAAAGAATTAAAGATTAGTAAACAAATTATAATTCTACTTGAAAGCATGTTTGTGTTATCTGGATGGCCATATGCCAAAATGTGTTAACTGTGATCATCACCAAGTAGTGGGATTGAGGATGATTTTAACTTCTTTGTACATTTCTTTATTATCTGAAGTTTCTTCTTCTTTTATTCTCTTTTATCTCTGTTTCACAAGCAGATCGCTCAATACCTCCTCCCCCCAAACGTACACACATTATTCTAACGCATTTTGTGTAAATCTTTCAGTTTTTATGTATTTCTACAAAATGTATTTTTTTATTTTAGGTATTTGTATGTAGGTATTTGTATGTAGGTATTTAGATTTACTTAGTATGACATCCTGTCCCTTACATTTTTACATAGTAGAATTATTTTTAGATCTGTGTTGCTATGTGTATACCTAGTCTACTGCATAGAACTGCTGAATTGTTTTATAATATAGGTGTTACGAACTCTAAGCATGTGCTAACTTCATAATTAGATAAATATGCAATAAAGCTTTTTTTTCTTTGAGATGGAGTTTTGCTCTTGTTGCCCAGGCTGGAGTGCAATGGTGTGATCTTGGCTCACCAAAACCTCTGCCTCCTGGGTTCAAGAGATTCTCCTGCCTCAGCCTTCCAAGTAGCTGGAATTACAGGCTTGTGCCACCACACCCAGCTAATTTTGTATTTTTAGTAGAGACGGGGTTTCTCCATGTTGTTCAGGCTGGTCTCAAACCTGACCTCAGGTGATCTGCCCGTCTTGGCCTCCCAAAGTGCTGGGATTATGGGTGTTAGCCACCATGCCTGGACAATAAAGCTATTTTTATTATGGAAAAAATAAAGAAAACTACCGTTCTTCAAACCTAAAAACATACATAAATTTGCAAATTATTGCACATAATTTTGTCAATGGAATTATCCAAATGAAGAAATATTTATTACACTGGAGATTCTGTTTTATCAAGCATCTCTACATTTAAAAGTATTTAGATACATGGAACTCTTTTCTATAAATACAGAAAATTCAGAGAAAAGAGCAATATTTAGATTTCGTATGTAGACTCTAAAAGTGTGGGGGTTGAGCGGTGTAGTGTTTAGAGAGCGTAGTAAAATTTCAAAGATAAAGAAGTGAAAGAAATTATTTGCAGTGTGTTCTCACGATATAGTAAAAATGAAATTTAAAATCATTTTAAAATAAAAAGAAAGTATGATATTGTAATGCAAACAGAAATTTACAGGAAAATCCCAAAAGGATTAGCGAAACAGTTCGGGGGCGGGGCATGCATGACAGCCACAGGAATATGACAAACAGATAGAGCAGAGCATAAAGACCTATGAGAAAAACTGCAAATCTTATATACTGAAAGTTCATAATTTTTAACATAAAGAATCTAAGTTAATAACTGGCTAATCCCTTCCCTCCTTTCTTTAAACTTTAATTTAAGGATAAAAATAGAACTTCAAGAGTAACTTTATTCAGTCATATTTTTATAACATAGATATTAAATACTTTCAGTAAAGATTTGTGTTTAACTTTCAAACTTTTCTTCAAAACAATATCATACTCCTAGGTGAGAGATATGAAAGAAAATCACATTTGACTATATTCTATGAGGGGAAATGGCAAGATGAGAGTCATATTTCAAAGCAGATGTTACTGAAGTATTGTAAGTCAAGTAAAGGTCACAAAAAGCTTTCTTCTCTTTCTTACTTAGGCTAGTTTTTACTGATAACAATTGAGAAGGTTTATAACACAGCATTGGAAGACAACACCAAGTTGCCCTTACTAAGAGTGTTTTGTTGAAACAGGGCCTCCTTTTTCTACTCCTCTCCTGAATACTGGGTTTCAGAATGAAGTCATTGACCTAGGAAAAATAAACAAATAGTCTTCAGGGACCCAGAGCCAGGTCAGAAAAACAAATTAAAGTCCAGAAGCTTAAGTGTGAAAACAAACAAAAAACCCACAAAATAGTGATTTGGGAGGCCAGGGCCAAATGGGAAGAAGGACTGAGGGGAAAGGCCCTGCACAATGACCAGATTATCTAGGGAGAAGGTCATAGCAGTCTTGCTTTCTCTGGAAACTCGACTTAAACCAGAAACCCAGACTGCAGAATGTGCCTTGAGTAAGAGGTCTCTTGAATTTACTTCAGATTTTCTAACACAAAACACTAAAGATTAGGAAAACATGGATTTTATGAGTTGATGTAACTTTAAAGATACAGCCAGCGTTTCATTCATTTTTAGGCAGAATAGCATAATGGCTAGGTTAAACATTCTTGAATCTCACAAAGTTCAAACTTTGTAACCTTTGGCAATTTATTTAGCTTCCTCATCTATAGAATGTATACATAATAAGAGAATTTACCTCATAGGATTGTTAAAAGGATTAAACAAAATAGGCCTTCTAAACAGCTTAGGGCAAGTTCTGTCACATAGCGTGTATTCAGTAAATGTTAGCTAGTGCTGGTAGAATTACCATTTGAGCATCTATCGGCCTGAGGCTGATACCTGAATTTATATACCAATTAAAATTTTTATGTTGTAATGTTTTGATATATCAATTAAATCTAAAGAAGACTTTATCTACTAATATTAAGATATGAAACTTGCACAGATCTATTACTATTGATAATAGAGGGTACAAATCTTAGTCCACAAACTCAAGTATACAAGAAATGTTTTAATTTCTATTTCAAGCCCCCATTACACTAGATGCTAGAAAAATAATCTCAGTCAACTCGAGGTCCCACTCCCAAACCCAGTTACACTGGGATTACATATATATTCTTGGGGTTATCATCTGTTGTCAGTTGTCCACATCTGACCATGCTACTATCTGCTGAGACTTATGTTCTAGTTGCCAGTCCACAAAGCTGACAGTTGTGTCCTCCTTGTATTGGACACCAGTTTCTGTTATAGCAGGACAAGTTGCAGACAAAATCCCTGAGACACCTAGTTCAAGAAGGAAAGGCTTTATTCAGCCGTGAGCTTCAGCAAGACTTACATCTCCAATAACCGAGCTACCTGAGTGAGCAATTCCTGTCCCTTTTAAGGGCTCACAACTCTAAGGGGGGATCCATGTGAGAGGGTCATGATCAATTGAGCAAGCAGGGGGTACATGACTGGTGGCTGCATGCACCGGTAATTAGAATGGAACAGAACAGGACAGGGATTTTCACAGTGCTTTTCTATACAATGTCTGTAAATTATAGATAACATAACTGATTAGGGGTCGATCTTTAACTGCCAGGCCCAGGGTGTGGCACCAGACTGCTTGTGGATTTCATTTCTGCCTTTTAGTTTTTACTTCTTCTTTCTTTGGAGGCAGAAATTGGATATAAGACAATATGATGGGTGGTCTCCTCTCTTATTCCTCCACTTTGAGAATCTCACTCAGTAGTGGGAGTTGTCACTTTCATTCTCACTACCTATGTCTTCTTGTAAGACAGATCGATAGTGATTCATATAGTACACTTGTGCTGAAGTATTTTGGTGAACTAAGGTAGCAATGAAGCTTTTCATCATTTGAAGAAGTACAGAGAGTAAACAAGGGAGCAGTAAGCAGATTTCTATTACTATGATAACTCCTATTATAAGAGTTTTAAATCTTTTTAGTGCTGGGAACCATTTTCCAAACATGGCCCCAGGATCAAATCCATGCCACACTTGCACAGGCACATGTGCCAGTTTTGTCATATTTCTAACTATGTCTTCAACTACTTGCCCTTGATCATCTATGTGTAGACAGCAATTAGTAAGGTTAAATTTTCTACAGACCCCTCCTTCAGCTGCTAGCAAGTAGTTGAGAGCCAATCTATTTTGATAGATGGCATTTCTCATCTGAATTTCTTGCCAGGTCAGAATAGTCAAGGCTCTGCCGGTTTTATTGGTGATTATTTCTAAGAAACTTATAACCATATGATTCAATTGGGCATGTAAATGGTGTCCAGTATCCCCAAGAGCCATCTTGTGCCCAAGTACCAGACCTATAACATTGTATGATTCTCTCAGGGGACCATTCATCATCTTTTTAATTTTTTATAGCTATGCTTCTCTTTTTGCGGAAAGCACAGATAGGGAAGCCCAGGAGTTCACTTGTCTTTATGGGCAGTAGGAAGAAAGATGGTTTAACTGTGCCAATAACACAACTACCTGCCCACTGGTAGGGTAATTTAGTGTAAGCTCTATGCTCACATATCCAGTATAATCCAGTGGAGGCTGTCCAGTCCTGGTGGGACTCTGGGTAGGTTCATGCAGTTTGCAACTTTGGGAATTTACTAAATGGATTTTTCTTAGTGTGGTTTGAACTCCACTAGGTGGCTGTTTTTGTACTATTATTATATAGCTTTTGTCTAAAGCAGCTGAGTCTTCCTACAGGAAGGGTGAAGTCCTTCCCTACCCTTGCTATACAGTATTGTCTAATGATTGAGGTTTTTATGACCTAGAAGTTATCAGGGTGATTCTTTTGAGCCAGGAATTCATCAGGAACTGGGTCTGTAGGTACTAATTCTTGGGCTTCCCACGGCCATTGGTCTCCTATTACAGTTCTTCTACATACATAACATGAAGTGACATTGAGAGACTGGGCTACATGCTCAGCTAATTGAAAAAACAAATTTCTTGTTTTTCCTGGAATTTCTGGTACTGGCACATTCAGTTTATCATAGAAGGTTTGAAATACTGGCTCAGGAGAGCATTTATAAACTTCTCTTCAAACCACGATATTTACTCAAGGATCTAGTCCACCTCTAATGATTCCTAGGGTTACACGCTCCCCTTTTTTTCCAGTGAGGATCAAGGGGGTTGGTTATTACTAGTTCTAAGGGGTTACACTGACCACTTGTACAGGAAGGGCCACTTTTCCCTTTCTGAAGGTGGACAGGATCCTTTTATTTTCATCCAAGTAGCCTAAATGACACAAGACCAGTATCCACATTCATTTCCACATAGTCCTAATTCATGACAAATGTACTTATTTTCTGCCAGATAGTCTCTTTTCTAATTAAGAGAACCACATTCTATTCCTAACTTATTACCATTAATGACAGCACAGGCATCAAACTTCAAGGTGACTTGTTTGGGCACCCCTTTTTCTTCTGTTTTGGCTAACACTTTACTTGTATCGTTTATGAGCCTCCACCAGTCCTCAGTCCTTAATCTTATTTCAAAAACTGTGGTCATGGGAGGCTCTGATGGGTCATAACACACATCAGGTTGGTCATTTCCTGGGCTACATACCTTGCATAGAATAGCATTATACTAACAATTTTTTTTTTTAGCTTCCCAGTATACTTATAATAATCATAAAATAATAGGATTGTAGCAACTTTTTGTCTTACCTCTGTGACTTGATGTATACACTGGGAACAGCCCTCAGTCTGAGGAAGGTCAGTTAAAGTCCTTCCTGTACAAGTCCAAATTTGAAGGAAAATGAGTCCCACAATGAGTTTTCTCATGCTTCGGCCATGCGTGGACCAGTCAGTTTCCGGGTGTGACTGGAGTAGGGCTTGTCATCTTCTTCAGCATCACTTTGCAGGGGTTGGTGAAGCTGCTCCTGTCCACGTACTGCTAACAGTCTACTGATGTCCAAGGATGGTCTTGGAGGTTGGACCTGCTAGAATAAACTGAGTCCAACACCTCTACACACTTATGTTCAACTGAGCTCTCTGATACCGGGAGCAAAGTGATGGGGTTTAGGGTGTTGCAAACTTCAATGGTTATGTGGGGATTTTCATATAGCAAGCTTTGGTACTTGGTTAATCTAGCATTTTTAAATCAATGATGTCCTTTGGTAGTCACTAAAGTAACCACAGCATAGGGGGCCTTTATATTCAGGTTTTGCCCAAGGTTAGTTTATCTGCTTCTTGTGCTAACAGGGCCATTGCTGCCACGGCCCTTAGACATGGGGGCCAGCCTTTGGAAACCCCGTCTAGTTGTTTTGAGAGATAGGCCACTGGCCTTGGCCAGGGCCCCACAGTCTGGGTTAAAACTCCAGCTACCATTTTTTCTCTTTCTGACACATGGGGTGTAAAGTGTTTTGTCAGGTCAGGTAGCCCCTGGGCTGGGGCTGACATGAGTTTTTCTTCTAACTCATGAAACCTCGTTGCTGTTGGTTGTAATAGATGTAGTTTATCTAATTTACATTTTTATTAACTGTCACCCACCAAAATATTGACTCAAATCCTGCAGCTATTTGATTTCAAGCTTGAAATAAATCTGGTATTCCCTGTGGGACTCCAATTACGTCTAAATGGACGTGTAGTCGAAAGACCTATAAGGGGCTTCTCTCCCTTTACGATGTCTTATTTTTCCTCCCTCTGGCTGATGAAATGCCAGGGTGAAAGGGATAGCCAATTGGACTAAAGTACAAGTGCCACTCCAGTTATTTGGCAGAGTGCCCAGTAAAAGTCCACCATGATACCACCTCACATCCGCTCAGGGATGAACAAGGGCTGACTGATTGATAAGCTCTTGAAAATTTTTAAGCTCACTGCATCCTTTCAGGTCTCCAAGGAATGCTAAGTTTCCTCCCTGTCATGAGAGACACAAAGTGAACTTAGTGTTGGGAGACGGAGGCTGGATGGCCCTCAGGGGCTGACCTGCAGGGTGCCTGACTTTGGAATATAGCAGAGAGAGCTTGGCATGGCTTATTACTCCAGGCTGTAGAATCCTGGAAAAGAGCTACCATGCAGCCCACGCCTGGTCAACTGGAGGACCACCTTAGTGGAAAGGGTACAATCTGGGCCTCTGGCCTGCCATGCACACAAGCATAGCAATTGCTTTTGTTTAATGTGTGGATGGAATATTTGATCCATTCCAACCAGGCATTTGCATGTTGGTATGCTGTCTTAATTGCCAAAGTTTGTTTTAAGTCTTTAACATCTATGATCCTCTAGTAAAATGAATGCATGATTTTGGGAAATTATAAAAACCGGTTGGGGCAGTCCATCCTTGCTCTTTAGTGGTCCACAGAATGTTGGACCAATTACGGCGTAAAAGCTCTACACTGGGGAGCAAGACTCCTGGTTGACACTGGAGTCTTTATCAAAATTTCCCTGGATTAAATGGTCCTAATTTACTAATGCTCAGTCTGAGGAAAGTCAGGAGGGACAGCGGTACTTTTCTGAAGTAGAGCGCTGTCTTTGACCTGGCAACTCCCCACAGGGTATAACAAGGCAAGCACTAAATGCAATAGTTTGAGGTGAAATTGACTTGGTTATGTTAGTAACCAGGTGGTCAGCAATAGAGCAAGGAAAGAAGAAAGAGTAATATAATAGATGAAAGAGTTAAATTTTTCTTAGCTTTGGTGTGGTAGGGTTTTCCCTTGGGACTGTGGTCCATGACTCTGGAAGAGGTGGCTCTTTGACTCAGGTGTGATGAGTCCATCCCCTTTCCACTGTATGAACAGCAGTCTCAGTGGTTGGCAGCACAAGGTGGGGTCCTTCCCAGGCTGGCTTGAGTTTTCCTTCTTTCCAGTCTTTGATAAGAAGGTGATCTTCAGGTTGGTGCTGGTTCACTAGAAATTCTAGGGGTGGTACCTGTGCTAAAAGACTTTTAGTTTTGAGGGAAAGGAAAGTGGAAGATAAAACAAGTATAGAATTTCTAAGAAATTGACTTTTTGTTTTAAATGTGGGGACATCAACAGTGAACTTTATAGTCTTTGGTGCCTTCTTACTGAGAAATGTCCTTTAGCACCTATTTTTATTAGCTTTTAGACAAAGAAAGCCAAACACCATTTTATATTTAATAATACTTCTTGTATGGTTTTTATACCAGATAAGCTAAATTTCACCTTTATATTAGTGTGCTATTAATGTTAAACTTAGTTTTAATGTAACTTTTTGTATACATATTTGTTCAATTTTAATGTCGGACCATAAGGTAAGATTTTATAGACTCTTTTAACCTTTTATAATCTTTGCTAAAGAGCAGGTTAGTGCTTTAAGAAAACCCGTTGTGTTTTACTTTAATGTCTAGTTCACAGAAAACTGGATGATGCCACTTTAACTTTAGCTAACATGTTTATGTACAGAATATTTTTTATAATTAATGTGTTAAAACTTGCTTAAACCTTTAAAACAATTTTTTTTTGTTGTTTAACCTTTAAAACATTTATTATTAGAAAAATAAAGCAAGAAGAGCATAAAATCAATAAAGATATTCTTGGGACGTATTTGTTTTTCTTTTGAAATTAAAAAAAGTTAACAAGTTCAACTGCATAATAACTATAATAAACAGTACTACAAGTGAGTTTATGAAGTGTGAACTCCTTTATCTTCTTGGATCACTCAGGAGTTCCACTAATTTAATCTTGCCTATAAAACTAACTTGAGCTTATTTTATTTTTTCCAAGACTCCTGGTTGACACTGGAGTCTTTATCAAAATTTCCCTGGATTAAATGGTCCTAATTTACTAATGCTTAGTCTGAGGAAAGTCAGGAGGGACAGCGGTACTTTTCTGAAGTAGAGCGCTGTCTTTGACCTGGCAACTCCCCACAGGGTATAACAAGGCAAGCACTAAATGCAATAGTTTGAGGTGAAATTGACTTGGTTATGTTAGTAACCAGGTGGTCAGCAATAGAGCAAGGAAAGAAGAAAGAGTAATATAATAGATGAAAGAGTTAAATTTTCTTAGCTTTGGTGTGGTAGGGTTTTCCCTTGGGACTGTGGTCCATGACTCTGGAAGAGGTGGCGCTTTGACTCAGGTGTGATGAGTCCATCCCCTTTCCACTGTATGAACAGCAGTCTCAGTGGTTGGCAGCACAAGGTGGGGTCCTTCCCAGGCTGGCTTGAGTTTTCCTTCTTTCCAGTCTTTGATAAGAAGGTGATCTTCAGGTTGGTGCTGGTTCACTAGAAATTCTAGGGGTGGTACCTGTGCTAAAAGACTTTTAGTTTTGAGGGAAAGGAAAGTGGAAGATAAAACAAGTATAGAATTTCTAAGAAATTGACTTTTGTTTTAAATGTGGGGACATCAACAGTGA
>NW_016810076.1:0-1211 GCF_001698545.2 Rhinopithecus bieti | reverse complement strand
GCACTTCTTTATAGTTGTTATCTGAGGATATTTCTTTTTTCACCATAGGCCTCAATGTGCTATGAAATATCCCTTTGCAGATTCCACAAAAACAGTGTTAGCAAACTGCTCAATAATAAGAAAGGTGTACTTCTGTGAGATGAATTCACACATCACAAAGAGCTTTCTCAGAAAGCTTCTTTCTAGTTTTTATCTGAGGATATTTCCTTTGTCACCATAGACTTCTATGAGATCCAATATATCCCTTCTCAGATTCCCCAAAAATAGTGCTCCCAAACTGATCCATGAGAAGCTTGTGGTGACAAAGCTACAAAGCTTGTGTAGCTCTCTGAGATGAACTTAAAAATCACAAAGCAGTTTCTCAGAAAACTTCTCTCTAGTTGTTATATGAAGATGATTTCATTGTCACTATAAGCTTCAATACGCTCCAAAATATCCCTTTGAAGGTTCCAACAAAACAGTGTTAGCAAACTAATCAATTAAAAGAAGAGTGTAAATCCATGAGATGAACTCACACATCACAAAGCAGTGTCTCAGAAAGCTTCTTCTAGATTTTCTGAGGATATTTCCTTTTCACCATATTCCTTAATGTGCTCCCAAATATCCCTTTGCAGATCCATCGAAAGCAGTGTTTCCAAACTTCTCCATGAAAAGAACAATGTAACTCTGTGAGATGAATTCACACATCACAAAGAAGTTTCTCAGAAAGCTTCTTTTAGTTTTATATGGGTATGTTTCCTTTTCCATCTAGGAATCATTGAACTCTGAATTGTCCCGTTCCAGGTTCCACGAAAACAGTGTTAAAAAATTCCTCCATGCAGAGAAAGTTGTAACTTTGTGACATAAATTCACACATCACAAAGAACTTTCTCAGAAAACTTCTTTCTAGTTTTAATCCAAGGATGTTTCCTTTGTCACCATTGGCTTCAATGAGATCCAAAATATCCTTCCTCAAATTCCTCAAAAACAGTGCTATCAAACTGATCCATGAACAGTATCATATAAATCTGTGAGATGAATTGACACATCAAAAAGCAGTTTCTAAGAAAGCTAGTCTCTAGTTTTTATCAGAAGATATTTCCCTTGTCTCCATAATATTTCTTTTTCCACTATAGGTTCCAATGTCATCCAAAATATCCCTTCTCAGATTCCCCAAAACCAGTGCTGCCAAACTGCTCCATGGAAAGCATCTTGTAACTCTCTGAGATAAA
>NW_016810075.1:0-2222 GCF_001698545.2 Rhinopithecus bieti | reverse complement strand
CTCAGACAAAACTAGAAAAAAACTTTCTGAGAAACTGTTTTGTGATTTGTGAATTCATCTCATAGAGTTACACCTTTCTTTTCATGGATTAGTTTGGTAGCACTGTTTTTGGGGAATCTGAGAAGGAATATTTTTTATCACATTGAAGCCTATATTGAAAAAGGAAATATCTTCAGATAAAAACTAGAAAGAAACTTTCTGGGAAACTCCTTCATTATGTGTGAATTCATCTCTCTGAATTACACTTTTCTTTTCATGGAGCAGTTTGCTAACACTGTTTTTGTGGAATCTGCAAAGGTATATTTGGAAGCGCATTGAGACCTATGGGGAAAAAAGAAATATTCTGAGATAAAAACTAGAAAGACACTTTATGAGAAACTGCTTTGTGAGGTGTGAATTTATCTCACAGCGTTACACTGTTGCTTTCATTGAGCAGTTTGCTAACGTTGTTTTCATGGAATCTGCAATGGTATATTTTGGAGTGTTTTGAAGGTTATAGTGACAAAGGAAATATCCTCAGAAAAAAACTAGAAAACAGCTTTCTTAGAAACTGGTTTCCGATGTGTGAATTCATCTCACTGAGTTACGCAATTCTTTCTATGGAGCAGTTTGGTAGCACTGTTTTTGAGGAATCTGAGGAGGGATATTTTGAATTGCATTGAAGCCTCTGGTGACAATGGAAATATCCTCACATAAAAATGAGAAAGAAGGTTTCTGAGAAACTTCTTTGTGATGTTTGAATTCATCTCACACAGTTACAGCCCTCTTTTCTTGGAGTAGTTCGCGAACACTATTTTTGTGAAATTTGCAAAGGGGTATTGGGAGCACTTTGAAGTCTATGGTGACAAATGAACTACCCTCAGAAATAAAACAAAAAGAAGCTTTCTGAGAGACTGCTTTGTGATGTGTGAATTGATCTCACAGAGTTACACTGTTCTTTTCATGATCAGTTTAATAACACTGTTTTCTTGGAAGGAGCAATGAGATATTTTTGAACACGTCGAAGCTTAGGGTGACAAAGGAAGTATGCTCAGGCCAAAAGTAGAAAAAAGCTTTCTGAGAAACTGCTTTGTGATTGGTGAATTCATCTCACAGGGTTACACAATTCTTTTCATGTAGCAGCTTGGTAGTACTGTTTTTTGGGATCTGAGAAGAGATATTTTGGATGGCATTGAAGCCAAAGGTGACAAAGGAAATATCCTAAGATTACAACTAGAAAGAAGCTTTCTGAGAAACTTCTTTGTGATGTGTTTCTCACAGAGGTAAACGTTTGTTTTCTTGTAGTAATGTTGTAGCACTGTTTTTGGGGAATCTGAAGGGATATTTTGAATTGCATTGAAGAGTATGGTGGCAATGGAAATATCATCAGATAAATATTAGAAGGAAGATTTTGAGAAACTGCATTGTGATGTGTGAATTCATCTCACAGTTACACCGTTCTTTATATTGAGCAGTTCCAAAACACTGTTTTCGTGGAAGCTGCAATAAGATATTTGTGAGCGCTTTGAAGCTTATGGTGACAAAGGAAATTTCCACACATAAAAAACATAAAGAAGCGTTTTGAGACACTGCTTTGTGATGTGTCAATTCATCTCACAGAGGTACACTTCCCTTTTCATTGAGCAGTTGGCTAGCACTGTTTTTGTGGAATCTGCAATGGGATACTTAGGAGCTCATTCAAGCTTATAGTGACAATGGAAATATCCTCAGACAGAAACTAGAAAGAAGCTTTCTGAGAAAATGCTTTGTGACTTATGAATTCATCTCACAGAGTTACATGATTCTTTTCAAGGAGCAGTTTGGTAGCACTGTTTTTGCAGAGTCTGAGAAGGGATATTTTGGATAGCATTGAAGTCTATGGCGACAAAGAAATATCCTGAGATAAAAACTAGAAAGAAGCTTTGTGAAAAAGTTCTTTGTGATGTGTGAATTCATCTCACAGAGTTACACGTTTCTTTTCATAAAACAGCTTGCTAACACTATTTTCATGGTATCTGTGAGGGGATATTTGGGAGTGCATTGAAGCATATACTGAAAAGTTAAATATCCTGAGATAAAAAATAGAAAGATGCTTTCTGAGATACTGCTTTGTGATGTGTAAATATATCTCACAAAATTACACTGTTCTTTTCATTGAGAAGTGTGCTAACACTGTTTTCTTGGAATCTACAAAGAAATATTATGGAGTACCTAGAAGCTTATGGTGACAAAGGAAATATCTT
>NW_016810074.1:5679-12279 GCF_001698545.2 Rhinopithecus bieti | reverse complement strand
AGTATCTAAACCCATTTCAAATTTGGAGGAAACCAAGATAGGTTAAAGGCAAGATCTCCCTCCTACTACAATATTTGAGAGTGGGAAGGGGAAACAGATGTTTTTTTCTCAGTTCTCTGACATCTAAGGAATAATACTTTTATTTAAGCCCGACAGTTGGATGTTCTCAAATCTTCCCACAGCTGCTACATTAAATTTAAGAGTACATGACAGTGATGCTAGCAGTGATCAAAACATGTGTTTCTTTCATTAGCAGGGCCTTATTAAGACTTTCCTGTGGTGGGGTCTTGGCAGAGAGTATGCTCCCTTTGTTTCTGCTTATTTTCTAATCCTCAGTATTCCAGGGATTGATTCTATGAGCCATACGTTCATTATTTGTTTTTGTTTATAGTCACTAGAATTTTTAATCTGTTGCTTAAAACAATAGACTCCAGCCAGTACAATAGTCAGGAGGAGGTCATAATTACATGTAGACTGAATATATCAGTTTCTACTTTTGTGAATTGCCTATTCATGTATTTTGCTCATTCCTTTTTCCTTTTGAATTGTCTTTTTTCTTAAAATTTTTTGAGTAATTTATGTATATTTTTGATATTAACCCATTGTATGTCCTGTGTGCTGCAATTATCTTCTTCTAGTCTGTGAGTTGTCTCTTAAGTTTGTTAATAATCACTTGGCACATGTCATTCTTTCTAAAATTTTAATGTAACTTTTCCAATTACTGCCTTTTGATATATGCTTTTATATTTTATAATTTTGGAGAAATTATTTTAACCTAATTAATAAAATATATTCTTCTAGGATTGACATCATCAGAAATGGCAAAGTAAAAAAATCGAAAAATCCCCTTTTCCAAAAAAGCTAAAAACACTACCAAAAAAAAAAAAAAGGCTAAATCAACCATTTTAAATCTCTGAAAGTTAATAAAAGGCTTACAACAATTTAAAGAGCACTTATTAAAGATAAACTGTTGAATCTTTATGAGAATTGTAAGCTTAGTTGTGATTTAAATTCCTATTTGCATCCCCCTCTGATTAGCTCCTTGAAAACCAACAGTCCCATGGCAAAAATCAGATGTTTAGCACTACTGAATAAAGCAAAATGGGATTAGATCTCCCTCAAAGCCCCATTCTGAAAGAATTATCATTATTTGAACTAACTGGTATCTCCTTATCGACCCTCACTCACAGGGCTTGTCTTCACTTAATCTTACTCAGAGCTCTATCAGCACAACTTTTGCTTTGGGGAAATTTGTTTAAAACAATGAGCAACTATCTACAATATTGCAGGGGGCTTAGGTGACTGTAAGAGCTGGGGAAAACAAGAAGCTGACAAAAAAAGCCTTAAAAGGGAAACAGAGAATGAGATGTCAATAGGGAGCATTAAAATTTTCTGATAGATTCCTGGGAATCTAGGTAGAAAGGCACATATGCAGGGCTGTGTACATACCCAACACTGTGCATATAAATCCTGAGAAATCCCTAAACTCTCAATTCTGGCTTACCTTGCATCTCTGCACAAGTAGGATGTGAAGGCTAGAGAGAATGTAAAGTGCCTGCCTGAGCATTGAAGGCATACCACAACACAAACACACACATAGCTCCTCTACAAAATCTGGGAGGCATACAGGCCAAGATGTTTACAGAAATCCCTGTAAAATATTACTAGAGCACTAAGTTAACCAAATAGACACTAAAGTGTTAACATATCATAAGCATACAGATGTTATAAAATAGTTCAGAAAAGTCGATAAACAAACAATGAGGACAATAACAACAAAAAGCAATAACAAAATAATCTGGAGCCGAAAAGGGGAAACAGATTCCCAGAGTTGCCACATTATATTATTAAAATTGTTAAACTTTCTTCAAAAATTATGAGATATACAAATAAATGGTATTGTATAGTCCATATACAGGGATAAACCCTGTCAAGGAAAACTGACACTGAAGAAACTCAAACTTTATACTTTCTAGAAAGGACATATAATTAACTATTTTAGTATTTATGTATTTTTATTTGTATATATTTAAGGGTTACAAGTGCAAATTGGTCACATGGATATATTTATTGCATAGTGGTGAAATCTGGGCTTTTAGTGTATTTATCCTTGGAAAAGTGTACATTGTACCCATTAAGTAATTTTTTATCATTCACTCCCCTCGAACCCCTCTCACCCTTCTGATTCTCCAATGTCTATCATTATATACTCTCTGTTCATATGTACACATTGTTTAGTTACAACATATAAGTACAAATATGTGGCATTTGACTTTGTGTTTCTAAGTTGTGTCACTTAAGATATTGTTCTTTAATTCTATCCATGTTGCTGCAAAGCACACAATTTCATAGTTTTTATGACTGAAGTATTCCATTGAGTATATATACCATATTTTCTTTATCCAATTATTCATTGATGAACACTTAGGCTGATTCTATATCTTTGCTATTGTGAATAATGGTGCAATATACATATGAGCACAGATATCTTTTTATGAAAATGATTTTTATTCCTTTGGATAGATACCCAGTAATGGGATTCCTGGATCAGATGGTGGTTCTCTTTTTAGTTATTTTTTAGAAATCTCCATAGTGTTTTCCCTAGAAGTTGTACCAATTTACATTTCCACCAACAGTGTATAAGTGTTCCCTTTTCTCTACATCCTCACCAACCTACGTTATTTTTTGTCTTTTTAATAAAAACAATTCTGACTGGGATAAGATGGTATCTCATTGTGGTTTTAATTTGCATTTCTCTGATGGTTAGTAATGTTGGGCATTTTTTCATATTCTCATTGGCCTTTGTTATGTCCTCTTTAGAAAAATGTTTATTCATGTCTCTTCCACTTTTTAATGGGGTTCTTTGTTTTAGTTGCTGAATTTTTAGTTCTTTGCATATTCTGAATATTAGTTTCCTGTTGGATACATAGCTTACAAGTATTTTCTCTCATTCTCAGGTTGTCTGTTCATTCTGTTGATTATTTCTTTTGCTGCTCAAAAGCTTTTTAGTATGTTTAAGTCTTTTTATTTATTTATTTATTTTTATTATGTATACATAGTATGTTTAAGTCTTATTTGCCTATTTTTATTTTCATTTCTTAGACTTTTGGGGTCATAGTCATAAATTCTTTGCCTACCCAATGTCCACAAGGGTTTTCCCTAGATTTTGTTCAGTATTTTTATAGTTTCAGTTCTTACATTTAAGTCTTTAATCTAGCTTTAGTTGATTTTTGCATGTGGTGAGAGATATGGGTCTAGTTACATTCTTCTGCATATGGCGTCTAACTTTCCCAGTGCTATATTTTAAAAGGGTGACTTTATCCCAGTGTATATTTTTGTTGACTTTGTAAACAATCAGTTGGCTGTGGATACATGGTTTTATATCTGGGTTCTTTGTTCTGTCCTATTGGTCTATGTGTCTATTTTTATACCAGTACCATGTTGTTTTGGTTACTAAAGCATTGTAGTATAATTTGAATTCAGGTAATGAGATGCCTCCAGCTTTTTTCTTTTTGCTTAGGATTGTGTTGCTTATTCTGGCTCTTTTTTGGTTCCATATTAATTTTAGGATTGTTTTTCCTTTCTGTGAAAAATACATGGGAATTTAAATACAGATTACATTGAATCTGTAGATTGCTTTGACAGCATGGTAATTTTAATGATATTAATTCTCTGATTCATGATCATGGGATGTTTTCCATTTGTTTGTGTCATCTACATTTTCTTTCATGAGTGTTTTGTAGTTTTCCTTGTAGAAATCTTTCCTCTCCTTGGTTAAATAAATTCCTAGGGTTTTGGTAGCTATCATAAAATGGATTGTCTTCTTGATTTATTTCTCCAGTAGATTTTCATTGGTGTATGGAAACACTATGGATATTTGTACATTGATGCTGTATCCTGAAACTTTACTGAATTCATTTATGAAATCTAAGAGTTAATTGTGGAATCTATAGGGTGTTCTAAATGTAAGATTATATTATCAATGAACAGAAATAATTTGACATTCTTTTTTTTAAATTTGGATGCCTTTTCTTTTCTTTCTCTTGCCTAATTGCTCTGACTAGGACTTCCAGTGCTATGTTGAATAAGAGTAGTGTAAAAGTTGGAATCCTTCTCTTGTTCTAATTCTTAGAAGGAATGCTTTCAACTTTTCCCAGTTCAGTATGATGTTGGCTGGGTAGTTGTAGTATATGGCCTTTGTTATTTTGAGGTATATTCCTTCTATGCCTAGTTTGTTGAGAATTTTATCATGAAAGAATGTTGGATTTTATGTAAAAGTTTTCTGCATCAATTGAGATGATCATTTGGATTTTGTCTTTAATTTTACTGATGTGACATATCACATTTATTGATTTTGTATGTAGAACCATCCTTGCATCCTTAGTACAAAACCTATTTGATAATGGTGTTTTACCTTTTGGTGTGTTGTTGGATTTGGTTTGTTAGCATTTTGTTGAGGATTTTGCATCTATATTAATCAGGAATATTGATCTTTAGTTTTCATTTTTTGCTGTGTCTTTGGGTTTGGAATTACGGTAGTAATAGCCTCAATGTTTTCAGAATAGTTACAAGAGAATTGGTATTAGTTCTTCCTGTATGTTTGGTAAAATTCAGCTGTGAATCTATCTTGTTTTGAGCTTTCTTCATTGGATAATTTCTTTATTACTAATTCAGTCTCACTATTCATTATTGATATGCTCAAGATTTCTGTCTCTTCCTAGTTTAATCTTGGGAGCTTGTATGTTTCCAGAAATGTATTCATTTCCTCTAGGTTCTCTGGTTTATGAGCGTAGACTTGTTCATGAAAGTCTCTGATGATCTTTCACATTTTTTGGTATCAGTTGTAATGTCTCATTGTTCATTTCTAATGTTGTTTATTTGGATCCTCTCTTCTATTCTTGGTTAGTCTAGCTAGCAGCTTATCACATTTATTTGTCTTCAAAACAAACCAGTTTTCATTTCATTAATCCTTCGTATTGTTTTTTGGTCTTTATTTTATTTAGTTCTGCTCTGATCTTTCATATTTCTTTTCTTCTGCTAACTTTGAAATTATTTTGTAATTGTTTTTTCTAGTTGCTTGAGTTGTGATGTTAAGTTGCTAATTTGTAATTTTCTACTTCTTAATTTTATTTTTTTTCCTGTATTTTCTCCCTTTCCTTTCTTTTTTATTATTATTTCATTATTATTATTTTTTTATTTTGAGATGGGATCTCACTCTGTTCCCAGGCTGGAATGTATTGGCATGATCTCGACTCACTGAAACCTCTGGCTCCAGGCTCCAGTGATCCTTCCTCAGCTCAGTCTCCTGAGTATCTGGGACCACAGGTGCGCGCCACCATGCTCTGCTTTTTTTTTTTTTTTTTTTTTTTTTTTTTTTTTTTTGTACAGACAAGGTTTCACCATGTTGACCAGGCTGGTCTCAAACACAGCTGGACTCAAGTGATAGACCCACCTCAGTCTCCCAAAGTGCTGGGATTACAGGCATGAACAGCACACCCAGTCCTACCTTTTAATGTAGACATATAGTATTATAAACATTTCTCTTAACACTGCTTTTCCTGAGTCCCAAAGGTTTTAGTATATTTTATTTCCATTTTCATTCATTTTGAAAATTTTAACAATTTCCTTTTAATTTTGCTTTTGGTCCAGATTACTCAGGAGCATGTTACTTTGTTTCCACTTGTTTGTGTACTTTCCAAAGTTCCTCTTGGTATTTATTTTACTTTTATTGCTCTGTGATCTAAGATGATACTTGGTATAATTTTGATTGCTTAAAATTTATTGAGACTTGTTTTGTGGCCTCACATATCTATCTTTGAGAATATTCTCTGTGCTCATGAGAAGAATATATATTCTGCAGTTGTTGGGAAGAATATTCTGTAAATGTGTTAGACCCATGTGGTCTAAAGTGTAATTTAAATCCAATATTTCCTTGTTGATTTTCTGTCTTGATGATCTGTCTAGTACAGTGAATGAAGTGTCGAAGTCCCCAGTATTATTGTACTGCTTTCAATTTCTTTCTTTAAGTCTAGTAATGTCTGTCTTATGGATCTGGGTATTTTGTGGTAGGTGCATATGTTTTAGGGTTGTTGGATCCTCCTGCTAAATGATTACTTTATCATTATATAACGACCTTCTTTGTCTTTTCTCCTGTTCTTGATTTAATGTTTGTTATCTGATGTAACTATAGCTACTCCTGTTCACTTTTGCTTTCCATTTGCATGGAGTATTTTGTAACCCCTTTACTTTCAGTCTCCCTGTGCCTGTCTTGACAAAGTGAATTTCTTATAAGCAGTGTACAGTTAGATCATATGTTTTTTTTTTTTTACTCGTTAAGCCAAACTATATGTTTTAATTGGAGCATTTAATCTATTTATATTCAAAATTAATATTGATATGTGAAGTTTTGTTTCTTTTGTAAAGTTAATTGTTATCCAGTTGTTACATGGATTATTTATTCCCTTATATATCTCTGTCTGTCTTTGTGTTTAGGTAAAATTCAGTCAATTTGCCAATTGAATTATTTATCTTCCTCTTTGTGTGATAGTTTCATAAGACCTATGAGCTTTGTACTTTTTCTGATGGCAAGTATCAACCTTC
>NW_016810074.1:0-2614 GCF_001698545.2 Rhinopithecus bieti | reverse complement strand
GGGGTGTCACCGTGTTAGCCAGGATGGTCTCGATCTCCTGACCTCGTGATCCGCCCGTCTCGGCCTCCCAAAGTGCTGGGATTACAGGCTTGAGCCACCACGCCCGGCCTATTACACTGATTTCTACACACATTGAGTAACAATTGCTTCTTGTTATTTTTTAATTTACTTTCATTATGGCAGGTCTTATTTTTCTTGAGGATGTATCTGTAATGTATGTTGAGTAGGGCTGTTTGTCTTCACTTCCATGTGTGTGCAGTGGCAAAGACTCTGTATAAATTTTTTGGCCGTAATTACCCTTCATATGGTGGCTTTTTCAAATGCTGATTGCAGTAGCAGTGTACAGGGCTGGTGAGCAGATTCATGACCTCCTGAACAGCTGGGGTACCAGTAGTTGCAAGTAACTTGTCTCCTTCCACAGCACTGTACTCTTGTGTCAGCAGTCATTGTAATGGGCTGTATAGGCCAACCTCCGGACCAGTAGGTGGTGCTTGTAGGTAAGAACCAGCTGTGGTGGTCACAGCAGGTTTTATGCTTGATCTTTGTTAACCAGGAGAAGTGCTCTGGTGTCCCAGGTGGTGAGTCAGACCAAGGAATGCTCAGGGGCTTGGATGGCATGCTCTGTCTCAGAGAGGGTTGACTAAGCTGGGAAGAGCTGGACCTTGGAAACTTGCACTCATGCCCCCAATGGCAGATGCAGACAACTACCTTGATGGGGGTGGCAGGATCGTCTTCAGGCTTGTGGCAAAATACCAGACTGAGGATGAATGCTCTCTGCTGAGTTCTCAGCATAGGGAGGGGGGCAGTTCCAGTGCAACAGCCTTGGCCAGTGGAAGTGAAATTCACTTTGCCTCTCATGCTCCAGACTTGATAGTCTCACTGCCCCATCCTGACTGTGTATTTTCAATATATTAGCACTCAATACAATTTTGAATGCAAAGATTATGTATATTGTTTAATCAAATATATATGTATTTAATTTGTGGGATCTTAAGATAACTCTATAAGCAACAGACAATCTGAAAATAAAATTAAGAAACCACTTCATTTATGAAATCATCAAAATATCCTTAGGCACATACATCAGTGGTGTTAAACTGAGAGTCCAGAAAGAAACTATGTTGATTATTTTTACTAGGATGCCAATATAATACTTTGGCAAAGTACAATCTTTTCAATAAATAACGAAGTAATTATTGGACTCTTGCCTCACACCCTATACAAAAATTAGCAAAAAAAAAAAAAAAAAAAAAAAAAGGATCAAATGCCTAAGTGTAAGAGCTAAAGTTGTAACATTCTTGGAAGAAAACATAGGCAAAAGTCACTGTTACCTTGAATGTGGCAATTATGTTTTAGACATGATGTTTAAAGATGAAGAAACAAAAGAAAAAGTAGATAAATGGAAATCTATCAAAATTTAAAATATTTGTGCTTCAAAAAACACCATGAATAAAGTGAAAATACAATTTACAGAATGGGAGAAAAATACTTACAAATTATGTATCTGCCAAGAGCAAGTCTTGGTGAGAATGTGGAGAAATTGGAACACTACATTGCTAGAAGTAATGTCAAATGACTCAGCCACTTTGGAAAACAGTCTGGCAGTTCTTCAGAAAGTTAAATATAGATTTACCAAATGATGTGGGAATTCCACTCCTTGGTATATAACCAGGAGAGTTGAAAATATATGTTCACAAAAACACTTATACACAAATGTTCATAGCAGCATTAATTATAACAGACAAATGGCCATCAACTGATGAATGGATAAATAAAATGCGATATATTCATACAATGAAATATTATTCAGTCATAAAAAATGAAGTATTGATGCATGCTACAACTTGGAAGAATCTTGAAAACATTATGGTAAGTGAAAGAAATCAGACCCCCAAAAAAGGCTACATATGAATGATTCAATTTTATGAAATGTCAAGCATAGGCACATCCATAAACAAAAAGTTGATGAATTGTTACCAGTGCTCAGAGAGAGAATGAAATAAGGATTAAGTGCTAATGGATATTAGGTTTCTTTTTGAGGCGATGAAAATGTTGTGTAATTAGGTAGGAATGATGGTTGCACGACTCTGTAAATACCCTAAAAAAACTCTGTAAATTCACTAAAAAAATGTACACTTTGAAAGAGTGAATTTTATAGTATGTAACTGAGGAGAATTACATCTCAAAACAGAGTACTCATTCATATATTTTCTAATACTTTTAACTCCTTGCCTCCAAAAAAATCTACCTTTGACTTATGTCTTTTATTTATTGGCACTTGTTTGGATGCATGGTATGGGAAAATTATCTAAATTATATTTTTTTATATGGAAAGTTAATTTCCCCAGTCTCATTTATAGAACAGCTCTTTATTTTCCAGTGTGGTTTATACCTGTTTTATATATCAATTGTAACACGAATCCTGCTTGGGTGCTTTACTGTGTTTAATTGATACTTCATTGCTATACTGTCTTTAATGATTATAATTTGATATCTAGTAGGAAATCACACCTTACATTTTCCATATTAAGCTGCCACATAGTTTTACAGTTTGTCAAGATAAAGAAAATCAGTCTCATTAGAATTTTGACTGAAATTGCATTTGAACCATGTA
>NW_016810073.1:0-14287 GCF_001698545.2 Rhinopithecus bieti | reverse complement strand
CAAGTCTATCCTGGGCCGCATAGGGAGACCTCATCTCTAAAAATGAACTAAGATGCTGGGTGCGATGGCTCAAGTCTGTAATCCTGTCAATTTCAGAGGCCATGTAGGGCGGATCACCTGAGGTCAGGAGTGTGAGACGAGCCTGGCCAACATGGTGAAACCCCATCTCTACTAATAATACAAAAATTAGCTGGGCTTGGCGGTACATGCCAGTAGTCCCAGCTACTCGGGAGGTGGAGGCAGGAGAATCGCTTGAACCTGGGAGATGGAGGCTGCAGTGAGCCGAAATTGCACCACTGCACTCCAGCCTGAGAAAATAAATAAATAAAAATGAACCAAGAAAAAACAAAAAGTCATTATCAGGCAAAATTGATTACAATGTTTAACCTAAACCCCTCTCCTCTTCTGTCTTCTGCCATGAAAATGGGGCCTTCTTTCCCTTTTGGAAAGTCAATTCACGGACATCTTGAAAGACGAAGCCTGTTGTTTTCTCTTTAAAATGCTTGATCTACTTGGATATCCTTGAATATTGCAGGCTACTCTGCTGGTGGGGTCTCATATTCATGAATCCCAAGTATAGTAATAATCTCTGCAAGGGTGTCTTTCCAAGGTGATGATTTTTCTGCTTGACCTTCCATTCAACCCCCACCTAAAGACATCTGCCCTGATATGGTCCCAATTATTAAAAAGTAAAACAAAGTGAAAACAGTAGCATTGTGAATTAACCTTCCTTCTGTGCTAGATTATACAGAATGTGTTAGAGCTGGTAGCTGAGAAAACTAGGATTTGTTTCCCTGGCGAGTAACAAAGACTCTCTATGAGAACGTACGTTTTGATAAATAAAAGTTTGTGACTTGGTTCAAGTAAGAAGGTTTCTGGGAGGATTCTCCAAAGCAGCATCTTCCTGAGGGAAAGTGACAAGAACATTCTATGGGGTGATGGAGAGGGGCAGAGAGAGAGTGTATCACCACATATAGAGGAGGAGTCCCAGTTGCCCAGACACAGTGAGTGATTCTGCTAGCACATAGTTCACATGTTATGGTAATGAGGCTCCTGACTGAGTGGAGACTTTAGCATGGTAATGAGGAAAGTTCATGCTGGTTTGTCTGTAAGTTGCTGGGTTATGCCAGGAGCTGGTTCCCACCAGCAAGCTTGTATAACAGGCTGATTGCTAAAGTTGGTTATATTCTTATAATCCCTGGAGACCCTCCCTGCCAGCTTACAGAACAATTAACTGCATTTACTCCTGCAAGACTTTCTGGAGATTTGATATTAAGAGAATTTTATAAAATCAGACATGGGAGGTTCAAGGAAGAGAAATGGACTCTTAGGGTCACGTCTTAGGAACATGCTGATGTGACCACTTAACTTCTCTAATGGTAGTCTCTGTGGTGCTGGCCTTGGGTCCAGGGCAATGAGAAAATCTTGGATGTCTACTGCAGAAGGGGTAGTGACTACAGCCAGGGCTTCCTGATGGTCAAGCATAGAATCCTCCTTGCTCTTGTTTGAATCGTCTCACTCCCTGGGAGAGGGCAGCTGCCTCTGACCTCAGCCCAATCCTCAACATGGGGATGGCAGGAAGATGATGTAGAAGTCACGGAGGGGCTGGAGAGAGGTCATGGCAACAGGGAGGGGAATAACATGGGGCTGCACCATGAGAGGATGATGGTGGAATTCACTGAGATTGGAAGACTCTTGTTTCCCTCTCCCTCAACCTGTGGTCCTTCACTGGGGCCTTGCTTCCACTCTTGTCTCCCAAATAGTTGAGTTCTGCACAGCAGCTGGACTGATCTTTAGGTAACATTATTCTTGTATGTAACATGCTTGATTTGTTCCCCATGGGGAACTTACTTTGTTCTTCCGTCTTCACAGGCATGAAGGGTCTGAACCTCATTAACTCCTATCATTAATACTCATGGCTATGATGATCTTGTCCTGACCAAACACCTTTTGTGCTTCTAACACACCGACACTGTATCCATTCAGGACCATTTTTTAAAACTGAAAATGTTTTATTACATTAAGTAATAAATACATACAAAGATGCAAATAATTGTAGTCATTCTATTTCAGATGTTTTAATCAACTTCTTATAAACACAGAACCGAAAGTCTGCTTATAGCCTTGCTGTTTGTCAGGACTTTTGAATTGTCTTTCTCTTTGCTGGGATGATTCTCCACCTGGTGTCTGCATGACTTGCTGCTTTTCCTCCTGTTCAGATTTCATTCTCTGAGATGGGTCTTTCCTGGTGACACTCTGCCCTGTGACGTCTGTGGCACATACAGAACCTCTATATTGTGCTGCTCTGTGTAATTTTCTGTGTACGATGCTGTGTATTTTTCCTCCTGACACTTAGCAAAATTTTGCATGCTTAGAACAATTTTGTATGGTTATTTTTATCCTTGTATAATGTGGCCCCAAAAGAGCAGTGACCTGTCTTGGTCTGTGTTGCATCAGCACTCCCTCAAACTGTGCCTGGAGCAAGGTATCTACTCAGTAGATGTCTGCTGGATGAATGAATGAATGAAGGAATGGATGACAGGAGAGGGGATGAAGTCACAATGTGGAGAGGGTGTGGGGGCAGGTGGGGACTGATCCCTCTGTCCTACGGTTTTAGAGACAAGGCATTCCTGACTGAGAACACACCTGTGATCTGGTACCTGAAGCGAGGAAGGTTAACTCCACCTTTCTTCACAGCAAACGTGTCTCCAGTTTTCAGTGTCCCACCTTCTCCTTCTGCTATTTTGAGGTGTTAGGAAGACTGCACTCACTTCCTGACAGGCCCTATTTTACCTCGAGGCAGTGGATTCTGTTGAGCACTGAGATTTCCCAAACCCAGTGTCTCTGTGCAAACTTTTAAGTTCACAGCCCCACCTTGGAGAAGCAAGATCTCAATGGCTTCTCCCGAGGAGAGACTTCAATACAGCTGCTGTCTGGTGCCATGAGAGTCACTATTACTGACATAAAGTCATCTGAGGAATAGAAATTGCTGTTTCTGAGAATCTGGAAGAGGAGCAGAAATACAGAAGTCAGAAATCTCAGACTGAAGGACCAAGGTGCAGATCTGATGGCATCGTATCTCTGTTGTATTCTGACTCAGGCCATTCAAAAAGACCCACTCTGTCCCCGGCACAATCACTTGAGTGTTGCACCTGTCCACAGCTTCCAAGAAAGGGCTTCCCCTTCCTGTTTCTCATGGATTCCTGAGTGAATGAAGCCTTGTAATGGAGGCCAGGGCAAGGGCTCTCATTATCCATTTCTTCTCTCTCTGGGTCTACAAATCCCTAATTCTCGAGGCTGTGCCCTACCTGACAGGTGTTGAATGAACTGTTTGACTCACCACTGGGGACAACTATGGAGGGCAGAATGGGCAGGGGGCAACTCACCTTCATGAGTGCTCCCTCTTCCCCGTCCTCCTCATTCCCCTTCCCCTTCCCATGTGACCAGCAGCTCCCCATCTCTAGGACATGGAAGTTTTGGAAATGATGGCCACCTCTCCTCCAGGCAGTATTACAATCTGTCCCTATTGCTGTCTGAACAATTTATCTCATTGCACATTTGACTCAAACCCTGGTTCCACCTGCAGTACAAATGCTGATAGCTGAAGATTTGATGTGCTCATTTAAAAGAAGTATCTCTGAGACTAAACTTGTTTTTATCTTGGTTTCACCATATTTATAGCATTCTTGACTTTTTCTACTTTTTTTTTGTTTTCTATCCTAACATTCAATTCTATCAAAATTTATCATTCGTAAATCATAATGAAACATTTGCATTTTCAGCTTATTCACTGCAGCTCTTTTTTTCTTGGTATAGAAATCATGTCAATAAAAACCATAGTTGGACCATAAAGCATCAAATGGGACCTCAGTATCAAATTGGTCTCAATTCTGGAATACAACTAAAACAAGTGGAGATCTGTACACAAGTTACAGGTTGGTTTTGGGGGAGCAGTCAGTGGATGGAAAATTGCTTAGAGGAGATATCAAGGCTAGGGAGACCAATGCTAAGTTGACTCAATTGGATAATTTTTTGAGGCAGGCCTGGAATCAGGTATCACATGGAGGCCGATGGGGGAATTAAGGAATTTGGTCAGATATTAAGGGTGAGAGATTCATGAAAAACCCATATCGCTAGAGCAGAGTTTCACTAAATGACAGCAGAGCGGCCGACGAAGACACACAGACATTTCCAGATGAATTTGCACAGCAGCTTGTTGGCGGTTCACAAGGCACTTCAGTTCAGGAAACCTGAAGGGGTATGGAGACTGATGAGGACAGATGCTGATACCCAAGGTACATGGAGGGATGGGATCTTGGCTATGATTGAGGAGCCTGGCAGATGAGTGATGATGAGGAGTGCTGATACAGGAGCTTAGATGATGGTATCCAGGTGAACTGGCACCACTGGATACCGTGGAGAATCCCGTGGATCTCTGCTTTCACATGCAACTACATAGAACCTCCGTCCTGGTCTGTCTGCATACCTGCAGGTTGAAACATTCTGTGCGCCTGGATTTATGAGGTCACAGTGGAGTAAAGGCACCCGGACTCTACTACGATGACAATTGTAGAGAGTACTGTTATGAGGGCAGCGTATACTTCGGTTATGACAAACATTAACTACGTTAGGAAAAGTTGTACGAAGAAAAGTATTTTGGTTTTTGCAACGCCCTTGATAATTATTTATTACCCGCATTGCAATGGTGCATCGAGGGGGGTTCATATTGATGTGCTGGATGGCAAACCACTGAGCCTTCGTAAACTGTGGCGGTCTGGCATGGAGTGAGCCCTCCACACCCATAAGCCCCAACAGAAGAAGCAGACAAATTTGGGAAGTGAACAATTTTGGAACCATGTTTCCTGTAAGAAAAGAAGAGAAGTAACTGCTCTCTGATCCAGTCTCGGCTATGACACACTCTGTAGTGTCTCAACCCACAGTCCCCTATGCTGCCACTCTGGGGTCCCATTTCCTTTTTTTCCTGTCCCCAGAGTGTGCCACATCTCCTAAGCACTAACTTCAGCTCACCTCTCCCTGAGGTGCTGCCCCGTCGCTGTCCCTCCTTTCCCAGTTCTGGGGATTGTTGACTTACCCAATCTCTGAGCGGCAGCTCCTGTGAGAACTGATCCAGCTGGTTGTTCTGGGGTTCAGGCGCAGCTGGTCTCCCTTACTTGGAACTGTTTACATAAAGCATCTCCTGGTGGGTTGGGCCAGCAGAGCCAGGAGGGAGGGTCTGACTCTTGGTCATGCAGAAACCCACAGATTGACACATGGTCCACTTGTGCAATCAACCTTTTTATTTGATGACTTGGGTGAGCAACGGATACCCAAGGACAGCCCTGTTGCTCTTTCTGCTCTAAGGACTCTAATTCCAAGTCATCCTGTGTAAGACAGAGTTTTGCTGGTTGGATTTGGACTCTGGATGAAAACGATACGCTGCCTGCAGATGGACCACAGATTTTGTAACTGTCCTCTGGCAGGCCCCTAAATGACTAAAGGACATGAAGGCAGGCATTGTAGTTAGAACAAATAGAGCCACAGAGGGCTGTTTGCCCAGGAGGAAGCCAGCTTCCCTTTCATTTTAAATAATATCCTTGGTTCTCTTTCACACAAATGCTCTCCATCTCATCCACCACGCTTTGCTGGGAACTTGAGCTACTAATTTCTTGGGGTACAAGATTCTGTAGATAATTAAAACAATCTGCTCCACATATTTGAGGGAGTTTTTTCTTTACTCCTCTTGCATTGCATCCACTTTTTCTTAAGTCTTGCCCTCATTATTGCTTCTACTTTGTGTAAAGTTACACAACCTAAAAACACATTGAGGAAAGTTGTAAAATCTGGCAGAGAATGTGCATTCAGGCATGAACATTTGGTGTCATGAAAGATTCCAACCTAGCACTGGGTATTCCTGTGTTCTTTTCAGCCTATGGTACTTTCTAAAAAACAATGTGTTCTGGGGTTGTCATTCATCTTCCTGATAGGTTTCATTTTGTGATATTAACAAGAAAATGTTTCTGTATTTACAAAATGAACATTAAAGACAGAGCACTGTATTCCTGAAAGTATAGAAGTCAAGTGTACAATTAGATACACAAAGCATCCACTTATTCTTGGCCCTCAGAGAAACACAGGAAAGTAATTGTAGACATATAATTGAATTACAGTATGATAGAGGTAATAGAACTTTTGTGAACATGATTTCACGGGGACACTGATGGTGAAGGAAATCAGTTGGCTTGAGAAACAAGGAAGACTTCCAAAAAAAGTTTCATTTTAGCAGGGTCCTAAAGGCTAAGCAGGGGCTTTTCAGGGGCTTTAGGGAAGAGATGAGCATTCTGGGCACAGGGGATGATGTGGGGAAATTGTACAGAGGTGGGAAGTGAATTGCAGGAGTAAGTCCTGGGTACTAACAGATGTTAAATGTCTGGTCTAGCTTTGAGATTAGAAAATAGAAAGTAGACCCTTAAATGGTATCATATAATTTCCAACCATTAATCTGCATAATTTTTACTACCATCCAATTT
Source organism: Rhinopithecus bieti (assembly GCF_001698545.2). Taxonomy (NCBI): domain Eukaryota; kingdom Metazoa; phylum Chordata; class Mammalia; order Primates; family Cercopithecidae; genus Rhinopithecus; species Rhinopithecus bieti. The sequence goes on along the minus strand of NW_016810073.1, from coordinate 7,760 downwards.
TCCTGTCATTTAGAAATGCAATAATTTTATCACTGGAGTCCCTAGGTAAATGTGGACACAAAGGTGACCTGGTGAGGACTCAATGTGCAGCTAATAGTGCTCTGCCTTGAAGTCCTGCTCTAGCCGACATTCATTAGTAGCTTTATCATGAGGTGAAGATTTTTTTTCATGTATATTGTGTGGAGATCATTTTTGTAGGTGATGAGAATGTAAAGGTGAATGATACGTAGAGTATCCCCTCTGTGATACTGACAGTCACACTGTGCATTCTTTTCAGCATACACAGTGCTATTTATAATGTTTGGTCTGGAAGATAAAACTTGACATTGGAATAGTTCACTAAAGGTTTTCATCACTGTCTTATCTTTAAAACTCACATGATGTTGGTTGGTGCACCGTTGGTGTTATATCAATTAGAGCTGAATAACAGCTGTGTCTGTGGAAAGCGCCCTAGCTCAGGGCCATTCTCTGACTCCATCTCTCCCTCCAGACTTTTATCCTGTCTGTTCAGTGATGACAGCTGCCTGGCTCCTGGAGACATCTGTGCTTATGATGCATCAGACTTATTGAAGTGTCTTAAGAAATAGCTCAGACCATAACCTTCCCAATTTGCAACCATATTCACCCTTTACAATTGTGGAGGGGTTTTTTTTTTTTTTTGAGACGGAGTCTTGCTCTCGTCACCCAGGCTGGATTGCAGTGGCACGATCTGACTGCAACCTCCACCTCCCGAGTTCAAGTTATTCTCTTGCCTCAGCCTCCTGAGTAGCTGGGATTACAGGCTCTAAATACAACGCCTGCCTAATTTTTGTATTTTTAGTAGAGATGTGGTTTCACCATGTTGGCTAGGTTGGTCTCAAACTCTTGACCTCAGGAAATCTGTTCACCTTAGCCTTCCAAAGTGCTGGGATTATAGGTGTGAGCCACCACTCCTAGCCACTAAAATTGTATTCAGAACATGCTCATGAGGTTTTTCTGATTGTCCCTTGTGTAGATTTCCTGTGTACGTTTCCAGCTACCTTCGTTTGCCGGCAGAACTAAAACAAATAATCTACTTTGATATTTATGACTTTGAGAGAACACTGTTTTACATAAAGCAGGAATAAAGTGTAAGCCAACATTAAAGAAAATTCTATGTTATGTTCTCTGTAATCGAAACAAAATTCTTTGTAACTTCAGTATGATTTTGTCTTTAACAGACACAAGGCACTTCACCCGGGCTCTTTATTTTATTGGCATAACTTGTCTTGCAGCCTAATTTAATGACACATTTTCAGACCTGATCCACACTTCCCCTGAGAGGAATAGTCAGAATTATGGCCCAGTATTAACTCATTTTTTGGAAACCAATGAACATTGTAAACTATTGTCCCAGGCAAAGACTTCTGCATTTGTGGTAAAAACCACCGTTGAGTACACCAGATTGATCAATGTCTTTTTTTGCATAGCATTTATGTGCAAAAATGTAATGTTCAATGCTTGCAATTTCTTCAGCCCCAGGGTACCCTTGCAATATTTGCTCTTAACTTGCTGACAGGGGGTATCAAACCATCAATACCTTCCTGCACACAGATTTCCCTAATGCAGCAGTGGCTATCTATGGGAAAGACAATGCACACTATTTAGTACGTTGGTGCAAAAGTAATTGCAATTTTTGCCATTAAAAGTAATACAAGATTGTCATAATAATATGGTGCTGGTTAATTAAATTGCACCAAATGGAATAATGTTTTACTTACCTAAGTTCTAAAGATATTTGGTGTACTGAGCTCTTCCTGGTCTCTGGAACTGCAGAGAGGTGCCCCTAGACCTTCCTTCTTGCGTGGGGCCTCCTGCATATCTCCTCTGAAAGCCATTGAATAAGTAGATCTGACACCTTTGATCCAGTTTCTGGTATGCAAGAGGGAAGAACTAAGCCTTTCTTCTTTTCCTCAACTGTAAAAGTTCTTTCCCTATCTGGAAAGGGAAGAAATGGAAATAGAGCTCAGATGGAATTATGGAGAGGTGTGTCTTAGGAGGGATGAAAGAAAGTGTGTTTCCTAAGAAACAGAAAACTGCATTCATGTCGNGGATAATTGGTGACTAGACAGAAAACCCATCCGTCGTAAATACAGTCTAACTGTTGAATAACAGATTTCTGAGTCTACCATAACTTTCATGCACTCCAGCACTTTAGTGTTGAACTTCCCACCTTCAGACTCACACTGCAGCACCTCGGGTAAGAAGGAAAGGAAGTGAATATGCACAGAGGATCCACTTGTGTTATGAGCTTTACAGTTTAGCTGCAGTGGAGAAGAGTTTATTTCTTTCTTGAAAGTGAGGGCCTCACTCAAAGCCCTAGAGCTCTACAAGACCCTAGAGCAGGTGGCAATACCAGCTAGGCTTGTGTCCTTCCCTTCAGGGTGATGAGTTCCTCCAGGCCCAGGCATATCCACAGGTTCTGTCTGAGGGACCAAAGTAAACAACCTGGGAAGTTTATGTAGTGTTCTGTTGTACTGCGGCTGAGCTTGCACTCAAGCCATGAAATGGAGTCCTTCCACTCTTCCCTTGCTCTTCCACAGGCAGAGGAGCCTCTCCCTGCAGTTACCTTCACCACAGGCTCAAGCAGAATATTGACAGGCTACTCTCAATGTTCCCTTAAGGCCGCAGAGCTTTTCAGTCAGCCTGTGATGAATGCTACCTAGCCTGGGGCTCACCCTTCAGGGCAGCGGGCTCTTGCTTTTTTATTTGGCAAGAGGCAGTTGGGGGCATGAGGAGAAATCTTTCCTGTTCCGGAAATACTGAGGAGTGAACTATTAGTTTTTTCACAAGTCAGCTAATCCAGACGGTTTGAAGAACACTAAATCCTAAGAATACTTAAAATCACCCCTCAGGGTTTTTTTTTGCTAGTCTTTTGTCCTCCCCAAATGCAAAGACAGTTTTGAAGGTCAGACCAAAATAGCTTCTTCACTAAAAATACAATTAGATATTACTATAGAGACTTACAGGAATAATGATCAAACAGACAAAACTATGTAAAGTTTTGTACATGATGTAATTATATTTCATTTATTCAATTAATCCATTATTCAGAATACTCCCATCTAAGTAATCAAGTAACTCATATACATAAACCAAGTAAAGCACATATATGCCCCTTTAAAACACACACACACACACACACACACACATTCATTCTTCATTGCAGACTCATAGATTGCAAAGTGTCTGAGATAGAAAGCCATTTTATGTAAGCCTGTGATTTGGAGATGAGTAGCAGAATGTTAGGATGATTTGCTCAGATTCCACATCCTACTGGTAGGCCATCTGCACTGAATGCTCCAGAGTTTTACTCTGAGACTTTTATTGACACAGTCAAGATCATGTAATGGCCCCCTACCACAATCCTAAATATGGGTATGCACTATATTTTGAGGTGTGTGTGTGGTAGAAAAATTGTTCAAGGAAATTGCTGGATCTCAAGAGCTTTGATTGTGGCTGAACATCCAGAGCTTTTGTCCTGTAGTGACGTGACCTGGATCTTTCATACACCTTTCCTGTAATAATGAGGGAATGGACTCAGAGGATTTCAATATCATAAAGCAGATTGGCTTTCAAAGCACAAGGTTCTTACAGTTCCACAGCTAACAGGTCTCACACTCCGTCCCACTCTTTGTGCTGACTTTTGATAGTCACACTCTTCTGTCACACTCTTCTGAGAAGGGGAGGGACAGACACATGTAATAAGGGCCAGTTTAGAGCCTCACTCTGTGACCAGGTAGCTGGACTGGAGAAGGAAGAGAGCAGGAGGTGGAGTGAGGGATATCTCCATCACTCTCTGATTCCGAGCTTGGGGGTGAGGGGTGGCGGGCTCACCGACCCTTAGCCTTCCAGGTCATCCAATGCTGCCTTGTTATGGTTCTTTGAGTTTTACTTAATTCTCCTTTGTTTGAATGTCGTAGTAGTAGGGAGTCTGTGGTTAACAAATATATACATCTCTACATATATAGATATATGCATGTAAGTACATATGCATATATAGAATGCACATACATTCATATGATGAAAATATAAATTCAATCATTAAAAAAGAGGATCTAGTGAAAAGGATGTCTTCATTTACCTTTCTTTATTGAACCTAGATTTGTATTCCAGGAGGAATAGTTATTCAGTTTTTTAGTACCTTTTCTATAATATATATGCTGAATCTAAGCATATATACAGTAGTACCTATAAGGCTTTTTCTCATTTTCATAGATTTCTGTGCGTAATCCTTTTTTCCCCCCTCAGACAGTAATATGCTATATACAGTGTTTACTGTGGACTGAATTACGTCCCTTAAAAATTCATATATTGAAGTCCTCATATTCATATATTGAAATTCATATATTGAACCCCCAGTGTCACTGTATTTGGAGGGAGGGCCTATAAGGATAAAGTTAATGTTAAATGACATCATAAGAGTGGAGCCTTGATTCAAGAGGATTAGTATCCTTATAAAAAGAGACAACACCAGCTGGGTATGGTGACTCTCACTTGGTATCCCAGCACTTTGGGCAGCTGAGGCAGGAAGATCGCTTGAGGCCAGGAGTTCAAGATCATTGTGGGCAACTGAGACAGTTTGGATATTTGCCCCATCTATGTGTGATATTGGAATCTAACCCCCAGTGCTGGAGGCAGGCTTGGTGAGAAGTGAGTTGATAATGGGGCTGGATTTCTCATGAATGTTGCAGCGCCATTCGCTTGGTGCTATTCTCCTCATAGTGCATGAGTTCTCATGAAATCTGGTTGTTAAAATTGTGGTACATCCCCCCTTGCTCTCTTACTCCTGCTCCTGCTCCTGGCATATCAGACCCCTGTTTCCCCTGTGCCTTCCACCGTGATTGGAAGCTTCCTGAAGCCTCCCCAGACAGAGAAATTGCTATGCTTTCGGTAAAGCCTGCAGAACTGAGAGCTAATTTAACCTCTTTTCTTTATAAATTACCCAGTTTTAGGTGTTTCTTTGTAGTAATGTGAGAATGAACGAATACAGGGGCAAACTTCTCATGAATGGTTTAGCACCAATCCTTGGCGCTGTACTGGAGATAAATGTACTATTTTAAACAATTCTGAACTGTATATTCCGAATAAAAGACCGACACCGAACCCCATATATTTGGTATTGCATTGCGGTTAACAAGTCACACATGTACTATCCATGTTCCTAGGAACTTCTGTACTGAGGCTCCTGCACATCTGTGAAGTGTGGGAGCTGTGGGTGAAAACAGTAAATCCTTCCAGTTGCATGTGTGTGTCACTTAACTAAGGAATTCTGGGAAAGTAAAAGTTGTCACCGTAAAATATCCACTGTCATTTTCTGTAATGAAAAATCTGGTAACATCTGCGCACTCAGATTCAGAGTTATTGGGTTAGACTCTAGTCCTCAATACCAGAAAGGGTGAACTTAATACCTATTTTTATATGTGGAGGAAAAACATGGACAGTGGGACGGGTAACTGACTTTTTTTCATTTTCATTTTGAGTCTCTTTGCCTTTGAGATAACTACTTATTACCAAAGGATTTTGGCAAATTCTTCTCTCATTTGTAAAAAAGCAAATAAAGAATCCTTTCTTTCTGATGATTAGCTGTGGCCTGTTTCTTGGCCCCACTCCAGGTGAACGTGATGTCACAGAAGAAAATCGATCTCTGGTGAATTGAGAAGTGCGCTGACCTGGTGAATGTATGTGGGTTCTGGTTGATGGTGTCATTTTGCTGACATCTCCTGGTGCACCTGGGAAACCATAGGTCATCATGATGGTGAATTTTATATTTCAAGTTGCCTGGACCTGTGGGTGCCCAGATTAACATTATTTCTGGGTGTGTCTGTGAGGGTGTTTCCATAAGACTAGCACTTGAATTGGTTGATTAAGTAAAGCAGGTTGCATTGCCAGTGTGGATGGCGCTCATCCAATCTGTTGAGGGCCAGATTAGAATGAAAAGTGGAGAAAGGAGGAATTCACCATTTTTCTTGCCTCACTTCCAAAGTTAGGACATCTTGTGTCATCGTTCCCACACTTGAGTTGACATCTATGTCCTCGACTCCCATGTTTTTCAGGCATTAGGACTTGAACCGAATTATACCACGGGCTTTTCTGGGTCTGCCAGCTTGCAGAAAGCAGACTGTGGGACTTCACTGACTGCATAATTGGCTGAGCCAATTTCTCATGATAAATTCTTCTGTATCTATATTTCTATCTGTCTCTTTCTACATACATCTGCTATGTTTCTCTTGATGACCCTGACTAATAGAGTCATATTTTCTAAATCAGTGGGGATGTGTGATAAGCATGTAACGTATTCAGTTTCCCAGATACTCATTTAGGTAACCTGGCTGGCCCTATATGCTAAATTCTCTCACATCACCCAGTTTTACACCCATGTTATCTTTCAAACAATGAAAATTTTGAAGAAGTCAATTGATCTTCTTTTGAAATCATTGTAGATCAGACGTGAGACAAAAGTGACAACTCTGTCATAATTCTACATGCATGTTAATAAAGAAAAACATTTATTAACCAAAATCAAGTTTTAGTTCAGAAACAAGGCTGTTTTTCATAGGTAATAGGAAATAGGAATGTGGACAGAATTTCTATGCTCCTATCCCTACTAATTGCCTCACTTCCTTAAGTAATCAGAGTGGAAACACAGCTCATAAAATGTGAGTATCAGCTGGACTCAGTGGTGTGTATTTATAGACCCAACTACTGGGATGGTTAAGGCAAAAACATTGCTTGAGCCCACAACTTCAAGTCCATCCTGGGCCGCATAGGGAGACCTCATCTCTAAAAATGAACTAAGGGTGCTGGGTGCGATGGCGCAAGTCTGTAATCCTAGCAATTTGGGAGGCCAAGTAGGGCGGATCACCTGAGGTCAGGAGTTTGAGACCAGCCTGGCCAACATGGTGAAACCCCGTCTCTACTAATAATACAAAAATTAGCTGGGCTTGGCGGTGCATGCCTGTAGTCCCAGTTACTCGGGAGGCGGAGGCAGGAGAATTGCTTGAACCTGGGAGATGGAGGCTGTAGTGTGCCGAAATTGCACCACTGCACACCAGCCTAGGAAAATAAATAAATAAATAGATAAATAAATAGATAAATAAATAAATAAATAAATATGATCCAAGAAAGAAGCAAAAAGCCATTAATAGGCGAAACTGATTACAATGTTTAGCCTAAACATCTCTCCTCTTCTGTCTTCTGCCCTTAAATGGGGCCTTCTTTCCCTTTTGGAAAGTCAATTCGCAGATATCTTGAAAGACAAAGCCTGTTGATTTTTCATTACAATGCTTGATCTACTCGGATATCCTTGAACACTGCAGGCTACTCTGCAGGTGTGGTCTCATATTCATGAATCCCAAGTGCAGTCGTAATCTCTGCAACGGTATCCTTCCAAGGTGATGATTTGTCTCCTTGACCTTCCATTCAACCCCACCTAAAGACATCTGCCCTGATGTGTTCCCAATTATTAAAAGTAAAACAAAGTGAAAACAATAGCATTGTGAATTAACCTTCCTTCTGTGCTAGACTTTACAGAATGTGTTAGAGCTGGTAGCTGAAAAAAACAGGGTTTGTTTCCCTGGCGAGTAACAAAGACTCTCTATGAGAATGTATGTTTTGATAAATAAAAGTTTTGTGACTTGGTTCAAGTAAGAAGGCCACTGGGAGTATTCTCCAAAGCAGCGTCTTCCTGAGGAAAGTGACAAGAACATTCTATGGGGTGATGGAGAGGGGCAGAGAGAGGG
>NW_016810072.1:0-1184 GCF_001698545.2 Rhinopithecus bieti | reverse complement strand
CGCCATCTACAATATGCTTTCATAGCAATTCCTAGACTAGCATTTGCTTGAATATGGGGCTGTTCATGAGTTCACCCATCAAACTGACTGTCACAGGTTGACTTGGCTGAAACAGATTGTGTGAGAGCAGAGGCTAAGTGGGGGGGGGGGGGCGTTGGAGTTTTTTTTTGTTGTTGTTATCTTTTTTTTTTGGAAATCAATGTTATTTCCATAGAGGATACCACCCAGGGTAATCACAGCTGCAATGAGTTCTTCCATCTATCAGTGGAATGAAGCATTTTTTTTTTTTGCCAACTTGGTGCTTGACTTTGCTAACTTACCTGCAAGAAGTGACCCCATAGCCTCTTTCACAGGTGTGGAGCACACCTCAAGGTCTCTTGCTCATAAACCCAGTAGGAGTCACTGGGATTTGGCCCTCATCATGGTCACTGAGGGGTTAAACCTGCCGCAGTTCTGCTGACCCCTGAGGGTTTCAGCCAGTACTCCACGGCCATTAATCATCCTCATCTGGGACCAGGGCTGCCGGGAACAAACGTTTACTAGCAATTAACCTACAGTAGAGGGACCATTGTTTCCCCTGCCTGCACTCCCCTCCTCTGCACGCCCAATTACTCTAAATTAACATTTACCAAGCAAAGTGCCTGTTAATTGGAAGGGCAGTAGAAAGAAAGGCCACACACCTACCCAGTCTAACTTAATAACCTCAAAAGCAGCCATTAATTAACAGGGCAGCATTTCCATTCAGATCTTGTTTAGACAGTTCGGTGGTTAACTCTGTGTCTGTGTTTCTGAGCTCAGCCCTGCACCACACCTCCCTACCCTCCCTTGCCAGCAGCTCAGATGAAAAACACACTCATAAAGAGATCTTCACTCTCTAGAATGATTGCACTGGCCAGGGGACTTAGGGATTCCTGGGGACAGCCTTCTTATTGGGTAGATGGGGAAACAGGCAGAGAAAGGCCTCAGGGTCCCAGGGCCAGACACTAGCTGGAGGCCTCCGGGCTGGCACTCCTGTCCACCCTGTCCTGTGTGTGTGTGTGTGTGTGTGTGTGTGTGTGTGGAGAGAGAGAGAGAGAGAGAGAGACATGCTGTCCTCTCTGGTCTCTGTGCCTGATGCCAGGCACTCAGGATGCGGACTTGCATGAAGCCGGGGGTTGGGGGTGGGTGAGTAGGGGAGGGCGTGG
>NW_016810071.1:0-461 GCF_001698545.2 Rhinopithecus bieti | reverse complement strand
CAAACTGCTCCAAGAAAAGAATCTTTCTACTCTGTGAGATGAATACACACATCACAAAGCAGTGTCTCAGAAAGCTTTCTATTTTTTTTATGAGGATACTTCCCTTAGCACTATTGGTTTCAATGAGATAGAAAATATCCCTTCTCAGATTCCCCAAAAACAGTGCCAACAAACTTCTCCATGAAAGGAAATTGTAAGTCTGTGAAATTCACAAATTAGAAGCAGTTTGTCAGAAACTTCTTTCTAGTTTTAGTCCGAGGATGTTTCCTTGGCCAACATAAACTTCAACACACTCCAGAATATCCCATTGCAGTTTCCAGGAAAACAGTGTTAGCAAGCTACTCAACGAAAAGAACAGTGTAACTCTGTGGGAAAAATTGACACATCACAAAGCAGTTTCTCAGAAACCTTCTTTTCTGTTTTTATCTGAGGACATTTCCTTTGTCGCCTTAGGCTTCAAT
>NW_016810070.1:18962-27956 GCF_001698545.2 Rhinopithecus bieti | reverse complement strand
TTCTTAAACCTGTAGGGTTTCAGCATGAGACACATTCTCTTAAATTTTTTTGCTTGAGCCATTTTATTCAATGAAAAAGTTTTACTGGTCAGAACACTCTTAATTTTACCTTTGTTTTGAGGCATCTAAATCCATCTGCAGAATTTAACTGTAAGTGTGGAAGTTTATCTTTAATTTGATATTTGCCTCAAGGATCAGTTTTACTTGGATTTAATATTTTAAAACCTCTCTTAATTTCAACTCCTATTGTTTCTCTCCCAAGAAGTAGTTACTTTTCCAGCTTTGTAATACCTCCAATTTCTAATTCTCTTATTTTCTTATTTTTTTCTTTCTCTAGGCTCTTTTTTTTTCTTGTCAAATACTGCCTAAAGCAGATAACTACTGCTACTAATATTCTTCTTTCCAATCTTTTGCTTGTGAAACTGCAAGTTCACTAGGTACATGAACTGCCTTTGAATCTATAACCGAAGACCAGTTTGGCGAATGTTTTGTCAAGGCATCCCTATCTTTCCAGCCTCAGATAGCAGTTTTCTCTGCCAAATATTATGGGCTTTAAAGCTAATGCTGTTTATCATAGGGATTAGTTGTTGTTGTTGTTGTTGTTGTTGTTGTTGTTGTGGCAGCACTCTACTTCTGGTACTAACATTTGCGTAAGTCAAGAAAGGCTAGGTTATGCCATAAGGGGCAAACAACCTCCAACTCTCTGTGGCTTACAAAGAACAAGGTACATGCTTCTTGCTTTTACTACATGCCAATTATGTGTTCACAGGGGTGGGTCTCTGCTCCACATCATTTTCACTCAGGGGTCCAGGGTAATGGAGACCTTAAAATCTGTAACATTGCTGGTAGCTGCAGCAGGAAAAGGGAGAGCATAGAATATTGGCCACAAACTTTTAAATGCATCTCTCCGTAAGTGGCACATATCACTTCTACACACATTTCATTGGCCAAAGCAAGCACACACCTAGCTTTGTGGGTCCTGAGGGGCAAATAAAGCAGACATATTAGTGAGCATCTTTAGTATCTGTCACAGAGGAAAGGTCTTTTGAAATCATCTAGAAAATTTTGTCATTTGACACATAAAACATGAGAAAGCCAGAGAGGAGGCATTGGTTTTCAAGGAAATTATACATGTTAGATCTTGAACTAGTAACAATCTCCTGAATCCTATTCCAGTGTTGCTACTATATGGTTTTGTCTCAGCTGATTCAGTTTCTCATCTAATGCTATAACTTGGGACCTGGATACTTTAGTTTTCACCTGCAACTAATATTTGAATATGAGTTAAAATTAACATGTGTCGTGTATAATTTTACAAATTTATTAATCACTGACAACTTCATTTTGTGATTCTATATCAATGATATTAGAGATATGCAATATAACAGAGGCTGAAAATTTGTTTTCTATAACTAGCCAATGATATCCCCGAACAAAAAATACAAGTAGAGGACAGGTTTTACAGTGAAAACATTTTATTTAGACAAAATATAACCTTTAAAATTAACCAAATTAACCTTTTAAAATTAATAAGAGCTAACATATCTATGTATTAATTTAATACAATGTTTCCTAAACAATTTTCATTTAAATGCTTTTGTTTATATATCTTTATACACTCTGAACCGGTGTATACCTATCATAGCACAACAATAAAGTGTATCAGACTCACTTAAACATTGTTGTACTTTTAGGTGCCGTGAGTGTAGAGGTTTTAATTACTGTTATGCCTTTTTTTATGTCTCATTTTATGGAAAGATTTCTACTTTTTGCACAGAACCAAGGATTCTTTTTGCTTTGATAACATGTATTGCTTTTCTAGCGTAATTACTGAACATTGAGTTCATTGAAACTTCTTTAATATTGCTAATGGCTTTTCTAAATGTAATTGCATTTCTGAGGTGAAATGTCCATATGAACACATTACACTCAGTAATCATTTGAACTCACCTCACAGCAGCTAAATAAAACATATCCTATTATGCAGAATTAATAAGTGTGTTACTAACATCTTGGTATCGTATTTGTAATGGGTTATACTTAGGATTCTCTGTAATCACAAATCAGTTTGCTGTTGCCACTGTCTTTTTTAATAAAAGCTTTGTTAAGCTATAACTCATGCATAAAATTTACCCATTTAACATGTACAATTGGATAATTTTTACTATATTCATGGAGCTGTGCAATTATCACCACAATCAATTTTAGAATATTTTCATTACCCTCAAAAGAAACACTGTACCCTTTAGCCATCACCTCTCATTTTCACATCCCTCATCGCTAGGCAACAGCTAAATCTACTTTCTATCTCCATAGATTCTCCTATTCTGGACATTTTTGGACTTTTGTGATTGGCTTCTTTCACTTAGTATAATGTTTTCAAGGTTCAGCCATGTATAACATGTATCAATACTTCATTTTTTTGTTAAGACTGAATAATATTCCATGGTATGGATTTTACCACATTTTATTTATCCTTTCATCAGTTGATAGAAATTTGACTTATTTTTACCAAATTTTGGCTATTACAAATATGCTGCTATGATTACTTCATATACAATTTTTTAAACATATGTTTTCATTTCTCTTGAGTAAATACTAAGGAGTGTAATGGTTACTTCATAGGATAGCTCTATGTTTAATCATTTGAGGAATTTCCAAAGTGACCAGCAGTGTGTAAGAGTTCCAACTACTCCACGTTTCACCAATACTTGTTATTATAAACCTTCTTGATTATAGCCATCATAGTGAATGTGAAGTGTTTCATTTTGGTTTTAATTTACACTTCCCTGATGAGTAATGAGCATTTTTCATGTGCTTACTAGTCAGGTATACCTCCTTTAGAAAAATGTCTGTTCAGATTCTTTGCCTACTTTTAAATTGGGTTATATGTATCTTTAGTATTGAGGTATAAGAGTTCTTATGCAAGTCCCTTATATAAGATTTGTGATTCACAAATATTTTCTTCTATTTTGTGGGATGTGTTTTCACTTTTTGGATGGTATCTTTTGAAGAAAAAAAAGTTCCTAAATTTGAATAAAATATAACATTTATTTATTCTGGTTGCTATTTTTTCTGTCTTTTAAAAAGGTGTTTAAACAGTGAAATTGTTTTTTCCCCCCGTGGATAAAGACACGATCTTATTATTTACTTTTCCCATCCCTAAATAGTAGAATCTATACATTTATAATCACTATTTTTTAAGGAACAACTTTTCTTTTACTGAAGAATAAATTTTTGAGTCAATAGTAATTTTATTTTATTGCATGCATGGTGGGGTTTAAGCGACTTTTTTTTTTTTTAACTAGATTAAACTTCTCCTTATAATTATGTAAACCCTACTCACATATTAATGATTGCCAGTGCAGTTTTGTTTTTTTCGGTAATCCATATTTACAGCTAGAATTTATTTGTTGCTCTTGTCTACCTTTAATCTGTTTAATAACTTCTATGCTTTACAAAAAGCAAGTGACCCTGTGAAATGTGCTAGATTGTGGCAACCATGAAAATGCACCAGCTAGCTTTCTTTCTGTGTGGAGCACAGTTGAGTGATACTCCCAGCTGCTACTTGTCCAGATCCACCGTCATGTTAGTGCCAAGGCCATACCTCCCCCATGGCCAGTGACTGAACACGGCAGTGGTGCCATTGCAACCCCTTTCCTATTTGACGTGTGATTCCATTAATGGGAAATTTTGACTCGTGGACTCCTCATAAGCCTGGCCAAAATCGTCTTACAACTGCACTGTTCTCTGAAACTTTTCCTACCAAATCCTTCTTCCTTTCCATTCTTTTTCATAGATGTCATAACTGTTTCACCGCTGGAAGGCTCTCTCTGCCTATCCTGTTTCCTCTCCATTTATCCCTCAAGGGATCCAGTTATTTTCTTTCATATCTAATTGCATCTTGATATGTGCTTCTTGGAAGAACGAAACTAACACAATAAAGTTAAATAGCTTCCTCTAAATCATAAAATGAATATAAATCTTGAATGTTACATAGATATCTTTAATGGGGTAATGGCTCACAGCTATTATTTGAACACCCACTCAAGATTAAGATAAGATTTGTCTCCAGGAGGGAGACGGTAGGGCACATTTTCACACATATCCACGGGGGCCAATCTCCCTCTAGGAAGAACACAAGAGGAGAGGAATTGGTGAGCTGAGAGGACAAAAAAAAGTGCTCCAAGATACAATGAAAGAAAGTCAGAGCTATAGCCACTGAGAAGAGAATACTTATTACCAGACATTATGAATATAAGAAAATGTAAGGGACTAAATACTATGGCACTTGAGGGAAATTGAATGTCTCAGTACTTTGCAAAAATAATTTCCTACGCCACAGGGATCCATAGAAACAATATTTAGATGGGTAGCTTCTCATTATGAGAGGGGATTAAAATGCTTCACCTGATTCAGAATAAAAGAATAGTATGGTTGATTTTTTATTTTAGGAAGAGTTAATGCAGGGTTAAGTGTATAAACTCTGAAGTCATCTATGAGCTCATTATTTGGCCCAGTCACTTAAAAGATGTAGCAGAGACTTTATCATTTTGAGGACAATATTACTCACTTTATAAAGCTATTGTGAGGGAAATATAACGTGATATGCGCAAAGTGAAATTTACATGGCAAGTCCTCAAATAATAATAATTACAAAGAAAGGAAAGGGTGACAATAATTGTAAATTGCTCCACAAAAGCATGTAGTGAAGGATAAGGTAGGCAAAATTGTAAACTACCTGGCTGAGTGTTGAAGGAATGCCCAACATGAACACAGAACCCCTAAGAAAAGACTGAGAGGCTGATTGGTTCTAGGCATTTAAGGAAGATTCTGCTGATTACTAGCTAACCACTAAACTAACTGAAAAGAGATTTCAGCATCCACACATGACAAAGATACAGAATGTACAGACTTAGTTCTGAAAAGTCATTAAACAACAAACTACATCAAACAGCATCAACAACAAACCCTGGGGAGGGGAGAAAATCTGATTTTCAGTATTGCCACAATAAATTATATAAAATATCCAGTTTTCAATAAAAAATTATGAGGCATGCAAAGAAACAGAAAAGTATGGACCATACACAGGAACAAAAACGTCAATACAAACCATCCTTGAGAAAACCCAGACATTAGACTTACCAGATAAAAATGTTTAAATCAATCGAAAAGTGCTTTTTAGAAATAGGATGCTAATTGTAATCTCCAGGAAGCTATTAAGAAATTAAACAAACTCTAATGCTGAAATTCTTCCAAAAATATTTTTAAAAAATGGAATATTTCCAAGTTGCTTATATGAAGCCAGTATTACCCTGATAACAAAACCTGACAAAGACATCATAAGAAAATAAAACTACAGATCCGTATGAACCATAAATAGAGAAAGAAAAATCCTCACCAAAATGCTGTCAAATTCAGCATCATGTAAAAAGTATTATACAATATCACCATGTGGGAATTACCACAGGAATGTAGGATTAGATATTCCCAGTATGTAGACATAGAATGTAGATATTAGAATGCTGACATAAAAAAAATCAGTCAGTAGGCCAGGCGCAGTGACTCACACCTGTAATTCCAGCACTTTGGGAGGCCGAGGTGGGTAGATCACCTGAGGTCGGGAGTTCAAGACCAGCCTGGCTAACATGGTGAAATCCCTTTTCTACTAAAAATACAAAAAATAAGCTGGGCGTGGTGGCACACGCCTGTAATCGCAGCTACTTAGGAGGCTGAGGCAGGAGAATTGCTTGAACCCGGGAGGCAAAGGTTGCGGTGAGCCAAGATCATGCCATTGCACTCCAGCCTGGGCAACAAGAACAAAATTCCATTAAAAAAAAAAAAATCAATCACTATAGCACATCATAATACACATGATTATTTTGATAGACTCAGAAAAAATGCATTTGACAACATCCACTTTTATGATAAAGACACTCAGTAAATGAATATTCTTAACCTAATAGAGGACATGTATGAATAATATACGGCTAACATCATACTTAATGAAAAACAGAATGCTTTCTCCTGAAGACCATATATAAGACAAAGATGTCCACCCTCACCTCTACTATTCAATATTATACTGGAGATTCTAGAAAAGTCAATTAGGCAAGAAAACGAAATTATCCAGATTAGAAGGGAAGAAGTATAATTATATGTGCAGATGACATGAATTTATATATAGAAATTTCCAAGAATCCTAAGAAAATTACCTAATAAAAATACAGCAAGTCGAGAGGATACGAAATTAATATATAAAACTCAGTTGTGTTTCTATGCACTAGCAATGTACAATGCAAGAATAAAATTAAGAAACAGCTACATTTATGGTAGCATCAAAATGAATAAAATACTTAGAAATAAATTTAACAAAAGAGTAAAGAAATTGAATACTGAAATCTATTAAATATCATTGAAAGAAATGTAAAAAGACCTAAATAAATGGAAAGATATTTCATGTGCATGGGTTAGAAGACTTAATATTAAGATGCAATTACCCCTCAAATTAATCTGCAGATTAAACACAATCATCATCAAAATTCCAGATGGTGTTTTTGGAGAAGTTGATGAGATGCTCTTAAAATTCATACAAAAATCCAAGGGACCCCAAATAACTCAAACTATCTTTAAAAAAGAACAACATAGAGGAGAACTTACCCTCCCTGATTTTCAAACTTATTACAAAGCTACACTAATCAAGACTGCATAGTAGTCACATAAGGATAGGCTTACAGTTCAATGGAATAAGATGAGAGTGCAGAAATAAACCCATACTTCCGTGGCAATTGATTTTTGACAAGAGTGCTAAGGCAATTCAGTGGAGGCAGAATAGTCTCTTCAAAAACACTGCTGGGACAACGGGAGCTACACATGTAATTGAATAAAGGTGAATCCCTCCCCATATCATATGGAAAAATTAACTCAAAATAGATCAAAGACATAAATGTAAGAACTAAAATTATAAAACCCTTGAAAGTAAGGGTTTTACTTTCTGTCTTTGACTTCACAATGGTTTCCTTATATATGACATCAAAAGCATAAGAAAAATAAATAAATAAAAATAGATAAATGAGACTTCATCAAAATGAGAAACCCCTGTACGTCAAAGTACATTATCAGGACAAGAAAAACAGAAACCACAGAATGGAAGAAAATAATTGTCAGTCATATTTAAGATAAAGGTCTAGTGTCCAGATATGTAAAGAATTCTTACAACTCAACAACAAAAAGTCAAACGACTCAATTAATAAAGGACAAATGACTTGAATAGGTATTTTTAAAAAGAAAATCTACAAGTGGCCATCAGAGAATATGAAATTTGTCATTAAAACAATGCAAAGCAAACCCACAATGAGATACCACTTCACATCCACCATAATGGCTATACTCAAAAAGTCAAACAGTAGCTAATCCTGACAAGGATATGGAGAAACTGGAGCTCTCATACATTGCTGGTGGGAATACAAAATGGTGCAGATACTTTAGGAAACAATTTTTAGTTCCTTAAACTAAAAGAGTTATTATATGACCCAATAATTACAGTTTTAGGTACACACTCTCAAAATATAAAAGCATACGTCCATGAAAAACTTTTATATGAAAATTCATTGCAGCATTATTGACAAAGTGTCTGATTCCATGTATAAATTTTCAGAATCAGCAAATCAATTGAGACAGAAAGCAGATTCGTGGCTGAAAGGGGTGAGAGAAGGGGAAGTGTAATAAGTATAGGGCTTCCCTTTGGGATGATAAAAATGTTCTGGAGTTAGTGTTGATGGTTGCACAACTTTATGAATACACAAAAATCCACCACATTGTACACTTTGAAATGGTCAAAATGGCTAATTTTCTGTTACGTGTATTTTGTCACAATAACCAATAGAACATTAATTTATTGAAGTCTCTGAGCTGAATGTCAACATATACATACCAATTTTAGTTCTAAATCTCTCTATATTATTAAAAGAATCAAAAATTAATGTAAAATAACACAGCATTATAGAAAACGATATGGAGGTTTCTCAAAAAGTTAAAAAATAGAACTACCATATGACCCAGCAATTCCACTTCTGGGTATAAATCCAAAGGAGATAAAATCACTATCTCAAAGAGAAATCTGTTCATTGCAGCACTATTTACAACAGCTGAAATATGGAAACAACCTAAGTGTGTGTAGACAAATGAATAAAGTGTGTGTAAATGTTATTCTGCCTTAAAAAAGAAGGAAATCCTGTCATATGTGACAACATGTATGAACTTGGATTATACTAACTGGAATAACCCAGACATAGAAAGACAAATACTATATGATCTCACCTATATGTGGAATCTTAAAAAAATAAAAAAGTCAAACTGATGGTAATAGAGAATGGAATGGCAGTTACTAGGACCTGGCGGCTGTGGTGAAAATGAGATGTTGGTCAATGGGTAAAAACTTCCAGTTATATAAGTTCTGAAGACCCAATGTACAGCATGGTGACTATAGTAAATAATAATATATTATGTTCTTTGAAATTTGGCTAGAGAGTATATCTCAAGTGTTCTCACTACAAAAAAGAATGGTAATTAGGTGAGGTGATGGATACGTTAGCTAGCTTGACTGTGGTAATCACTTCACAATGTACACATATACCAAAATGCTATGTTGTATGTTATAAATATATACAATTTTTGTCAATCATGTCTCAAAAAAGTTAGAAAAAAATAGACGAACCAAAAAAGAAGTTGATAAATCTTACAATAATATTAACAATCTCAAAATCAAGCAGTAAATCTACATGGGACTCTGCAAACATTATTGAAACACATTAGAGCAGGCCTAAATAAATAGAAAAATATACCGTATCCATATATTTGAATGTTCAAACATTATAAAGGTATCATTTCTCCAAGCTTAATCCATAGATCCAATGCAATCACCATCAAAATCTTAGATTTCTTTGTGTTTGAGGGAACAATGTCTGATTTTTCTTTTTCTTTTTTTTTTTTTTT
>NW_016810070.1:11874-17191 GCF_001698545.2 Rhinopithecus bieti | reverse complement strand
ATGAGGGTTTTGCCCTCATGAATGCATTAATCCATTTATGGATTAATGGGTTATCATGGGAGGAGAACTGGTGGCTTTACAAGAAGAGGAAGAGAGACTGAGCTAGCATGTTAGCATGCTGAGCTCCTTCACCATGTGATGCCCTGCACCACCTCAGGACTCTGCAGAGTCTTCATCAGCAGGTAGGTCCTCACCAGATGTGGTCCCTTGACCTTGGACTTAGCCTTCAGAACTGTGGGAAATAATTTCTTTTTATTTATAAATTACCCAGTTTCAGGTATGCTGTTATAAGCAACAGAAAACACACTAATACAATAGTGAAAGAAGCAAAACAAAAATATGTACAATGTGATTGTATTTATCCAAGTGTCAAAATCCGGCTAAACCAAACAATTGGTGCTTAGAGATACATATTTGTATGACGAAAATATAAAGATATCAAAGGAATCATTGAGAAAGTCAAGATGGTGCTTTAAAGGAAAGGACAAGTTTTTGATCAAGAAGGGCCTACACTGGACTTCTAGGATGCTGCAGTGTTCTACTTCTTGACTTACTTAGGTGGTAGTTACATGGCTGTTCCTTGAATAATTATTTATTAAACTACATTCATGCTTGATACAGTTTTGCATATATATCATATGACACAAATTAAAAAAGAAAAAATCTTCTTTGATCTCACACACTTCCTCAAGCTACTGTTTGTGTTTTCCTTGCCTTTAGAGCAAGACTCCTCTAAAGGTACATTGGAAACCTCTTTCTCTGTTCTCTTGAACTCATTCTAACCAGGCTTTCCTACTCACCACTGCCCTGAAACTACTCTTGTCTAGATTGCCAGTATCTCCACATTGCTGAATCTATTTATTCATGTGCGTCTTACTTACCTATCCTCAACATTTGAAACAAGTGGACACTCTCTTCTCTGTAAAGCACTTATTTCACTTGGCCTTCAGAACTTCACATACTTTTACTTTCTCATTATTCCTCTTTCCTGCTTGTTAAAATTGCAGTCTCAGGACTCAGTTCTTCCTTGGACTTATTCTTTACCTCCAGTCACCCCCTTAGTGATCAAATTAGCTTAATGTCTTTAATTACTACTTATTTTCTGGTGATTCTTAAATTTTTATCTCCAGGCCAAATATATCTCCTGAAATGCAGAGTCATATGTCAAACTGCTGACTTCACATTTTTACTGAGATGTCCAATAATCTTCTCAAGCCTAACATGTCCAAAATTGAATCATCGGTTATCCCATCAAGATCTGGACTTCTCCTGCTGTCTTTCCTGTATCAGTGTATGGCATATCAGTAAAAAGAAACTACATACTTTTGGTTATTGAACCTAAAACTCAAGGGTCATTCTGGATGGCATTTTTCCTCTTATACCCCACTTCCACACTATAAGCAAATCCTTAGGTTGTACCTCAAAAATGTACATAAAAATCAATCCCTTCTCTTACTTTCTACTGCTATTGCCCTGGTCCAAGCCATCAATATTCTCTCATCTAATTATAGCAATAGTTTCCTAAATAATTTTTGTATTTATACCCTGGCCCCAACAGTCTGTTGTCAACACAGCATCTATTGTGATCTTATAAAAATTCAACTGTAATCATATCATTCATGTAATCAAAGTCCTCCAGTATTTCTCTTCTCACTCAGAGTAAAATCCAGAGTCCTTGCAGTAGTCTACAAGATCCCACACAATATGGCCCCGCTTTAACTCTCTGACATCCATTTTTACACTAACTCACTCAGCTTCAGCAACACTGGCTTCCTTGCTGTTACTAGAACATGCCAGGAATGTTTCTAGCTCAGGTCTATTGTGCTAGATTGCTCTTCTTCATATATTCACATAGCTCACTCCTTCACTTCTTTCATGTTTTGGCTCAAATGTTAACTTTTCAGCAAGGCACTTCCTGACAACCCTTTTTAAAAGCACAACTTCTTCCATTTACACACACACACGCACATACACACACACACACCCCTTCTATTGCCATTTCTTGCCTCATTTTTCTCCATAATACTTGCCACTATTTGATAGAATATATACATTTTTTTCCTACTGATTCATACATATCTATGGATTTTTTGTTTGCCTCCACCCAATAGAATGTAAGCTCCATGATGACAATTATTTTTGTCTAATTTATTTATTGCCATGGTCTTGGTGCTTTGGGCAGATCTGCCACCTTATAGTCCTTCAATAAATATTCGTTGAACTGAAGGAAGAAAAGAAGACAGATAAAGCTCCTTGAATTTTCCAAGCCTCAACTGGCATTTTCTAAGACTTCCAGAAGCTTTATAGCCTCTCCAGTATTGGTTATCTTTAATCATCTCACATCCATTTCCCTGGAGTGAAAAGCAATAAAGAGCTATTTAAAAAAATAAAGATATGTAGCCTTTTTTATAAAGACAGCCTGGAGAAAAAATGTTGTGAGTTTTGTAGAGGGGTGCTAGAGGAGCTTGAGCAAGAAAAGTGAGAAGTGTTAAACTGTCAACCAGCTACACTTCTTTCTTTGCGGAAAAAAAGGGTAAATAAATAAACACATATATTTGCACATGTGGAGTTCTATAGGGATAGCAAAGTGGACCCTGAGGAATCCATGTGTGTAGATGAGAATATTGATATTATGAGGTTATAGAATTCACTCAAGGTTACACAGCTACGTGTTAGAACTGGGATAGGAAAAGCTCAATTCTCCCAACTCTTATCTCAGTGCTTCTTCATCCATATTGTACCATTTTGAGGGAAAATTTCTATGACATTGGTGCATGGAAGGGACATTTGCATAATACTTAATACTGTGAAACAGAATAATTTTAACTTTTGCTCCTACCACAATAGGTAGAAGCTTGCTTTGTCTATCCAAAGTGCTCACTCTCTCAGTCTACAAATGCATGGTCTATAGTCTCTCTTTTCCCCTCTTCTCTCTCTCTCTGTTTCTCTCTCTCAGGCACACACACACACACACACACACACACACACACACACACAAATATGCATACACATGAACATATGCACAGACATGTACTTACATAGAGACACTGCTAGTCTATATGAGTTTCTGTGAAAATTAGAAAAAAGCTAATCTTTATGAATGGTTAAATCAAAATAAAAGGTGGTCCCTCAGGCACAAAGTTGGTGGACAAATGTAACCTCTCAGAAAGGGAAACAAGTACCCCTTCCTCCTGCCATTATTCACCACTGCACCAAAGTACATGTCAAGGACAAGCTAGATTTCAGCATCCTTTGCCACCTGCATAGGCACACACACACAGATACACTGAATACACAGACACGCATGCACACATGCAACGAATATACAAACACACACACACATGCAGGCACATTGTTTGTTTTAGCTAATTAATCTTCCCACAATGTCAACCTGACCCATGAAATTATTAAATAGTGGGCTATTTTTTTCATATGGGCAAAATTCCCATTTCCATCTGAGTAAATTTTACAGCACACAGAGAATAAAATATAGCTAAGTGATCTTTTAGATGATGACATTATTTTCAAGGGAGCAAGGGGCAATAAGACTTCAACAGACTGACAAGTGAATAAGACTAATGGAACCACTTGGTATGGGTTAGGAACACTGGCATTCTTCAGGACCGAAGATAGACAAAGTAAACACTGGCACATCTCTCTCTTTGAATCTAGGATGGAATTGGGAATGTGAATAAATTGAAAGCTTCTTGAAACAGCAGAGAATCACTATTTGGAACCCTGAAACTGTAATCATTAATGCAGAATGATGGGGAAAGTGACTGAATTATGATTTTCATTATGTTTTGGGGTTGCTATGCTCAACGTGAGAAATATTTTGCTTTTGCATTACCACTCTATTGTGACCATACTTTGAAGCTCAATGGCTAAATAAGAACTAAATGTCACTTTGAAAATTAAATTTTCAGGCAGCACCAAGTTTGATGGAAAAGAAAGGAGAAGTAATAGAGTATGCAAAGGACACAGACCAATATAATTTAATATAATTTCCTACAACACCTTGGCAGCTACTTAGCTTAGTGGACTAGAACACTGAAATAGCGAGGTCAATTTATAAACCATAATGAATGCCTGTTCTGTGCAGAGCCAGTACTAGGGGTTTGGGAACATGATTGAAATGTAGACTTACCAGAAGATAAGGCTGGAAATGCCGGGACAGGACAATGAAAAGTGGGCTTTGAATGCTAAGCTGAAGAGTCTGTATTTAATCCCTAAAGACCAATGTTTTCAACTTTAAATGGGTATCAACATCCCTCAGGGAGCTTGTTGAATAAACAAGTTACTTAGATTTGAAAATTACATTTCCTTCAAGTTTCCTGGGTTATTTAGATTTATGCCACATTTGAAAATGTTGTCAGAGGCACAGGGGAGGCATTGGATGTTTAAAAGCAGGCAAATGGCAGAATCAGCTATTTGCTTTTGAGACATAGCTCTAACAAGCATGAATGTGTAACATGGGTGATATGGTTTGGCTCTGTGACGCCACCCAAATCTCATCTTAAATTGTAATCTCCACATGTCAAAGGAGGGACCTGGTGGGAGGTGAATGGATCATGGGGACAGTTTCCCCCATGCTGTTCTCATCATAGTGAGTGAGTTCTCACAAGATCTGATGGTTTTACAAGTGGCAGTTTCCCCTGTGCTCTCTCTCTCTCCTGCCACCTTGTGAAGACGTGCCTTGCTTCCCTTCCCTTAACCTTCCACCATGATTGCAACTTTCCTGAGGCCTCCAAGCCATGTGGAACTGTGATTAAATTAAATCCCATTTCTTTATAAATTACCCAGTCTTGGATAGTTCTTATAGCAGTGTGAAAATGGACTAATACAGTGGAGGAATATGTATGTGTAACATGGGGAGTGACTGGAAGAGGAAAGACTGCTTGGCTTAACTCTTCTGTGAACTCATTTGTTTTCTTCTAGTCTGTAGTCACAGAATGTCACCCTCACCTCGGAACTAAGTTGCTAATCAGTGTTTCTGATGACCACAGGCAATAGATGGTTATGACTCATCAGCTCAACATCATTTCCATTCCTGGAAAACAATTTCAACATGGGTTAGAAAAAAAACCAATTTAATGTATAAGAAAGAATGATATTTTTCACATTCATGTCAAATATTCCCTGCCATAAGGGGTTCAAAGAAAAAAATAAAAAGAATAAGGGAGCTTCTTTAGACCTTTTTTCTGTTCTGGAAAAAATTGCTAAATTGTTGCCTGTGTGCTCAAGGAGCTATCATTCTCTTTCAAATTATTTGCTTGACTCCCTCTCTATGTAGAATGCTATTCTAAACCCTATTTGT
>NW_016810070.1:0-8253 GCF_001698545.2 Rhinopithecus bieti | reverse complement strand
ATCTTGTGGAAAAGTAAAATGAATAAATACTATGTAACATATTTCTGTTAATTGGTAAACTTCATATTTCTCATATCGTATTTCAACAACTAAATGTAAAAAAAGCATTCAAAATATGTATAATTAAGAGTATGTAATATATAAACTCAATAAAATGCATATAAAAATTAACAGAGCTCTAAGACTGCAATGAAGCATCAGACTTAAAATGTACTCAGTAATGGCAATGGGAAATTCAAATCAATTTATAAAAACCATTAAATGGGTAAAGGAATCAGTGCCAGCAAAACCAGAATTTACTCCATCTAACCAAAAATTGCCTTTCAGATTATTCTCTGTAGTATAGTTGAAGTCTGTTGATGTTTTCTGCTTAAATTTACAATAGACTATACTGAAAAAAAAAATCAGGAAAAAAATAATTTAAAATCCTAAACTTTTATTTTTGTCAGGGTTTTTTTTTCCTCACTAGCTGCTGAAAAATGTTATTGCATCTTGAATTGTGCGTGTAGCAAGCTAGTTTCCTCAACGGAACAGAAGTAATGTATTGACTTATTGACTCAGTAGAAGTACCTTTAATTTCTGTGACACTCAGTTGTTAAACCACTTTATAGTTTCAGTCAGCCAAACCATTCAATGGCATATAAAGTTATTTTCCCAGTTAGAAGTGTTTCTGCTCTTTATCTTCATCTTCAATGTCAAAACATTAAAGGGGAAAGAAATTAACTACTATAATTCAGTATCTGCAATTCTAATTCGTAAGATGAATAATTTCTATCTCCTCCCATAAGCTTTTGCTAAATAACATCCTATGTTATTTTAAAGGTTCTCATAACATTCTAATTTTTTGTAGCAAAAGCACATTGTATTTTTAAAAATTTATGATTGATACATAATAATTGTACATATTTATAGGCTACAATGTGGCATCACACTACTTGAGTTCAAAACATACTACAAACCTAGAGTAAGCAAAACAGCATTGTACTGGCATAAAAATAGACACATAGACTGATGAAATAGAATAGAGAGTCAAGAAATAAATTCACACACCTATAGCTAACCGATTTTTGACAAGGTGCCAAGAACACATATTAAGGAAAGGACAGCCTCTTCAATAACAGTGCTGAGAAAACTGGATATCCACATGAGAAAGAATGAAATTAGGGCTTTATCTCTCACCATAAGCAAATATTATCTCAAAACAGATTAAAGAATTAAATATAATGCCCGAAACTACTAGAAGAAAATATAGGGGAAAAGCTTCATGACAGTGGTCTAGACAAAGATTTTTTTAGATAAAACCTCAAAAGCAAAGGCAATCAAAGCAAAAATGGACAAATGGGATCATATCAGGTTAAACAGCTTCTGCACAACTAAGAAAACTACCAACAGAGCCAAAAACCCACAGAATGGGAGAATATATTTGCAAACCTTACACCTGATAAAGGGTTAATAACAAAAATATATAAGTAACACAAATAACTCAGTATTTTAAAAAACTGATTAAAATGAGCAAAATATCTGAATAAACATTTCTCAGAAGAAGACATACAAATGGACAACAGATATGTGAAAAAATGCTCAACATTCCTAATGATCAAGGAAATACAAATCGAAATTATAATCAGATATAACCTCATTCCAATCAGAATGGTCACTATCAAAAAATGAAAAAATAACAAGTATTCACGAGGATGTGGAGAAAAGGTAATCTTTACACACTGCTGGTGGGAATGTAAATTAATACAGCCATTTATGAAAAACAGATTCCTCAAAGAATTAAAAGTAAAGACATTTTAATTATTTATATATATTGTATATTATTATTTTTTATTCTTTAGTTTTATATTATATATTTATTCCCACTTACTGTGTTTCATTATCTCAAAGGAAATGATCAGTTTTTTAAACCAAAAAGATATCTGTCTTTCTTCTTTTATTTTATTATATGTCCTATGTCTTACATATAGTTCTCTTGTATTTGTTTGGTTATGAATATGTCTTATTCTAAGTGATTAAGTTATCTTTTGGCTTATCTATGTTTAATAATTCTGTCTTTTTATAGGTGCAGATATATTATTAATCATGCCTAGTGTTTTATATTTTATCTCTACTCTCGCCCCAGGACCTAGCACAGTGCTTTGTTGTTTTTACATATGTAATTGTGCTCTAATTGTATGTTAATATAAATGTTGTGTATATGTTTATTTGTGGTCTTATTTTTATATGTCCTATATGGCATCTTATTTATTTCATGGTATTGAAAAATAATAAAAAACAATGATTTAAGGTATTTTATATTGTTTTACTAGTTATGTTTATTGTACATTTTTCTATATAGCATGACAATATGGATCTCTGTTTTGTTGTCAGTCTTGTTGTATAGCTTGCATTGGAATTTACCTTAAGAATATTAATATAAACCATGTAATATGAGAATATGCAAAAACTCTACATCTTAGAGGTACTCTAATTAGGAGACAACACTGAGAAGTGATTACTTGGCACCTCAAATATCATCATTGAAATCTCTATAAAAGAATTTATTAATTAAGCATGAGAAATACTAGAAATATTTTTCCACTGGTAAAATGCACCATGTTCAAAATAGGTAACTGATTATGCAAATTTGTACAAGTCCCGTTGTCCTTGCATGAACAAGGTATTAGAATCTAACAAGGCACTGTAGGACCATTTGTACAGTGCTCAAGCTCTACAGCCCCATTGTTTTCTAATCCTGAATCAGAACACCATTAGGTCTGCCTTTCAGTGACTCTTTCACATAAGGTACTAGTCGAAAGGCCTAGGACAGAGAGGAATACTTCTGACAAATTTGTAGGGGAAGGGATATAAAATCCCAACTTGCCTGTAATTACAGGACACTACCAATATTTGCAAAAACAATCTTTCATTTGAGGAATGCCAACATTGTCTTAGGTCAGTATACATCAACTCTTAAAATAACTTTCTGCTTATAAAACTTTTTCATAGGAACCTATTCACAGAATTGGACACATGCCAACACTGTCATCTTTAAAAAGCAGTAATAGGCCGAGTGTGGTGGCTCACACCTGTAATCCCAGCACTTTGGGATGCCAAGGCTAGTGGATCACTTGAGATCAGGAGTTTGAGACCAGCCTGGCCAACATGGTGAAACCCTGTCTCTACTGAAAATACAACAATTAGCCGGGCTTGGTGGTGCATGCCTGTAATACCAGTTACTCAGGATGCTGAGGCAGGAGAATTGCTTGAGCCCAGGAGGCAGAGGTTACAGTAAGCCAAGACTGTTCCACTGCACTCCAGCCTGGGTGACAGAGCGAGATCCCGTCTTAAAAAAATAAAAAATTAAAATAAAAGTAGTAATAATGGTGTGATTTGAAATGATAAATAATAAAAGTAGCTGCTTGAACCTGGGAGGCGGAGGTTGCAGTGAGCCAACGTCAAGCCACTGCACTCCAGCCTGGTGACAAAGCTAGACTCCAACTCAAAAAAAAAAAAAAAAAAAAATTTAACTGACTCACAGGTCTGCAGGCTGTACAGGAAGCATGGCTGGGGAGGCCTCAGCAAAGTTAAAATCATGGCAGAAGGTGAAGGGGAAGCAGGCACGTCTTACCACAGCAGGGTAGGAGAGAGAGAGAGCAAAGGGGGAAGTGCCATATATTTTCAAACAACCAGATCTTGGGAAAACTCATTCACTATCATGAGAACAGCAAGGGGAATATCCACCTCCATGATTCAGTCACCTCCCACCATGCCTCTCCACCAACACTGGGGATTCAACATGAGATTTGGGTGGGGACACACAGCTAAACTATTTCAATATTTTTGCATCACTTCAAACCTTACCTCCATTCTTGTCTTTTTTCTGGTTTCTTCTTCTCCCATCATCCTCAAGCTATGAAAGCTTTCAATTAATTCATTCATGTAGCAAAATGGCTTATCTACTATAATCCAGGAAGAAAGATGCTTACAATAGACAAGTAAGTAATTCCTATCCTTTTCTGTCAAATAGTTGTAGTCTATTAGGTGGGTTGGGGGGGTATGTTTCATTTACTTATTTATTTATTTTTGAGACCAGGTCTCACTCTGTCACCCAGGCTAGAGAGCAGTGGCATGAATGTGGCTTGCTGCAGCCTCGACCTCCTGGGTTCAAGTGATACTTCCACCTCAGCCTCCTGAGTAGCTGGGACCACAGGCACAGACCACCATGCCCAGCTAACTTTTTAACTTTTTGTAGAG
Source organism: Rhinopithecus bieti (assembly GCF_001698545.2). Taxonomy (NCBI): domain Eukaryota; kingdom Metazoa; phylum Chordata; class Mammalia; order Primates; family Cercopithecidae; genus Rhinopithecus; species Rhinopithecus bieti. The sequence goes on along the minus strand of NW_016810070.1, from coordinate 4,014 downwards.
TTGGGGTTCCACTGTGTTGCCTAGGCTGATCTTAAACTCCTGGGCGCAAGTAATCCTCCCACCTCGGCCTCCCAAAGTCCTGATATTACAGTTATGGGCCCCACCGTGGTTGGCTTCTTGGGAGTTATAGATACACAAGCAAATCATCTCATGAGAAAACTTTTTTAGAAATACAGCTTTAGAAGTAACAAGGGTGCTAGTGATGTGAAGGTATGTGAGTAGATGAGATCACAACTCATCTGACCAAAACCTTTCTTGGCAGTAACACATGATTTGGAAACTTACTTTTCCTTTGGTTTGTATCAAAGCTATCTGGAACTACATTTCATTCTTAACAGACTCATTTTCTTTTAGGGCTAATTTGATAAGCAAATTGTAATGAAGACTGATAATGACTTAAATGTGATCCATGTTTTAGCGGAATGTTCTAATATCTGCAAAACCTCATTCCTCTCACGATCTTCATTTGATTTGCAAGAAGAAGCCACTCTGATAATTGATGATGATCAGAGTTACACAGAAGTAATCTTTCAGAGTCTCTTTTGGATAACTTTTGTGCTTACAAAGAGTAGTCTTTATAGGGAAACATGTTCAGACACGCACTGACCTTTCAGCCAGGAGGAGCTATCCCAAGTCTTATCTATCCCAGTTAGATTCTCTGTTTTGGAATTTGGAATTTGTATCTGGAGAGAGTAGATCAGTGAGCATGAGGCATTTAATTTGTAATGTATGTAAAGTTGGGGATGAAATGACAATGAAGTGTTTAACTAAAGTACAGAAAGCATGATTGGTAAGGAGAGACAAAGAAAGAGAGACACAGGCTGAAATAAGTGGGAAAAGATAATGTGGTTTCAGCAAGAGAGGGGATGTGAAAGAAACTGCCCTGTTTTTTTGACTGTTAAGAAATTCTTAATGCTATTTCCGCATAAGGCCTGGTTGTTCTTATATCTGATGGCGTAAGATAGACCTGCATCTGCCTCCTGTTTTAGAAGCACTTTATTCATCTTTACCTGGTGGAACAGGAGAAATGTTGGATCCAGAGGAAAGAACAGATATGAGTAAACTCTAGTGTTTAAGAAAATGAGCTCATGTTCTGTGCACTCCCTTTCCCGTGCATCCTCTTGCTGTCAATTTTCTGACACTCTGTTTCAAGACAAAGGAAATGACTGTGGGGAAAATGACCAAGTCGCTGGTTTTAGGCTGCCTCTCATCCAGGCCCTTAACTGGAACGCCAGAGGAAACTTTTGAACTTACATGTTGTCCAGGCCAGTTCATCAGGATTATACCTGATAGAGCTTTGTGGATAAAGCCATGGGTAGAAATAAAGTATATTTGTCTGAATTAGCCACATTGTGCTGCAAATGCCCCAGGGGAGTATGGTATGATGTCTGTGGTCACTTTGAGACTTAAGATTCTAGCCAACTCTCTTTCTATCAGAGACTATCTTCTCTGTGAATAATCCTGCTCCATGTTGCCCTAATAAGATTACATGTGCATGAATTAAAATTTGCATGAATCAAACTGACATCACCCTCCAAGGGCAACTATCCAATATCTCATCCAGTTACTGAAACCAGAACCAAGTCCAGGATCTCTGGATTATGTACTATTCTTGTTATCGAGTCCAGAGGTAGCTGCCTCAGAGTGTAGTGACGTATTCTAAAAATGACAATTTATCCACTCCCAGTGCTACAGTGTACAATGGTGGGGAAAGATTGAAATAACAAATACAAATTCCCATTCAGAAAAGAGGAGAATGGTAAACAACACATTTATTCTTGGCATATATCACATTCCCTTGGACAGGAATATTGAGGGCTCAATATCTGACAAATGAAATGAATCAATTTATCAGACAGTACTGGACTCGTAATTTAGGAGGCTTTCCATCTGTCTATTGTCTTTCATGCTCCCTGTTTTCACTCTGTGGGAGAATCTCCTTTGCCCATTGCCCTTCATAGGAATGTCTGCAATGCTCTTAGAGTAGAATTCATATTTGAATGCAGGGTAGGGGGAGGCGGGGGAAGGCAGACTATAGAGTGCATCCTGTTGTGTTCATAGTCTATATTTGAGGAATGGGGAAATAGAGGTTTCCTCAGGGATTAATGGGCTGATAATCAGAGTCAAAGATTATCTAGACTGTTAAATCTGAGATTTACTTCTGTCTCTGTTCTGTTCACCCTTCAGTCAACCCACAACCTTAGATTTAATGGCCTTTGTTTCCATCTTGGTTTCTTTCTTTGCAAGCATATTGAGACATTTTATAAGAAAAGCTCTTCCTATAATGCTATAGGGGTTTATTATTGTTGTTGCTATTATTTGTAGGTATTAACACCCTGGCTCAGAAATAGGTAGAATAGCTAGTCAAAAACTCAGTAAAGGCATAGATGATATGAATCATATTATCTACCACCTTGACTTCATTGATAGTTATAGGTCACTACAGCCAACAATTGTAGAACGCACCTTATTTTCTTGTTTTTCTCCCTCACAAAACATGAATGTAGAATGCACATTATTTTCAAGGTCAGACATTACATTCAACAAGATAGAACACATTCTGGGCCATAAATTAAGTTTCAACAAATTTAAAAGGATTGAAGTCACCTGTGTACATTCTTTGACCATGAGGAAACTAAATTAGACTTCAATAACAATAAGAGATCTAGGAAAACATTGCACATTTGGAAATTAAACAATATTCTTCTAAGAGACACATAAAGAAAAAATCACAAGAGAAAACATAAAAAATACATTTTGTATGAATGGTTGTTAAAATACCAAATACTGAAAGTTGTGGAATGTAACTAAAGCAGTGTTTACAGAGGAATATATACATTTCAATACTTATATTAGAAAAGAAGACTGGTCTCAAAGCAATGACCTAAATCAGGGATCAGCAAAATATGGCCTGCATGCCTATTCAGGATTGCCACTTATTTTGTAAAAAAAAAAAAAAAAAAAAAAAAGTTTATTTGGGACAAAAAAATGCACATATTTGGTCTATGGCTACTTTTGTGCTACATTGGCAGAGTTGAGGATTTGCAACACAGGCCATATGGCCTTCAAAGCATGAAATATTTAACATATATACCTTTAGAGGAAAACTTTATTGATCCTTAGCCTAAAGTTCTACCTAAAGTAGTTAAAGAAGACCAAAATATATCCAAAGTAAGTAGAAAGAAGGAATTAAAAATAAGAGCATGTCACAACAAAATAGAAACCAGAGAAGGAAAAGAGACAATACCTAAGCTGAAGAGTAATTTAATATCTGAGTAATCAGGTCTGGAAGAGTAATGTTGACAGGATACAGGGGTCTGCTACTCAAGTAAACTTCTTGCAAACCATGTGAGTTGATACCCAGAGAACAATCACTGAGTCTCTCACAGAGAAACTGTTGTCCTTAAAAACTCCAGCAAACAAAAAAGGGGCACAACATCTGATACCTTTGTTCAGGTTCAGGTATCACAGAGACTTCATGCGTCTCATGGGGATCCTCATCAATTCACTATGGAAGATAACTTGAAGCCATCTTTGAGTGGGGTCTTTACCAACAACAGGTCCTACAAACCATCCCATAAGCTGCACATATTTCTCTCAGTAGACTGATAAAGGGAAAAAAATAGCATAATATATCATCATGAACAATGAAAGAGAGGTTATGAAGGATATTTATTTATTTATTTTAATATTTCTTCTCAATGACACGTAAGCTAGGAAAGAATGATAGATTGAACATTACAGCAGAGTACTCAAAACACTGAATGTGAGATAGAGATGTAGAGGAAGGCATAAGAACACCATCAAAAGCATTAAAATAAATATTGCCTACTCTAAAATTTTATTAAAATCTAATCCCTGATATTAGGGGATGGGGTATTTTGACCAGAAACAGCAAAACTTCCTAAGAATTTTTTTTAGATATTACTCTTCCTAGAATCCCACTCATCAACACTATTCAGAACAGAGTTGAGCTAAAAGCTAGGCTTGTTTATAGTTTATTTTTTTTACCAT
>NW_016810069.1:0-461 GCF_001698545.2 Rhinopithecus bieti | reverse complement strand
TGGAGACATCGTAACCCTGGCAATCCATAAATGTTCAGTTTCTTTACCTCTCTGAAGTTTGGCTGAGCTGAAATTCAGTTAAAGCTTCAGCACCCATCTCCCACCCTTCAGGTCCCATGGTCACATGATCACAGAATGCCCCCATGAGACTGAGCCTTTTTAGCCACTGCCTGGAATCCCAGCATATCACTTCAGCTGGCATCTCTGGACCAGGCCTGGGGAAAGTCAGCCACCCCTCAGGATCTGCTCAGAGCTCAGGCTAACTCTGATTGGCAGACCCTTGAGGAGACAGGTTTCAGGATCCCCTCCCCAGGGATTCTAGCTCCAGATCAATGTCACCAGTACCTTTTGGGATCCAGCTAAGCTAATTCCAGGGAGAGGGTGTTTTGCCATCTCCATATTGGCACAAATATTTACAAACTTGCAAACTTTCATGAGTCCAGATCTCTCTCCCGAATATA
>NW_016810068.1:0-1214 GCF_001698545.2 Rhinopithecus bieti | reverse complement strand
TTTTTAAGTCTTGCTCTGTCACCAGGCTGGAGTACAGTGGCGCGATCTCAGCTCACTGAAACCTCTGCCTCCTGGGTTCAAGCGATTCTCCTGCCTCAGTCTCCTGAATAGCTGGGACTACAGGTGCACACCACCACGCCCAGCTAATTTTTGTCTTTTTAGTAGATATGGGGGTTTTACCATGATGGCCAGGATGGTCTCAATCTCTTGACCTCGTGATCTGCCTCGGCCTCCCAAAGTGCTGGAATTACAGGCATGAGCCACCAGGGCCAGCCAGTAATCTAGATTTTTGATGTGTTGTTGAGTCACTGAATTAGCCTACCTTAAAATCTTTCTACCTTTGGGCTGCTTCTTTTTCTTCTTCTTCTTTTTTTTTTTTTTTTTTAGACAGGGTCTCGCTCTGTTGCCCAGGCTAGACTGTAGGTGCAATCTTAGTTCACTGCAGCCTCCAACTCCTTGACTCAAGCAATCCTCCCACCTCTGCCTCTTGAGTAGCCAGGACTACTGGCGTGCACCCAGCTAATTGTTTTTATTTCTTGTAGAGTTGGGGGTCTCACTATGTTGCCCTGGTTGGTCTCAAAACTCCTGGCATCAAGCCATCCTCTTGCCTCAGCCTCACAAAACGCTTGGATTACAGGCATAAACCACCTCACCTAGCCGACCTCTGGACATCTTTTAGATAAAATAATAAATTTCTTGTCATTTAAGGCATTCTCAGTTAGGTTTTCTCCTGTTTGTAGCCCAAAACACCATAACTCATACAGTACTGGTCTACTTTGTACCTTTAGAAATGATCTTACTGAGAGGTTCTGTAATTATTATTTTTAAAAGGCTGACTCTTTGATTAGATGGTAGTTTCTGGAGGGTGGGTCTTATTTGCTTTGTAATCTGTCACCTTGTACAGATGCTGTTATACACAAGTGCGGTACAAATTGTCAGACTATGAGTAATGCTCATCTTCAGGTAATCCAGACTCACACACTGAGCTTCTCCACATTTTGGCCCAGACTTGTCAATTAAAAAAAAAAAAAAGTCAAGTGAAAGTTCTCTGTCATCTAAACACTGAAGTCAGATGCGATCTTCCCTCTGTGCTGTCTCGGGAAGTGATCTATGTTTCTCCAGATGAGCTACTCCCAGGAACATTTGGCTTTTATACCTTGCTCAGAAAGTATATTCCTGAAAAATTATTTATAAATATTAAATTTTGTAAATAT
>NW_016810067.1:27882-30730 GCF_001698545.2 Rhinopithecus bieti | reverse complement strand
TAAAACAACCTTCTTCTGAATGACTTGTGGGTAAACAAAGAAATAAAGGCAGAAATCAGTAAATTCTTTGAAACTAATGCAAACAAAATTATGACATATAAGAATCTCTGGGACACAGCTAATGCAGTGTCAAAAGGGAAGTTTATAGCACTGAAAGCCCACATTGAAATGTTAGGAACATCTCAAATTTACAACCTAACATCGCACCTGGAGAAAACAGACGAACAAGGAAAAAACAATCCCAATGTTAGTGGAAGACAAGCAAGCAACCCCATTAAAATTGGACAAAGGACACAAACAAACACTTTTCAAAAGAAGACATCCATGTGATCAAGAAGTATTTGAAAAATATTCTGAATATCACTAATCATTGGACAAATGCAAATAAAAATCACAATGCAATACCATCTTACATCTGTTAGAATGGTTATTTTAAAAAGTTAAAATAATAACCAATGCTAGTGAGGTTGCAGAAAACAGGTAATGCTTATACACTACTCGTAGTTCAGCCATTGTCGCAAGGCATGTGGTAATTTCTTTAATAATTTAATACAGAATTATAATTTGATGTAATAATTCAGTGGTTGGGTAACACATCGACATGTATGTTTGCTTGTTGCTTGTTAATTTAAGTCCCTTATATATTCTGAGTATAAGAACTTTGTTGGATTCATATTTTGCAAATACTTCTATTCTTTAGGTTGTCTGTTGATTCTTTGATAGTTTCTTTGATAGTTTCTTTTGCTTTGCAGAAGCTCTTTAGTTTAATTAGGTCTCATTTGTCAAATTTTGGTTTTGTTGCAATTGTTTTTGGCATTCCCCTTCATGAAATCCTTGCCAGAACCTATGTGCAGAATGATATTTCTTAGGTTATCTTCCAGGGAGTTTATATCCATTTTACATTTAAGTCTTTAATTTATTTTGAGTTAATTTTTATATATAGTATAAGTGATGGATCCAGTTTCAATATTCTGAATAGGGCTAGCCAGTTATCTAAGCATCATTTAGTGAACTGAAGTTTATTTTCCCATTGCTTCTTTCATTGACTTTGACGAAGATCAGATGGTTGTAAATGAAAGGTATTATTTCTGGGTTCTATATTCTGTTCGATTGATCTGTGTGTCTGTTTTTGTTCTGGAACCATGCTGTTTTGGTTACTATAGTCTTGTAGTATAGGTTAGTTGGGTAGCATAATACCTCAAGCTTGTTTGTTTGTTTGTTTAGAACTGCTTTGAATAGTCAGGCTTTTTATGGCTCCATACGAATTTTAGATTTTTTTCTTACTTTGTGAATAGTATTAGTAACTTTGTAGAAATAACCTTGAATCTGTAAATCACATTGGGCAGTATGACCATGTTAACAATATTGATTCTTACTATCCATGAACGTAGATTGCATAATTTAATTGCAGTGAACATGAGCATAATTTTGTTGTTTGTGTCATCTCTGATATCTTTCAATAGTGTTCTGTATTTCCCATTGTAGAGACATTTCACCACCCTGGTTAGCTGTATTTCTACTTATCTATTCTTTTTGTGGAAATCATGGATAGTATTGGGTTTTTTATTTGGCTCTGAGCTTGGAAGTTTTTTGTGGTACAAAAAATGCTACTGATTTTTCTGCATTGATTCTGTATCCTGAAATTTGTTGACAATTTTATCAAATCTGGGCAGAGACTATGGGAATCTTTAGGGACAGAATCATATCTTCAACAGAGATAATTTTACTTTCTCTCTTCCTCTTTAGATGGCTTTTATTTTGTTGTTGCCTCATTGCTCTGGCTAAGATTTTAAGTTTTATGTTTAATAAAAGTGGTGAGAGTAGGCATCCTTGTCTTGTTCCAATTCTCAAAGGAAATTCTTCCACCTTTTACCCATTCAGTATGTTGACTGTGGTTTGTAATAAACGTGTGTTGATGGTATGCTTTATTTCGAGGTATGTTTATTCAATGATTAGTTTGTTGAAGGTTCTTAGCATGAAGGGATGGTGCATTTTGTCAAAACCCTATTCTGCATGTATTGAAATGATCATGTGGTTGTTATTATTTCTGTCTATGTGATGAATCACATGTATTGATTTGTGTATATTGAACCACCCTTGCATCCCAAAAATAAAGCCTATTTTATCATGGTGGATTAGATATTTGATATTTGATATGCTGCTGTATTTGTTTGACTAGTGTTTTGTTGAAGATTTTTGCATTTTTGTTCATTAAAGATATTGGCCTGAAGTTTTCCATGCTGTTCTTGTTGTTGTTGTTGTTGTGTCTCTTCCAGGTTTTGATATCACAATATTACTTGTCTCATATAATGAGTTAGGGAAGAGTCTGTCCTTAATATTTTGGAATAGTTTCAGTAGGAATAGTATCACTTCTTCTTTATACATCTGTTAGAATACTGCATTGTATTCATCTGATCCTGGGATTTTTCTGGTTGGAAGGCTTTTTATTTCTAATTCAGTTTCTAATCTCATTATTATTCTATTCAGGAATTATCTGTGTTCTTGGTTCAGTCTTGGGAGGGTGTATGTTTCCAATAATGTATCTTCTGTATAGAGGTGGTCTGAGGGTTTTATTTTATTATTTCCGTAGGCCTCCTTTAACATTTTTCATTAAATTTATTTGAATATTCTCTCATTTTATCTTTATCGGTCTAGCTAGTAGGCTATCAATGTTATTTATTCTTTTTTTAATTATACTTTAAGTTCTAGGGTACATGTGCATAACGTGTAGGTTTGTTACATATGTATACTTGTGCCATGTTGGTGTGCTGCACCCATCAACTCGTCAGCACCCCTCAATTCATCATTTATATCAGGTATAACTCCCAATGCAATCCCTCCCCCCTCC
>NW_016810067.1:4364-24486 GCF_001698545.2 Rhinopithecus bieti | reverse complement strand
ATGTTAAAGTCTTCAACTAGTAGAGTATTGAAATCTTTTCCTTGACTTACATATAATATGTGCTTTATACATCTGGGCGTTCCAGTGTTTGGTTTATATATGTTTATAAAATCTGAATAGACTAATAATGAGTAATGAGATTACATCAGTAACAAGATGCCTCCCCACATAGAAAACTCTAGGAATAGTTGGCTTCACTGACAAGTTCTTCCAAACTTTTAAAGAACTAACATCACACTTTTCCAAGAAATTGAGGAGGATGGATTCTTCCTAACTCATTCTATGATGCCAAGGTTACTACAATACCGAAACCAGACAAAGAAGCTAAAAAAAAGGAAACTACAGGTCAAATTTCTAGCAAACATAGATGCAAAAACAGTCAGGCTCCTCTGCTGCAGGTATGCTGGGGTTTGCTGGAGGTCCACTCCAGACCCTGTTTGCCTTTGTATCACCAGCGGAGGCTGCAGAACAGCAAAGATTGTTGCCTGTTCCTTCCTCTGCAAGGTTCATCCCCAAGGGGCACCTGCCAGATGCCAGGCAAAGCTCTCCTGTATGAGGTATCTGTTGACCCCTGCTGGGAGGTGTCTCCCAGTCAGGAGGCATGGGGTTCAGAAACCCACTTGAGGAGGCAGTCTGTCCCTTAGCAGAGCTCAAGTGCTGTGCTGGGAGATCTGCAGCTTTCTTCAGAGCCAGCAGGCAGGAATGTTTAAGTCTGCTGAGGCTGCACCCACAGCTGCCCCTTCCCCCAGGTGCTCTGTTTCTGCACAGCAAAAGAAACTATCATCAGAGTGAACCAGTAACCTACAGAGTGGGAGAAAAATTTTGCGATCTATCCATATGATAAAGAGCTAATGGCTGAATTTACAAAAAACTTAAACAAATTTACAAGAAAAAAAATTCCCATCAAAAAGTGGGCTAAGGCTATGATCAGAAACTTCTCAAAAGAAGACATTTGTGCAGCCAACAAACATATGAAAAAAATCTCATCACCACTGGTCATTAGAGAAATGCAAGTCAAAACCACAATGAGATACCATCTCATGCCAGTTAGAATGGCAATCATTAAAAAGTCAGGAAACAACAGATGCTGGAGAAGATGTGGAGAACTAGGAAAGTCTTTACACTATTGGTGGGAGTGGAAATTAGTTGAACCATTGTGGAAGACAGTGTGGTGATTCCTCAAGGATCTAGAACCAGAAATACCATTTGACCCAGCAATCCCACTACTAGGTATATACCCAAAGGATTATAAATCATTCTACTATAAAGACATATGCACATGTATGTTTATTGTAGCACTGCTCACAATAGCAAAGACCTGGAACCAACCCAAATGCCCATCAGTGATAGACTGGATAAAGAAAATGTGGCACATATACACTATGGAATACTATGCAGCCATAAAAAAGGATGAGTTCATGCCCTTTGCAGGGACATGGATGAAGCTGGAAACCATCATTCTCAGCAAATTAACACAAGAACAGAGAACCCAATACTGCATGTTCTCACTCACAAGTGGGAGTTGAACAATGAGAACACATGGACACAGGGAGAAGAATGTCACACACTGGGACCTGTCAGGGAGTGGGGGGAGGGGTAGCATTAGAGAAATACCTAATGTAGATGATGGGTTGATAGGTGCAGCAAACCACCATGGCACATGTATACCTATGTGACAAACCTGTACGTTCTGCACATGAAAAGTATAAAAATAAATAAATAAATAGAAAATAAAATTCGAAATTGCCACAGTACATTATCTACAAAACATCTTACATTTATATTTGTCCAATTGTCTTAACATTATCTTTTTTAAAAATCTTACTTTTCCAATTTGAGATCACACATTGAATTTAGTTATCATGAGTCTTTATTCACCTTTAATCTGGAGCAGTTCCTTAGCCTGTCACTGGGATTAATTCTTTGACATTTTTGAATAATACAGGCCCTTAATTGTGTAAGATGTTTATAAATTTGGTTTTGTCTGATAATTTCTTATAATTAGATTCAGGTGATTAATTTTTGTCAGAGACATCACAGATTTGTTGCTCAGATTAATGTTGGCTATTTGATTATGATGGTGTCTACCATATATCTGCACTCTACAGGTAATATTCCCCATTCTTGAAATTAATAAGTGGTAGGTGAAAAGATATTTTGAGACTACAAATATTCTGTTTGTCAAACTTTTGTCCAGTGGTTTTAGGATCCATTGATGAGCTATGTATGAATTAAGTATTATTTTGATGGTTGCAAAACAATGACTTTCTAAATCCATTATATATATGACTATATATAATGATATCATTTTATATGTGTGTGTGTGTGTATGTATATATATATATATATTATATATATAATTATTAATTATAATATATATATATAATGTTGTTCTAGGACCTGGCTTCTGTAGGATCGGCTTAGATGAACAAAATTATAAAACATTTTGGGGATATTGGAAGAGCTTTCCTTACCATAGTCTCATTACGTATATACTCCCCTCCAGTTCCCTGCCAGCCATACTAACTCACAGCAGCATGTCCTTGCCTTCTTCACTGTAGCTTCTTCTAACTGGAATTCCCTTACTTAATGGCCTGCCTGGAAAACACATAACTCTCCATTTGTCGGTTTCAGCATCATCTCTTCTCTTCTCTAAAGTTTTTTAAGATCCCCTCCTTAGCACTGGACATTCCCTTCTTTAATTTCCCTGCTGTACCCAAGGCAGACATGATTCCAGCATTTAGGAAACTTTATTGCACTTGTCCATTTACATGTCCTAATTTTCCAGTAACATAAAGGCAAGAAGCAAATATTACCATTTTAGTAAGACCAACAGTTAGAGAAGGAAATAAAAGTAGAAAGAGTAACTAAATGAGTCAATAAATTCCCCAGTTGTTTTTCTGCTTGCCTGCTGGTGCTTGATTTCACCCAACTAATAGAAACACCACCACCACACACACACACACACACACACACACATTAACCTTGCAGAAGGTCCTCCTAAAACTTTCCTGGACAGACCCAGCCCCCAAAAGTTTTCTCCAAGTACTGGGCCACAGCCAGGGTCAGATGATCATTAAAGGGTCCAGCCACAACCTGGATGCCTAGAGGAAGTCCTTTGACATTCAGCCCCAGTGGGCATTGGGTCACAGGCAAACCCAGGGCATTGAAGACACCTAAAGAAAACAAACAAAAGAAGTGAGAAATCAAGACCTGTTCCTGAAAACATATTTCTTCATTTATTTTGTCAATAATGAAGACAATATATGAAAGCATATAATTACAATTTACTATCTACTTAGGACTTAATAATATTTAGGAACTTCACTTGTGTTAAATATTTGACATTACAACATGCTAATGATATAGAAGCTATTAATTATCACTATTTTTCTGATGAAATAACTGAAGAATAGAGAAGCTAGATAACACATCCATGATCACTTGGCTAGCAAAAGCTGTAATTGAGATCTGAATACAGAAAGTGTGAATAATAGCCTAAAGTTATTTCCCATGATGTTATTCTAACTTGTTTTCCATAGCACTTTCAGAAAAATCAGAGTAAATTATAAAGTAGAATAATATATTCTTAAACATATGGATTTTCTTTTAAGTTATAAACATTTTGTAATATCACTTCACACTAATCTAGAGTTGTGATTTGTCATTATTTACCTCATTCATGCTGTTATAAAACTTTATTTTAGCATAATTTATATAAAATAAGATTCCGCATTTCAAATGTACAGTTTAATGATTGCTAATAAATTTACAGAATTGTGCAAGCATCACCACAATCCAGTTAGAGAACATTTTATCATTCACTCCAAAACTCCACACCAATCAGCAATTACTCTCCATTTCTCTATTCCCCAATCCCTAGTATCCAGTAATTTAACTTTTATCTATATAGATTTCCTATTCTGAACACTTTCTAGAAATTGCATTATATAATATATAACATTTTGTGTCTGATTTCTTCCATTCTGCACAATGTTTTCAAGGCTTATATAAATGATTCTTTTATGGACAAAGACTATTCCATTGAATAAATATACCAAATTTTGATTATCTATTCACCAGTTACTGGACAGTTGTACTAAGACTTTTGGCTATTACTAATTATGCTGCAAAAATCAGCAATATAATTACACATTTGTTTATAAGTCTTTGTATGAATATTTGTTTTCATTTCTTGAGCATATATATACATATATAGGTGAATGAAATAGTTGAGTCTTATGACAAATTTACATTTAACATTTTAAGAAAATGCCAAACTGTTTTCCAAAGAGTCTGCACGAATTTAACAATAGCCTTACCAGAAATGTATAAGGGTTCCAGTTACTCCACATGCTCATTAACACTTATCCTTTTTGTTTATAACTATTTTAGTGAATGTGCATTGATAACTCCTTGCGGTTTTAATATGCATTTCCCTAATGAACAATTACATTGAACATTCTCTCATGCACTTATGGGCAATTAGTATGTTTTCTTTAGGGAAATGTCTATTGAAATCCATTGTGCATTTTAAGTTGGGTTATTGTCTTATTATTGAGTTGTAAAAGTTTTTCATATGTTTGGAATATAAATCCCCAGTCATTATATAATTTGCAAATATTTTCCCCTGGTCAGTGTCTTTCTTTTATTATTGAAGCTATATTTTGAAATTTTTTTTTTTTTTTTAATTTTGGCAAACACTAATTTATCGTGTTTTCTTTTGTTGCCTGTGCTTTTGAAGCTGTATCTAGGAAGCCTTTTATCTCAAGGTCATGAAGATGTACTCATGTTTTCTTATAACAATATTAGAATTTTAGCTTTTACATTTAGGTCTCCTATTTATTTTACATTAGTTTTTGTATACGTTGTGTGTGTGGCAAAGCTCCAACTTTCTTCTTTTGCATGTAGATACCCAGTTGTCCTAGAACCATTTGATGAAAAGACTATTAATTCTTCACTGAACTGTATTGAAACCTTTTAATAAAGGTTTACTTTTTACTTTATTAAAAGTAAATTGAGAGGAAAGTAAAGAGAGTGATGTCAGCAAGATAACAAACTAGGAGTTCTCCAGTTCCAGTCCCCCTCACAGAAATCCAACTACTAACTATTCACAGATAAGAATACTTTCATGAATATCCCTGAATTTGGGAGATAGCCCCTCCAGCCACAGAACAGATAATGGCTGCATTCAAAGGGTAAGAGGAATGGTTTCACTTCGTATCACCCTCTCTCAAGCTGTAAGGGTGCCACAGAAGATTCCCCTGGGCTCATGTTTCTGCAGGGGAAAAGAGAGTTGTAAACATATATCCAGCTTCCTCATTGTTGTGAGGTGCTTTACAGGAAGCTCACTCCTGCCTCACTCCATGACAAACATTGGGAATACCAGCAGGGCTAGGGCACCTGAGGTTAGTTAGAAACGAAGAAAAGGGGTGGGGCTCACAATGATGAGCACATGGATTTTGGCAGTAGCTCTTCACTTTTTTCAATGAAGGTGCTAAATGACAGAAAGCAGCCAACTATGGCTCTGCAGGAACCATAGTCCATGGGTTTGCATAGCTGAAGTCCCTAGCCAGCTACCTTATGTAATGTCACTTCTCTCCTTGAGCCTTTTCCAGGCTTGGAAGCAACTGTAGGTCAGTAATTATCCATGGAATAGAGCATCTGGCCCCACCCAACCCCACTGACTGTATGACAATCCCACTAATGCTTAATGTTCTCTTTAAGGCTTCCTCAGGCCAGAAGGCAAGTGCTGATCCATGAATACCTGTAAAGGAAGTACCTAACCTGGCTTGTCCCAGGTGGCTGAACAGTAACCCCAGAGACCTCCTTGAGTCTAAGAGCACAAGCACATGGCCCTGACTGACTACAGATTCCAAACAGCAGTACTGTTTTGCTGGGGAAGGCAGCATGCAATGCAATCTGATCAGAGGTGATTGCAAAGAACAGCCATCAGCACTGCCAAATTAAAACCCAGCTGCTTGTCTCATCAGACTACAAAGTACAGCTCACCATTCCACTCAATTTCAAACTACAGGCAGCAGCTCACTCCAACTAGAGAATCCAAGAGCAAGGTCAGCTGTCCAGGGTTGCTATCAGTTCTATCAGTTGGTCCACCCAAAATCCCAGGTTAGAATAAATACTGAAAGATTATCATTGTCAAAGAACACCTACAAAGGCTGAAAGAGGTGGCCAGGTACCCAAATGCATAGGCACGAAAACAAGAACACAAAAATTACAAATAATTTCTAAAAAAATCACAAAAATAAACTAGTCAACCTCTACAGACCCCGAATAAACAGAGATCTATGAAACGACTGATAATGAATTCAGACGTAGTTAAGGAACGTTATAAGTAAAAGTATTTAAGGAAAGGTAAGGTAGTTAAAGAAAGTGTAAGAAAAAATAATGAAGAAGGTCTGAGAATTATGGGACACTATCAAAATAGCCAATGTTTAAGTAACAGAAGTTATGCCATCCCTCCTTCCCCTGGGCTAGGGAGGAAATGGGAAAGCTAGGCACTTCTGCAGCCTTTAGCACAGATACCACAGCTGAAGTACAAAGGAGCAACAGGTATACTGCATGCCACACAACTCCCCACTTTTACTGCTTCCCACCAAATGGGACTTGTAGGTTCCAGGTCACCAGTGCACCTTTCCCTGCCCCTGCTTGAACACTGTGGCCATGGATTGGCATTTCTTTGACAGCCCAAATCCCAGAAGTTGCTGCCAACCATTTTGTAGCCACCACTGCCACTAACTTTGCCCCTGCCACCTCTGGGCCAGGGAGAGAGTAGGGAGGCTGGCACCTACCTGTGCATGCCTCCCACAACAAAATCCAACACTACATCTGTAGGAGGAAAGTGTGAGTGTACCACGTGCCTCACAGCTTCCAGTTTCCATTTTTCCAACTTCGGGGACCTGCCCTACCCAGTGAAAGGTCCACAGCATGGCTGGCCTGCCCCTAACTGAATATTTCAGCTGCAGCCCAGAGCCCCTTGGAGAGCCCAATAACCACAGGCCAGTTTCCACCCTCAGGTTCCCACCACGTGACTGGTCTGCCTGACCTGCCTGAGAGTTCAGCCAGTGACCCAGGGAACAACCCAACTCTCCCCATTACACAGACAGCACTGAACTCTGGGCTGGCTAAACCCAGGTCCAGCTCCTTCAGGACTCGTAAATGTCATCCAATGGGCCATCTAAGGACCTGGGGACTGGGGAGCTACCTAGCCCAGTCTAACACAGCTAGTACCTATCCAGTCCTCCTGGCACCTGAGGTCAGACTAACCTAACCAGCTCACACCACCACAAATGACACCCACCACATGGGCTGAAAAGCAGACCTCTCCCTTACATGAAGCAGCAACATTAATATGTCAAAGAACAAGTGAGCCATAAAGCTGTCTGTATTTGGGTTGAGTGAGTAAAGATATTCTGCCTCAAAAACACCCCCATGGAAAGTTGCAAGAGAGGCATTTTCCTTGGCTCTCAGAAACACTGTGGCCTGGAGAGACAACAACGTGCGTCTGAAGTGTACATGATGAGCCTTATGACAAGGGTGTGAAAAGGAAACAGATTGTGTTCCTGCCTATTTAGGACATGGAGGCAGTGCAACCCCCTCACTTACAGCAGAGGCCTAAGTGTATGTACCAGGAGTTCCCCCAGTCACCCTTATCAAGACTGGTGCCTGTACTCATCATTGGAGTATTTGTGGGTAAGCCAAAGGGTCCAAATCAGATCAGGTGTGTCTCCCCCAGCCACAGTCAAGAAGGAAGCTCAGGGCATTGGGAACCCCACTATCTAGCTCATTACCTGAAACAACAGAGATCCTCTCACAGTAAACAAAGATCAAATACCCATCTGCTTGTGCCACATCTGCATATTACCCTTAAGTGCTACCCCCTGGCCAGCAGGTCAAACTGCATAGCCCAATAAAACAGTTGCCAGTGGCCAGGCGCAGTGGCTCAAGCCTGTAATCCCAGCACTTTGGGAGGCCGAGTCGGGTGGATCACCTGAGGTCAGGAGTTCGAGGCCAGCCTGACCAACATGGAGAAACCCCATCTCTACTAAAAATACAAAATTTGCTGGGTGTGGTGGCACATGCCCATGCCTGTAATCCCAGCTACTTGGGAGGCTGAGGCAGGAGAATTGCTTGAACCGGGGAGGTGGAGTTTGCGGTGAGCTGAGATTTATTGCACGCCATTGCACTTTGGCCTGGGCAACAAGAGCAAAACTCTGTCAAAAAAACAAATATCATCTGAACAAAAATAAATTTCAAAAGTAAGTGACAATACCTCAAGATGAGAAGAACTCAGCATAAGAAATCTGGCACCATGAAAAAGCTGAATGTTGTGATACCAACAAGAGTCAAACTAGCTTTCTAGCAATGGACCCTAACCAAAATGGAAACTCAGAAATGACAGATAAAGAATTCGAACTGTGGATTGTCAAGATGCTCCACAAGATCTAAGACAAGATTGAAAACCAACCAAAAAGAAACTATGAGGGCAATTCAGAATATGAAGGAAGAGATAAATATATTTTAAAAAATCAAACAGGACTTCTGGAAATGAAAATTCACTTAAGGAATTTCAAAATACAGTTGAACACTTTAATAATAAACTAGACCAAGTAGAAGAAAGAATTTCAGAGATTGAAGATCAGTCTCTCAAACTAAACTGGTCACACAAAATAAAGAAAACTAATTTTAAAAAATGGAATAAAGCCTTTGTGAAATATGGGATTATGTAAAGCAAAAAAACCTATAACATATTGGCATTTCTAAGAGAGAGGAAGAAAACATAAACAACCTTGAAAACATATGTGAGGAAATAATTCAGGAACATTTTGCTAATCTTGCTAGAAAGATATCCACATAGAAGAAACTCAGAGAACACCTGTGAGATATTATTTAAAATAAACATTATGAAAGTATATAGTGATCACACTATCTAAAGTCAATAATAAAGAAGAAAGCATTAAAGATAGGTAGAGAAAAGGATCAAAGCATCTATAAAAAAAAACCAATCAGACTAACAGTGGACTTCTTTGCAACACTCCCAAAACTCAGAATAGACTGGGGGTATTTTAACTCCTTTAAACAGTAAAACCTGCCTGCCAAAAGTTTATATCCTGCCAAACTAAGCTTCATAAATGAAGAAGAAATAAAATATTTCCAAGAAAGCAAAAAACAAACAAACAAACAACAACAACAACAAAATCAAGGAAATGAAGCCAAGATGGCCGAATATAAGCAGAGCTGATCTGCAGCTCCCAGTGACACCAATGCAGAAGGCGGATGATTTCTGAATTTTCAAGTGAGGTACCCAGTTCATCTCACTGGGACTGGTTAGGCAGTGGGTCAAACCCACAGGAGAGTGAGCAGAAGCAGGGTGGGGCGTTGCCTCATCCAGGAAGTACAAGAATTTGGGGGACCACCCTCTCCCAGCAAAGGGTAGCTGCGAGGGACTGTGCTGCCCAGCTGGGTTACTATGCTTTTCCCATGGTTTTCACAATCTGCAGATCAGAAGATTCCCTTGCGTGCCTACACCACCAGGGACCTGAGTTTCAACACAAAACTGGGTGACTGTTTGGGTGCTGAGATAGCTGGAGTATTTTTTCCATACCCCAGTGGCACCTAGAACCCCAGTGGCACCTGTAAGCCCAGTGAGACACAACTGTTCACTCTCCTGGAAAGGGGGCTGCAGTCAGGGAGCCAAGTGGTATTGCCCAGCAGGTCCCACTGTCAGGGAGCCCAGCAAGCTAAGAACCACTGGCTTGAAATTCATGCAGCCAGCACAACAGTCTGAAGTTGACCTGGGACAATTGAGCTTGGTGGCGGGAGGGGCGTTTATCATTGCTGAGGATTTGGTAGGCAGTTTTTCCCCTGAAAGCACTGAGCAGGCTGGGAGGTCTGGGCTGGGCACAGCAAAGTGGCTGTGGCCAGACTGCATCCCTAGATTCCTCCTCACTGGGTAGGGCATCCCTGAAGGACAGGTAACAGCCCCAGTCGGGTGCTTACAGACAAAACCACCATCTCCCTGGGACAGAGCATCTAGGGGAAGGGGTAGCTGTGGGAGCAACTTCAGCGGATTTCATCATTCCTGCCTGCTGGCTCTGAAGAGAACAACTAATCCTGACAAGAGAGATTCTCAAGGCACAGTGCACCAGCTCTGCCAAGGGACCGAATGCCACCTCAACTGGGTCCCTGACCTTGTACATCCCAATGGGAGAGCCCTCTCAACAGGGGTTGAATGACACTTCATACGAGAGAGCTCCAGCTGGCATCAAGCTGGTGGCCCTCTGGGACAAAGCTTCCAGAGGAAGGAGCAGGCAGCAATCTTTGCTGTTCTACAGCCTCCACTGGTGATACCCTGGAGAACCGGGTCTGGATCGGACCTCTGGCAACTGCAGGAAACCTGCAGAAGAGAGGCCTGACTGTTAGAAGAAAAACTAATAAACAGAAAGCAACAACATCAACACAAAGGAACTCCACACAAAAACCACATCCAAGGTTATCAGCCTCAAAAATCAAAGGTAGATAAATACATAAAGATGAGGAAATAAAACAGCACAAAAGTGCTGAAAATTCCAAAATCCAGAATGCCTCTTCTCCTCCAAATGACTGCAACTCCTCTCCAGCAAGGGCACAAAACTGTATAGAGAATGAGATTGACAAATTGACAGAAATGGGCTTCAGAATGTGGGTAATAACAAACTCCTCTGAGCTAAATGAGCATGTTCTAACCCAAGGCAAGGAAGCTAAAAACCTTGATAAAAGGTTACAGGAAATGCTCACTAAAATATCCACTCTAGAGAGGAATATAAATGACATGATGGAGCTGAAAAACACAGCATGAGAACTTTGTGAAGCATACACAAGTATCAACAGCTGAATAGATCAAGTGGAAGAAAGGATATCAGATTTAAAATCACCTTACTGAAATAAAGCAAGACTACAAGACTAGAAAAAAATGAGTGAAAAGGAAAAAACAAAGCCTCCAAGAAATATGGGACAAAGTGAAAAGAACAAACCCATGACTGACTGAGGTCCCTGAAGGTGATGGGGAGAATGGAACCAAGTTAGACAACACATTTCAGGATATTATCGAGGAAAACTTCCCGAACCTAGCAAAACAGGCCAATATTCAAATTCAGGAAATACGGAAAACACCATTAAGATACTCCTCAAGTAGAGCAATCCCAAGACACCTAATCGTCAGATTCTCCAAGGTTGAAATGAAGGCAAAAATGTTAAGAGCAGCCACAGAGAAAGGTCAAGTTACCTACAAAGGGAAGCACAAAAGACCAACAATGGATTAATCTGCAGAAACCCTACAAGTCTGAAGAGAGTGGAGACAAACATTCAACTTTCTTAAAGAAAATGGTTTTCAAACCAGAATTTCACATCCAAACAAACTAAGCTTCATAAGAGAAGGAGAAATAAAATCCTTCAAAGACAAACAGATACTAAAGAATTTTGTTACCACCAAATCTGCCTTAAAAGAGTTCCTGAAGGAAGCACTAAATATGGAAAGGATAAACAGGTATCAGCCACTGCAAAAACATACCAAATTGTAAAGACCATCAAAACTACGAAGAAACTGCATCAACTAATGGGAAAAATAACCAGCTAGCATCATAATGACAGGATCAATTTCACACATAACAATATTAACCTTAAATGTAAATGGACTAAATGCCCCAATTAAAAAACACAGACTGGCAAATTGGATAAAGAGTCAAGACCCATTAGTGTGCTGTATTCAGGAGACCCATCTCATGTGCAAAGACACACATAGGCTCAAAATAAAGGGATGGAGAAAGATTTACCAAGCAAATGTAAAGCAAAAGAAAGCAGAGGTAGCAATCCTATTCTTTGATAAAACAGACATTAAACCAGCAATGATCCAAAAAGGCAAAGAAGGGCATTACATAATGGTAAAGGGATCAATGCAACAAGAAGAGCTAACTATCCTAAATATATATGCACCCAAAACAGGAGCACCCAGATTCAAAAAACAAGATCTTAGAAATCTACAAGAGGTGTACACTCCCACACAATAATAGTGGGAGACTTTAACACCCCACTGTCTATATTAGACAGATCAATGAGACAGAAAATTAACAAGGATTTTCAGGATTTGAACTCAGTTCTGGACCAAGCAGACCTAATAGACATCTAAAGATCTCTCCACCACAAATCAACAGAATATACATTCTTCTCAGCACCACATAGTACTTATTCTAAAATCGACCACATAATTGAAAGTTAAACACTGCTCAGCAAATGCAAAAATTGAAAACAATTAGTCCCTCAGACCACAGTGAAATCAAATTAGAACTCAGGATTAAGAAACTCACTAAAAACCACACAACTACATGGAAACTGCACAACTTGCTCCTGAATGACTACTGGGTAAATAACGAAATTAAGGTAGAAATAAATAAGTTTATTGAAACCAATGAGAACAAAGACACAACCTACCGTAATCTCCAAGACACAGTTAAACCAGTGTTTGAGGAAAATTAATAGCAATAAATGCCCACATGTGAAAGCATGAAAGATGTAAAATTGACACCCTACCATCACAATTAAAAGAATTAGAGAAGCAGGAGCAAACAAATTCAGAAGCTAACAGAAGATAAGAAATAACTAAGATCAGAGCAGAACTGAAAGAGATCGAGACAAGAAAAACCCTTCAAAAAAATCAATGACTCCAGGAGCTGTTTTTTTTTTTTTAAAGATTAACAAAATAAATAGATCACTATACAGACTAATAACGAAAAAAAGAGAAGAAACAAATAGACACAATAAAAAATGATAAAGGGTTCATCACCACTGATTCCACAGAAAAACAAATTACGATCAGAGAATACTATAAACACCACTATACAAATAAACTAGAAAACATAGAAGAAATGGATAAATTCCTGGACACTTACACCCTCCCAAGACTAAACCAGGAAGAACTCGAATCCCTGAATAGACGAATAACAAATTCTGAAATTGAGGCAGTAATTTAAAAAAAGAGCCAAACAACAACAAAAGCCCAGGACCAGACAGATTCACAGTCAAATTCTACCAGATGTACAAAGAGGAGCTGGTACCATTCCTTCTGAGACTATTCCAAAAAATAGAATAAGAGGGACTCCTCCTTAACACATCTTATGAGGCCAGCATCTTCCTGATACCAAAACCTGGCAGAGACACAACAAAAAAGGAAAATTTCAGGCCAACATCTGTGATGTACATCAATGTGAAAATCCTCAATAAAATACTGGGAAACCGAATTCAGCAGCACATCAAAAAGCTTGTCAACCATGATCAAGTCTTCTTAATCCCTGGGATGCAAGGCTGGTTCAACATACGAAAATCAATAAACATAATCCATCAGATAAACAGAACCAGTGACCCAAACCACATGATTATCTCAAAAGGTGCAGAAAGGGCCTTTGATAAAATTCAACATCCTTTCATGCTAAAAGCTCTCAATAAGCTAGGTATTGATGGAACACATCTCAAAATAGTAAGAGCTCTTTACGACAAACTTATAGCCAATATCATACTGAATGGGTAAAAGCTGGAAGCGTTCCCTTTGAAACCCAGAAGAAGACAAGGATGCCCTCTCTCACCACTCCTATTCAACATAGTATTGAAAGTTCTGGCCAGGGAAATCAGGCAAGAAAAATAAATGAAGCATATTCAAACAGAAAGAGAGGAAGTCAAATTGTCTCTATTTGCAGATGATGTTATTGTATATTTAGAAAACCTAATTGTCTCAGCTCAAAAACTCCATAAGTTGCTGATAAGCAACTTCAGCAAAGTCTCAGGATACAAAATCAATGTACAAAAACCACAAAGATTCCTATACACAAACAATAGACGAGCAGAGAGCCAAATCATGATTAAGCTCCCATTCACAATTGCTGCAAAGAGAATAAAATACCTAGAAATGCAACTTACATTAGACATGAAAGACCTCTTCAAGGAGAACTACAAACCACTTCTCAAGGAAATAAGAAAGGACATAAACAAATGGAAAATTAATTCAAGCTCATGGATAGGAAAAATCAATATCGTGAAAATGTCCATGTGGCCCGAAGTAATTTATAAATTCAATGTTATCCCCATCAAGCTATCATTGACTTTCTTCACAGGATTATAAATAACTACTTTAAATTTAATATGGAACCAGAAAAGAGCCCATATAGCCAAGGCAATCATAAGCAAAAAGAACAAAGCTGGAGGAATCATGCCACCTGA
The DNA here is from genome assembly GCF_001698545.2 of Rhinopithecus bieti. Lineage (NCBI taxonomy): Eukaryota > Metazoa > Chordata > Mammalia > Primates > Cercopithecidae > Rhinopithecus > Rhinopithecus bieti. The sequence continues at coordinate 10,221 of NW_016810067.1, read as the reverse complement.
CTTCAAACTATACTACAAGGGTCAGTAACCAAAAGAGCATGGTACTGGTACCAAAACAGATATATAGATCAATGGAACAGAACAGGGACCTCAGAAATAACACCACACAGCTACAACCATCTGATCTTTGATAAACCTGACAAAAAAAGCAATGGGGAAAGGATGTCCTATTTAATAAAAGATGCTAAAAAAACTGGCTAGCCATATGCAGAAAACAGAAACTGAATCCCTTCCTTACATTTTATACAAAAATTAACTCAGTATGGATTAAAGACTTAAATGTAAAACCAAAATCATACAAACCCAGAAGAAAACCTAGGCAATACCATTCTGGACATAGGCATGGGCAAATACTTCATGAATAAAACACCAAAAGCAGTTGCAACAAAAGCCTAAGTTGACAAATGCAATCTAATCAAATTAAAGAGCTTCTTCTCAGCAAAAGAAATTAGCATCAGAGTGAACAGGTAACCTACAAAATGGAAAAAATTTTGCACACTACCAATCTGACAAAGGTCTAATATCCACGATCTAGAAGGAACTTAAACAAATTTTCAAGAAAGAAACAAACAATCCCATCAAAAATTGGGTGAAGGATATGAACAGACACTTCTCAAAAGAAGACTTTTATTCAGCCAACAAATATATGAAAATATGCTCCTCATCACTGGTCATTAGAGAAATGCAAATCAAAACCACAATGAGATACCATCTCACGCCAGTTAGAATGACAATAATTAACAAACCAGGAAACAGCAGATGCTGGTGAGGCTGTGGAGAAATATAAATGCTTTTACACTGTTGGTGGGAGTGTAAATTAGTTCAATGATTGTGGAAGACAATGTGGCAATTCCTCAAGGATCTAGAACCAGAAATACCATTTGATCCAGAAATCCCATTACTGCATATATACCCAAAGGAGTATAAATCATTCTACTATAAAGACACATGCACACATATGTTTATTGCAACACTATTTACAATAGCAAAGACGTGGAACTAACCAAAATGTCAATCAGTAATAGATCAGGTAAAGAAAATATGGCACATATATACCATGGAATACTATGCAGCCATAAAAAAGAATAAGTTCTTGTCATTTTCAGGAACATGGATGAAGCTGGAAGCCATAATTCTCAGCAAACTAACACAGGAACATAAAAGCAAATACTACATGTTCTCACTCATAAGTGGGAGTTGAACATTGAGAACACATGGACACAGGGAGGGGAACATCACACATTGAGGTCTGTCGGGGGCAGGGGGTAAGGAGAGGGAGAACATTTGGATAATTACCTAATGCATGCAGTGCTTAAAGCCTAAATGATGGGCTGATAGGTGCAGGAAACCACCATGGCACATGTATACCTATGTAACAAACCTGCACGTTCTGTACCTGTATCCCAGAAGTTAATGTAAAATTAAAAAAAAAAGAAAAAAAAAAAAACCACTAGATTGGACATACAAAAAAATGCTTAAATGAATTCTAAACATGAAAACACATGAAAGATACTTGACGTCAGACAAAGACACGTAAGTACAAAATTCACAGATTCTACAAAGCAATAACAAAATGGAAACTCCAAAATAACTAACACTATTGTGATAGGAAGAAAACTTCACATATCAATATTAATCTTGCATGTAAATGGCCTAAATACTCCACTTAAAGGATACAGAGTCACAAAATAAGACCCAACCATCTGCAGTCTATAAAAGACCCATCTACTGGCTAAAGACACCATCAGACTCAAAGTAAAATGGCAGAAAATGATACACCATGCAAATGAAAAATAAAAGCAAGCAGGAATAACCACTTTCATATCAGATAAAACAGACTTTAGCTCAACAGTGGTACTAAAATATAGATAAGGAAATTATATTTAAGAACAGCTCCAATACAAGAAGAAGATTGAATTATTTAAAATAGATGTGCAACAGACACTGGAGCATCCAGATTTATAAAAAATATACTTCTAGATTTAAGAAAATAGATTGATAGCAATATATCAATAGTGGGACTTTAACACCCCACTGATATCACTAGACAGATAATCAAGGCAGAAAATCAACAAAGATTTAACTGGATTATAGATCAAATGGTCCTAGTAGACATTTACACTATAGCTTACCCAATGACCCCAGAATATACATTCTTCTCACTTGTGCATGGAACATTCTCCAAAATTGACCATATGCTTGGCCAGAAAGCAAGTCTCAATGCATTCAAAAAGGTAAAATAATATCAAGTCTCCTCTCAAACCACAGTGGAATAAATTTAGAAAGCAATAACAAGAAGAACTCTCAAAACTACGCTAATACATGAAAACTAAACAACTTATTCTTAAAATTTTTGTGTGTGAACAATGAAATTAAGGCAGAAATAAAAAAAATTGAAGTGTATAAAAACAGATACAATATAACAAAACATCTACAACACAGCAAAAAAGTGCTAAAATGAAAGTTTATAGCATTAAATTCCTACATGAAAAGGAGAGAGACCTCTAAAATTAACAACCTAATGTCACACCTTAAGGAAATATAAAATTATGAACAAACCAAACCCTAAGCCACCAGAAGAAAAAAAATAACAAATCCAGGGTTAACTAAATAAGATTGAGACCAAAAAAAGCTAAAAAGTATTAATGAAAGAAAATTTAGTTATTTGAAAGCATTAGAAAAAAACTAACAGATCCCTAGCTGGACTAATCAAAAAACAAACAAGAAACAGAGAAGATTCAAATAAGCACAGTCAGAAATGATAAAGGTGATATTACAATTTATGCCATAGAAACACAAAAGACAATCAGGGACTAAAATGGACAATTCTATAAACACAAACTAGAACATCTAGAGAAAATGGATAGTTTCCTGGAAACATACAACTTCTCAAGACTGAATTAGGAAGAAATAGAAAACCTGAACACCACAAATAAGTAAAAAAAAAAAAAAAAAAATCTAATCAGTAATATAAATCTTCCAACAAAGAAATCTAATCAGTAATCTAATCAGTAATACAAATCGTGCAAAAAACAAAAGCCCAGGAATAGACAGATTCAGTCAGGTTTTGCCAGATGTACAAAAAAGATCTGGTGTCATCCTACTGAGGCTATTCCAAAAAATCAAAGTGGAGGAACACCTCTCTAAATCATTGTACAAATCCAGTATCTCCATGATATTAAAACCATGCAAAACACAAAACGACAAAAAAATTACAGGCCAATATTCCTGCTGAACACATATGCAAAATCCTCAACAAAATGCTAGTAAACAAAATTCAACAGCACATCAAAAGATAATTTATCACAATCAACTGGGATTTATGTATGGGTAGCAAGGATATAATTATCTCAATAGATGTGTAAAAAGCATTCAAAAAAACCCAATACCCATTTACGATAAAAACCCTCAACAAATTAGGCATGGAAGAAACAAACGCCAAAATAATGAGTCATTTATAAGAAATGCACAACCAACATCATATTGAATCGGCAAAAGGTTAAAGTATCTCCCCAAAGAGAGAGAATGAGACAAACACGTCTACTCTTGATTTCTATTCAACATATTACTGGAAGTCTTAGCCAGAGCAACCCAGCAAAAGAAAGAAATAAAAGGCATCCAAATTGGATAATAGAAAGCTAAATTATTTCCATTTGCTAATGATGTGATCATATACCTAGAAAACCTCACAGACTCCTCCAATAGACTCCTAGACTCAATACACAACTTGCGTATAGCCTCAGAATACAAAATCAACATGCAAAAATCAGTAGAACTTCTATACACAAAGCTGAGAATGAAATTAATACCTGAATCAAATTTACAACTGCCATACACACAAAACAAAATACTTAGAAATACATTTAACCAAAGAGGTGAAAGATCTCCGCAAAGAGAACTACAAAACATTGATGAAAAAAATATATAACACAGAAAAATGAAAAAAAACAAACCCCAATTCTCATGAATTGGAAGAATCGATATTGTTTAAATGACTATATCAACCAAAGCAATCCAAAGAACCAATGTAATGTGTATCAAATTACCAGCATCATTTTACACAGAGTTAGATAAAAGCTATTCTGAAGTTCATATAGAATGAAAAAGAAACACTGATTAGCCAAAGCACTCATAAGCAAAAGAACAAATCTGGAAGCATCACGTTGTCTGACTTCAATTACACTACAAGTTATAGTAATTAAAGCAGCACGGTTCTGGTTTTAAAAAATGGACACCTGATGTAAATGACGAGTTGATGGGTGGTGACGAGTTGACGGGTGCAGTACACCAACATGGCACATGTATACATATGTAACAAACCAGCATGGTGTGCACATGTACCCTAGAACTTAAAGTATAATAAAAAGAAAAAATGGACACAAAGGTGAATGTAACAGAATAGAGAACCCAGAAATAAAGCCACATACCACCTAAAACCAACTTATCTTTGATAAAGTTGACTAAAACAAACAATGGGGAAAGAATGCCCTGTTAAATAAACAGTACTTGGAACAGTGGCTAGCCATATGCCAAAGAAAGAAACTTGATCCCTATCACTCACCATATAGAAAAATTAACTCAAGATGGATTAAGACATAAATGTAAGACCCAAAACTATTAAAATCCTTGAATAAAACCTAGGAAAAATTATTTTGGCCATTAGCCTAGGCAAGTAATTTATGATGAAGATCCCAAAAGCAACAGCAACAAAACAAAAATAGACAAATGAGACTTAAACTAAAAAGCTTCTGCATAGCAAAATAAATAATCAACAATGTAGACAGATGCCCTACAGAATGGGTCATACTATTTGCAAATCATATTTCCAACAAAAAACGAATATCCAGAATCTATGTAGAACTCAAACAGCTTAACAAGAGTAAAACAACCAACTCCATTAAAAACTGGGCAAATGACGTGAACAGACACTGATCAAAACAAGAAATACCATCAGCCAATAAACATAAAAAAAAATTCTCAGCATCAATAATCATCAGAGAAATGCAAATCAAAACTACATTGAGATATCACCTTATACCAGTCAGAATGGATATTGACAAAAAGTCAAAAAACATCACATGTTGGCATGGATACAGAGAAAATGGAATGCATTTACCCTGTTGGTGAAAATGTAAATTCGTTCAACTTCTATGGAAAATAGCATGGCGATATTGGAAAGAAATAAAAATAGAACTACTATTCTACATGGCAACCCCACTACTGAGTATCTACCCAAAGGAAAATAAATCTTTCTATAAAAAAGACACCTGCACTTGTATGTTCATCGCAGCACTATTCACAATAGCAAAGTCATGGAACCAATCCAAGTGTCCACCAGTGGTTGACTGGATAAAGAAGATGTGGTACATTTAAAGCAGTGTGTAGAGGGAAATTTATAGCACTAAATGCCCACAAGAAAACGCTGGAAAGATCTAAAATTGACATTCTAACACCACAACTAAAAGAACTAGAGAGGCAAGAGCAAACACATTCAAAAGCTAGCAGAAGGCAAGAAATAACTAAGATCAGAGCAGAACTGAAGGAGATAGAGACACAAAAACCCTCCAAAAAAATCAATGAATCCAGGAGTTGGTTTTTTGAAAAGATCAACAAAATTGACAGACCGCTAGCAAGACTAATAAAGAAGAAAAGAGAGAAGAATCAAATAGACGCAATAAAAAATGATAAAGGGGATATCACCACCGACCACACAGAAATACAAACTACCATCAGAGAATACTATAAACATCTCTACGCAAATCAACTAGATTATCTAGAAGAAATGGATAATTTCTTGGACACTTACACTCTCCCAAGACTAAACCAGGAAGAAGTTGAATCACTAAATAGACCAATA
>NW_016810067.1:0-1576 GCF_001698545.2 Rhinopithecus bieti | reverse complement strand
TAAAAAAAAAAAAAAAAAAAAAAAAAAAAAAAAAAAAGAAAAAAGAAGATATGGTATATATACCATGGAATACTATGCAGCCATTTTAAAAATTATGAAATCATGTTTTTGCAGTGGCATTGATGGAGATGGAGGCCATTATTCTAGGTGAACTAACTTAAAAGCAGAAAATCAAATATTGCCTGTTCTCATTTATATTTGCGAGCTAAGAAATGGGTAAACGTGGACATAAAGATAAAGATAATAGACACTGGGAACTCCAAAATGGGAATGGGTAGGAGTGGAGTGAGAACTGAAAATTACCTATTGAGTACAATGTTCAATAACTTGGTGTGGGTTCACTAGAAACAGAGTCCCCTTCATTACGCTTGTAATGCGTATGTAACAAGCAAACACATGCATACACTGAATCGAAAATTCAAGAATTAAAAAATATAATAGGAGTTACACAGTAAGAGAGAGGAAGAGTCCCAAGGATAATATTTAATAATATAATATGACAAGGTTGCCCAAATTCATCACTTATTTTCGAAAAGCAATTAGAAGAAAAAGAAATAAAAGGCACTCTAAGAGAAAAGGAAGAACTAAAATTTTCTCCGTTGGCTGACAAAATGATCTTATATGTAGAAAACCTGAAAGACTTCACCAAAAAACTCTTAGAACAGATAAATACAATTAGGACAGTTGTGAGATACAAAATAAGCATATAAAATCAGTAGCATTTCTATACACTAAAACAAACTATCAAAAAGAGAAATTAAGAAATCAGACCCATTTACAATAGCTACAAACAAACAATATACTTAGAAGTAAATTTAACAAAGGCAGTGAAAGACTAGTATACTAAAATGTTTAAAACACTGATGAAAAAACTTCAAATAGCAAGAATGCAGCTATCTGCAAGTCAAGGAGAGAGTCCTCAGAGAAAACCAAATCCTGATACATTTATCTTGGACTTCTGATCTCCAGAACGCACCCTCACATTTATAGTGAGAGTTCTTGCCATGAAAAGACAGAGAGGAAGCTATAATGAAAAGACAGAATGTGAAGCAAATCAGTCCACAGTCCAGCATTCAAGAAGACAGAAATGTAGAATCCTGTTTAGCAGTAGGATGTGAATGAGAATTGAAGAAAGATTTTTAAGATGTCAACAAGATACCACTGTAATAGGACAGTACTACTGTATTCCTAAGAGATGTGTTTGCATTGTACCTGAGACACATTTTGTACATCTTCTACTCCAAGATGTTGACAATTTTAAGAGTTACCGCCACTAATTTTACTAGCCCAACACTTTCGAATCATTTGAAAATATGATTTTATAATAATTTAAAGGTTTAATTGCATCTTTATTTTTTTCTATTTATTTTATTATACTTTAAGTTCTAGGGTACATGTGCATAACGTGCAGGTTTGTTACATATGTATATTTGTGCCATGTTGGTGTGCTGCACCCATCAACTCGTCAGCACCATCAATTCATCATTTATATCATGTATAACTCCCCAATGCAATCCCTCACCCCCCATGATAGGCCCCAGTGTGTGATGTTCCCCTTCCCGAGTCCAAGTGATCT
>NW_016810066.1:0-1740 GCF_001698545.2 Rhinopithecus bieti | reverse complement strand
TAATTTTGGCCGGGCGCAGTGGCTCACACCTGTAATCCCAGCACTTTGGGAGGCTGAGGTGGGTGGTGGATCACAAGGTCAAGAGATAAAGACCATGCTGGCCAACATGGTGAAACCCCATCTCTACTAAAAACACAAAATTAGCTGGGCGTGGTGGTGCACGCCTGTAGTCCCAGCTACTTGGGAGGCTGAGGCAGGAGAATTGCTTGAACCGGGGAGGTGGAGGTTGCAGTGAGCCGAGATCCCGCCACTGCACTCCAGCCTGGTGATAGACTGTGTCTCAAAAAAAAAAAAAAAAAAAAAAAAAAGACATTAATTTTAAAAGAATTTAAAAAACTGGTACCTACTAATGTTAAACTACCTGAAACAATCTTTCACAGCCTGTCTTGAGCTGCCCAGCTGGATATGAAGTAGTCCTCCTTTGAATAAGCATAACACTTTGCTTCTACCTTCCTTATGTCCCTTATTATACTCTCATCCTCTTATTTTATAGTCATTTGTGAATTTATATTATTCCCTTATTAAAAATGTAAGCTCTTTGAGGGTAGCAAACACTTCTTACTCATCTTTACATTCCTTACAATTTCTAACACAAAAATTTACTCATAGCAGGGACTCAAATACTGTATCTATTGAACTATATTTTGAATGCCCTTTCATCAAAAGGCTTTTAGACCTAGAAGAAACTATGTAGTCAGTCTCTATTATTCAGCTTTAAAAAATAAGATCCATCTAACAGACAACTAAAAATTCCTTACGAACAAATATATATAGATGATATACCTGTACGTTTTCCCAAAGACACTAATACAAAGCATTTTATATGACTCCAGTGAAGCATAGTCGTATGGTATAAATCTAATGCTTGTTGCATTACAATTGTTAATTTTAACACTGTTACCTAGAGCTAAACCAAAATTAGTTTTGAGTAAGTCAAACTTAACTAATTTCAACATGAAATGTGGCAACTGATAAAGTAAAAAGAAAAAAGTTATACCTACACTAGTTACTTTCCGGTATATTTGAGCTGCATTCTGACACTCAGAATAAGGATACTCCGACGTGGCCATTTCCAGCATACACATTCCAAAAGCATAAACATCTACGGATTCATCATAGTGTTCTTCATACATCTCTGGAGCCATAAACTCAGGAGTCCCTACAAAATAACACCACCACCACATTTTTATGAAACAGAAAAACGTATCCACCAAGATCACATCCCCTTTCCCATAAGGATTATCTGTGTTAATTTCTACTCCCCCAAAGCAAATTTCTTTTCTTTTCTTTTTTTTTTTGAGACGGAGTCTTGCTCTGTTGCCCAGGCTGGAGTACAGTGGTGCGATCTCAGCTCACTGCAACCTCTGCCTCCTGGGTTCAAGCAATTCTCCTGCCTCAGCCTCCCAGGTAGCTGGGATTGCAAGCACCTGCCACCATGCCTGGCTAATTTTTGTATTTTTAGTAGAGACGGGGTTTCACCATGTTGGCCAGGCTGGTCTCGAACTCCTGACCTCGTGATCCACCCACCTTAGGCTCCCAAAGTGCTGGGATTACAGGCGTGAGTCGCCGTGTCTGGTCGCAAATTTTTAAGTATACAATTTGTTGAATATGTGCTATATCTACATAAAGCACTGAAATAATGTATTTAATTTTCCATACTGATAGAGTATAATTTGTAATGCTCAAGATTAGGTAATAATTAATAAAATGTTTTTATTTCTATCCTTTTTACTTAAATTT
>NW_016810065.1:0-297 GCF_001698545.2 Rhinopithecus bieti | reverse complement strand
CGTTATGCACATGTACCCTAGAACTTAAAGTATAATAAAAAAAAAAGAAAAAAAGGAAACTGAATAGTATCTACTTTTTCTAAGTGAATACTATTAACCAAGAAACAGCCCATAATAGAACGAATGAATTTCTAACCAGCATATATAGATAAAGAGACTGTATCAGCAAAAAGTGTGTAATAAGCAGAAAAACGCAGTAAATGTGAATGTAAAATAGCCATAATATATGTGGATATTTCAATAAAAACTGGTACAAAATAGAATGCAAAAAATAAGTGAAGGAATTCCATTTTTCAC
>NW_016810064.1:2602-7314 GCF_001698545.2 Rhinopithecus bieti | reverse complement strand
TTTATGGTTTTTGGTATTATGTTTAATTCTTTAATTTATCTTAATTTTTATAAGGTATGAGAAAGAGGTCCAGTTTCAGGTTTCTGTATATGACTAGCCAGTTTTCCCAGTACCATTTATTAAATAGGTCATCCTTACCAGATTGCTTTTATTTCATGTTTGTCAAAGATCAGATGGCTGTAGGTGTGCAGCATTATTTCTGAGATGTCTATTCTGTTCCATTGATCTATACATCTGCTTTGGTACCATCATCATGTGGTTTTGGTTACTGTACCCAATGCCTTTAACATTATTCTTTTTGCTTAGGATTGTCTTGGCTATATAAGCTCTTTCTTCATTCCATATAAAATTTAAGGTAGCTTTCATTTTTTTTAGTCCTGAGAAGAAGGTCAATGGTAGCTTACTGAGAATATCATTGACTTTATAAATTAGTTTTGGCAGTATGATAATTTTCATAATATTAATCATTCTTATATGTGAGCATGGAATTTTCTCCATTTATTTATGTCCTCTCTTATTTCCTTTAGCAGTGGTTTGTAGTTCTCCTTGAATAAGTCTTTTACATACCTTGGAAGTTGTATTCCTAGTTATTTTATTTTCTTGGTAGAAATTGTGAATTGAATTCACTCATGATTTTGCTCTCTCTTATTGGTGTATAGGAATGCTTGTGTTGTTTGCACATTTGTTTGGTAGTCTGAGTTGACTGGAGTTGCTTATCAGCTTGAGGAGTTTTTGACTCCTTGAAGATGGGGTGTTCAAACTATGTATAGTAGTTTTTTACACGATTCTACATGATTATAATCATGTCATCTGTAAACTGGGGTCATTTGATTTCATCTCTTGCTATTTGAATATCCTTTATTTCTTTCCTTTCCTGATTTCCCTGGCCATAAATACCAATACTATGTTGAAAAGTAGTGGTGGGAGAGGTCATACTTGCCTTATGCCAGATTTCAAAGGAATGCTTCCAGCTTTTAAACATTCAATATGATATTGCCTATGAATTTGCATAAATTGCTTGTATTATTTTGTGATATGTGTCATTAATATATAGTTTACTTAGTGATTTTACCATAAATAGATGTTGAATTTTATCCAAGGGGTTTTCTGTATCTATAGTGATCATCATTTGCTTCTTTGTCATGGGTTCTGTTCATGTGATGGACTACATTTACTGATTTACATATGTTAAGCTATTCTGGCATCCCAAGATTGGAGCCGACTTCTTCATGTTGGATAAGATTTTGATGTGCAGTTGGATTCAATTTGTCAGTATCTTATTGTGGATGCTCACATCGATATTGATGAGGGGTATTGGCCTGAAATTTTCTCTTTTTTGTGTCTCTGACAGGTTTTGGTATCATGAGGATGCTGGCCTCAAAATGAATTAGAGAGGACTCTCTCATTTTCTAGTTTTTGGAGTGTTTTCAGAAAGAATTATACCAGCTACTCTATATATCTGGTAGAATTCAACTGTGAATCTGTCTGATCCTAAGCTTTTTTTTTTTTTTTTTGGTTGGTAGTCCATTAATTACTGTCTCAGTTTCAGAATTTCTTGTTGATCTGTTCAGGGATTCAACTTTTCTTGGATTATTCTTGGAAAAGTGTAGTTGTCTCATAATTTACTCATGTCTTCAGGGTTTTCTGTTATATTTGCATATAGGTGTTTACAGCATTATCTAATGGTAGTTGGTATTTCTGTGTGATTATTGGTGACAACCCTGTAATTTTTTTTTATGAAGTCTATTTGATTCTTCTGTCTTTTATTCTTTATTATTCTGGCTAGCAGTCCATCACTGTTGTCAATCTTTTGAAAATAATCCCCTTCTGGATTCAGTGATTTTTTTCTGAAGGGTTTGCATGTGTGTGTGTGTGTATCACACTCAGTTATGCTCTGATCACAGTTACTTTTGGTCTTCTGATAACTTTTGAACTTGTTTGGTTTCAAGAGATTCTCCCACTTCAGCCTCCCAAGTGGCTGAAATTACAGGTGTGCACCACTATACTGGACTATTTTCTATATTTCTAGTAGAGACAATGTTTATCATGTTGGCTGGCCAGGCTTGTCTTGAACTCTTAAACTCTTAAATTCAGGTGATCTGTCTGCCTCAGCCTCCCAAAGTGCCTGAATTTTTCATTGGGATTTTAGATTGTTTACTTTAGACCTTTCTCATTTTCTTATGTGGGCATCTGGCATTATAAATTTCCCACTTAACACTGCTTTAACTCTATCCCAGAAACTCTGTTATGTTGTATCTTTTTTCCCAGTGATTTCAAAGAAATTGTTTCCTTCATTCCTAATTTTGTTATTTACCTAGCAGTCATTCTGAATCAGGTCGATTAATTTACATGTGGCTGTGTAGTTTTCATTGAGTTTCACAATCCTAAATTCTAATTTGATTGCACTGTGGTCTGAGAGTTGTTTCTATGATTTCTGTTGTTTTGTATTTGCTGAGGAGTGTTTTACTTTTAATTATGTGATTGATTTTAGAATAAGTGCTTTGTGGTGCTGAGAGAAATGTATATTTTCTTGATTTGGGGTGGAGAGTTACATAGATGTCTATTAGGTCCACTTGGTCAAGAGCTGAATTCATGTCCTGAGTATCCTTGTTAATGATATGTCGCAATGATCTAATGTTGACCATGGAGTGTTAAAGTCTTTCACTAACATTCTGGAGGAATCTAAGTTATTGTAAGTCTGCAAGAACTTGCTTTATGAATCTGTGTGGTCCTGTATTTTGTGCATATATATCTAGGAAAGTTAGCTCTTCTTTCTGCATTGTTCTCTTCACCATTATGCAAAGCTCTTCTTTGTTTCTTGATCTTTGTTGGTTTAAAGTCTGTCTTATCAGAGACTAGGATTGCAAGTCTTTTTTTTTTCTTTCCCCTTGCCTTGTGTTTCATAAATATTCTTCCATCATTTTATTTTGAGCCTCTATCTGTGCATTTGCATGTCAGATGGGTCTCCTGAATAAAGCACACTGATGGGTCTTGATCCCATCCCATTTTCCATTCAGTGTCTTTTAATTGGAAAATTTAGTTCATTTATCTTTAAGGTTAATATTATTATGTATCAATTTGATCTTGGCATGGTGATGTTAGCTGGTTATTTTGCATACTCTTGATGTAGTTTCCTCATAGTGTTGTTGGTCTTTATTTTATGTTTTGCAGTAGTTGTTACCAGATATCCCTTTACATATTTAATGTTTCTTTTAGGAGTTTTTGTAAGCCACACATGGTGGTGACAACACTTTTCTACATTTGTTTGTCTGTAATTTTTTTATTTTCCCTTTGGTTATAAAGCTTAGTTTAGATGGATATAAAATTCTGGTTTGAAAATTTTTCACTTTAAGATTGGTGAATATTTGCCCCATCTTTCTTGCGGTGTGTAGTATTTCTGCAGAGATATCTGCTGTTAGTTGGATGGGCTTCCCTTTGTAAGTATCCTGATCTTTCTCTCAGGCTTCTCTTAACATTTTTTTCCTTTTTTTTTTTTTTTTTTTCTGTTTTGGATACTCTCACAATTATGTGTCTTGGGGTTATTCTTCTTATGAAGTATCTGAGTGGTGTTCTCTGCATTTCCTGAATTTGTATGTTGACCTGTCTTAGTATGCTGGGGAAGTTTTCCTGTGTAATATTCTGAAGTGTGCTTTTCAACTCGGATCAAGTCTCCTCATCACTTTTGGGTACACAAATCAATCACAGGTTTGGTCATCTCACATAGTCCATATTTCTGAAAAGTTTTGTTTGTTCCTTTTTTATTCTTTTTTCTCTAATCTTGTCCTCATATTTTATTTCATTAAGTTGATCTTCAATCAGTCATATTCTTCCTTTGGCTTAATCAAAGGATTAATCTATTGATCCTTGGGTATGCTGCACAAAGTCCTTGCCCTGTGTTTTTTAGCCCCATCAGAACATTTATACTCTTCTCTAAACTAATTATAATATTAATAATTATTATTATTTTTGAGATGCAGTCTCACTCTATCACCAGTCTGAAGTGTAGTGGTGTGATCTCAGCTCACTTCAACCTCTGCCAACTGGGTACAAGTGATTCTCCTGAATTAGCCACCAGAGTAGCCTCTCTTCACTGAGAGTTGTACACTTATTGGGATTACATGTCTGCAGATAGATTTGTCTTCCCTCAATTTTAAGCTGAGGACACATCTCAACAACCTTCCTGCATATAGGAGCTACCCACGCTGAATCTCCTCTTCACTGAGGGCTTCAAAGATGATGTAACAACCAGCCAACCAACAGCACTTGATCACACTAGCTTTTCTCTTACCTGAGTATTGCTGTTGCAGGCATGTCCTGTTTGTGAAATGGAGTCACCCACTTTCTGTCTCCTGAGAGCTGTAATTTCACTCCATAAAGCTTCTATTTGCCTTAATTACTCTCCAAACTCTATTCTTCCTGGACATGGGACAAGAATTCACAACCCACTGAAGGGAAAAACTACAAGATTAGTAACAAAAAAGGGCGTGAAACACACAAACACACATTTGCCACATTTTTGGTTACTGGGATTTAAAAAATAAAAAAGGATAGAAGAGGTTCAATTCTTAATGGAGCCCAAAGTTAAGCCTTTTCAAATCCACAGCTGTGACACCATTTTGTGAGCTCTGCAGTTTCTGGCCTTTTTAAGCCTCTGGGTACAACTGTATTCCTGAGTGGGGTGGAAAGAAAACTTTTTACTATGCCTGATTCAG
>NW_016810064.1:0-528 GCF_001698545.2 Rhinopithecus bieti | reverse complement strand
AAAAAAAATTAGAGCTTTCAAGAACAGTATAATGCTCACCTCTTTGCTTTTATATTTGGTCTTACAGGTGCGTAAAATTATAACATTGTCACACAGAAGCTGTTTCATCATTTATTTTATAGTTACAGTGCTTGAAATGAATTGATAATATTAAATAAGTATCTTGGATATTTTCAGTCTGCTTTCAAGCCTTATGTATGGGTGAAATTTTGGGGGGCTATGAAGATGGATTAGGGCATCTTACAGTTAATGATATATTCTGCTCAGCTCAGTTATGGGGTCTTGAGCACACTGACTATTAAAACTCAACAATTTTTCTTTGTATATATTTGACCACGGATTCTATACCTTGCGCTGAACCCCAGAAACTTTTCAGTACTTCATGCTCTCTCGTTGGACTGCTCCAACATGATCTTAATGTTACAGTGAACAAAGACCTTGCATTTCTCCAGCACAACTGGATTACAAGAGGAAAGTGCTTTAATTCGTATCACAATCGCTTGTGTGGAAGTTTCAATCCAAGACACG
>NW_016810063.1:0-298 GCF_001698545.2 Rhinopithecus bieti | reverse complement strand
TTGGGCAGTTCCTACAAAAGACCAGCTCTAGTCCTTTGGAAGGAAATTGGCCAGATGCATGCACTGTTCAGGGCTTGTCTTAGTGCTAAACTGTAGCTAATGTGTATGGCAAAGGTGAGGAAGTCCTGTGAGCTTCATGGTGGAGAGCGTCCCTTCTCATCTCAGGGCAGTGGGGGTGACGATGGGGCCCTGGCTCTCTGTTTAACCCCTGATGGGGTATTTTTGGTTTCTGGTTTGTGTGTGTGTGTGTGTTTGTGTGTGTGTGTGTTTGTGTGTGTGTGTGTGTGTATGTGTGTGT
>NW_016810062.1:0-1299 GCF_001698545.2 Rhinopithecus bieti | reverse complement strand
ATTGCTGAATTCCTTTTCTCAGCAAGGAACATCCCTGAGAAAGAGAATGAGCCCTGAAGGCAGGGCTATAGACAACCCCTTTTAAGGCATCCCTTCTTTTATGGTCGAAGCCGAAGGGATGAAATAAGCCCCGGTCTCCGGTCTCCTGTAGCGCTCCCAGGCTTATTAGGTGGAGGAAAATTTCCGCCTAATAAATTATGGTCAGACAGGTTATCTGCTCTCAAACCCTGTTTCCTGATAAGATGTTATCAATGACAATGCGTGTCGAAACTTCATTAGCAATTTTAATTCCACCTCATCCGGTGGTCCTGTGATCTTGCCCTGCCTCCATTTGCTTTGTGATATTGTATTACCTTGTGAAGCATGTGATCTCTGTGACCCACACCCTGTTCTTGCACTCCCTCCCCTTTTGAAAATCGCTAATAAAAACGTGCTGGTTTTATGGCTTGGGGAACATCACGGATCCTGCCGACATGTGATGTCTCCCCCGGACACCCAGCTTTAAATCTCTCTCTCTTGTGCTCCTTCCCTTTCTTTCTCAACCCAGCCCACGTTAAACATCAGGAGCAGATTCTCCCAACATTAAGGGGCCTCCAGGTACTCACAAAGAAAGAAGAGCACAATTACATGAAGCTGGGAAAGGTTCTGTAGAGGAGATGTTGATAACATGGGAGACGTGTAGGACGGACATCCTTGAGTAGCTGAGATGGGATGGGCTTTAGCTGGAGGCATGGATAGGTCGTCCACATCCCAGAAGGCAGGTGCGGATTCCTGGCCTCATTAAGAGCTCCCCCTGGATATTAGTAACCGTGAATTTACTGTGAGATCCGTTGTACAGGGCGGCACTTTAGAGATCACTAGAGAAGTCAAGAAACTCAGAGAGAAGGACTTGGGAAGCATTACCCACATGGGTATCAACATCACCAAAAATTAGGACAAGAGATGTGTTGGAGAATGTAACAGTGATCCAGGAGCTAAAATATTGAGTAGATAGACTAAGCAAAGTTTTGATCATTATGCAATCAAATAGAAAGACTCAAAGTGCCATAAACCCCCACAAATTTTGGGTCTATTCACCATCAAGATGCTTACTGATTTCTATTCACTATCCTTTGGTGCCACCTGCTGGACACAGATCAAAGCAACACTGTAAGATGGATGAAGCCTCTTAAGGAAAAATCTTGCTCCTGGTTTTAATAAATTTCATGGCAGGTGGGGAAAAACAGTTCCCAGTGAACTGTGATTAATTAGAAAACTCACCGTAGACTTTCATCAGAGGTAATCAATTTTAAAAAAAAA
>NW_016810061.1:0-2243 GCF_001698545.2 Rhinopithecus bieti | reverse complement strand
GTACATTTTGGAACAGTGTGTACTATAAAAGTGTCTTTTGGTTGGTAGAGATGGGGTCTTGCTGTGTTGTTTAGGCTGGCCTTAAACTCTTTGGTTCAAAGAATCTTCCTGCACCAGTCTCCCAGAGTGCTAGGACTACAGATGTGAGCTACCACAAGAACACATTTTAGTGTACTTCGTGAAAGGAATTCTTGTGAGTATTTTTAGCAACTATCCTTCCCTGCAAGAACATAGCACAAGGGAAGATAATGTAAAGACATAGAAAAGTGGACTATACTATACAGTCTTACCCTGGGAAGTGTTTGGAAATTGTTTCACTTGGCAAAATTTGTCCAGACAAAATTTTGTTATGAGCCAGAGCTGTTGAACAATGGAATGCCCAGTTCTAGCAATTGAAAACTGTGGGAGATTTTCACATCTCACTCTACTTTCTTTGTACATTTATTTCACTGGGAAATTTTAAATAATGGATTTGGAAAGAGAACTAACATATGGGGTGTCTTTGAAACTACCACTGTCTTGAGGATTCCTAAGCTGTCTCATAGGATGTTGAATTATTTACTTTAAAGCCTGAGGTAATCAATTTGAACTGTGAAGGTACAACTGATAAATAATAAAAAATGTCCTCAAATCCCATGGAGAATGTTCTTTAGTAACCAAGTACCCTGATAAAACTAGAGGCACTATAGCATATACTATTTCCAAGCATATTCTGAGGCAAAAAATAATCAACCTGCAAATACCTTCGTTGAGAAATGACTGATCATGCCCAAACACATCAATAACACAAGCAACAGTTACAGGTAATAGAAATGGGATGCGAATCAGAGCACTTTAATGCTAAAATAAATGTGCTATAATAACATATCAATAAAGGAGTGTGATATAATGAAATAAGAGAAAATTTTCTCACAATTTATAACAATTGTCTTCTACTCTAAAATAAGTTGGATTTGTGTTAGAAAAATATCACAGAGATAAAGGATATTCACAGAAGAAACTGAAAAATATTCAGTGATAAAATAACATTGGTAAAGAGCATACCATGAGGGAGGATTGGGCTCAGAGATTGTAGTAGGCCAGGAATTTATTGAAGGGAGGTGATCCCCAACGTGATAATACAAATACAGAAATTAAAGTCAAGAGTTAGTGGACATGGAGCAAGGACATGGGAGAAGTGGGTGCTCCCAGTTTTTGAGAGGGCTGAATTTAAGGAACTCTTGACATATTAACAAGCAA
This sequence comes from Rhinopithecus bieti, assembly GCF_001698545.2. Taxonomy (NCBI): domain Eukaryota; kingdom Metazoa; phylum Chordata; class Mammalia; order Primates; family Cercopithecidae; genus Rhinopithecus; species Rhinopithecus bieti. The sequence goes on along the minus strand of NW_016810061.1, from coordinate 1,004 downwards.
AGCAGGGCTATGGCAAAGATGGCCTTGTCATGCTACCATGGTGAGATGCTGATAGGCTAAGAGCTACATCTAAACTGCTCTAGACAGCCTCACCCACGGCAAGTGGTCATCATGGCATCATATATGCAAATCTCTCTTTTCCCTATCCTCCCTGTTAGTTTCCATTCACTATCTGAACTTCTTGAACTCTGCCATGTTGTAGAGACCTTGTTCATATCTGCAGACTGACTCCATATCATTTAAAGAATTGGTATTCGTAATGTTTGGGACTTTTTTTTTTTTTGCAATTTTTTCCTGCCCATTCTTGTTCCAAACATTTCTCAGATAAGTACCTTGACCTTTAAGTACCCAATTTCTTTATTTGAGATCTTTACATATTTTAAAACTGCCCCAGAGATAGGATACAAGGTAACTTGTGACAGCTGTTCAAGAGTATCATGGTCATAAAATGGTAGGAAAAAATGGGAAACTGTCACTGATTGTAGGAGAGTATGGAGCTATGACAATTAAATACAATGAGCAATCCTGGATTGAGTCATAGTCCATAAGAGAACATGATGTGTGTTTGGCTCTGTGTCCCCACCCCAATCTCATCTTGAATTGCAATCCCCATGTATTGAGGCAGGGACTTGGTGGGTGGTGATTAGATCATGGCGGTAATTGTACAATGTTGCTCTAGTGATAGTAAGGGCATTCTCACAAAATCTGATGCCTTTAAAAATGTCAATTATTTCTTGCTAGCCTCCTGCTGCCATGTAAGATGTGCCTTCCTTCCCCTTCTGGCATGATTGTACATTTCCTGAGGCCTCACCAGCCATGAGAAATTATAGGTCAATTAAACCTCTTTTCTTTATAAACTACCAGTCTCTGGTGGTATCTTCAGAGCAGTGTGAAAAAGGACAAATACAGAACACAAGGAAAAAATTGTCAGAATTATGCTTAGATCTGCAGTCCAGTTAACAGCATTCTATCAGTGATAATTTCCTGGTTTTATAATTCTACTG
>NW_016810060.1:5626-8311 GCF_001698545.2 Rhinopithecus bieti | reverse complement strand
TTCTTTCTTTCTTTCTTTCTTTCTTTCTTTCTTTCTCCTTCCTTCCTTCCTTCCTTCCTTCCTTCCTTCCTTCCTTCCTTCCTTCCTTCCTTCCTTCCTCTCTCTCTCCTTCCTTCCTTCTTTTTTTTTTTTTAGATGGAGTCTCACTCTGTCACCAGGCTGGAGTACAGTGGCTTGATCTTGGCTCACTGCAACCTCCACCTCCCAGGTTTAAGCGACTCTCCTGCCTCAGTGACTCTCCTGCCTCAGCCTCCCGAGTAGCTGGGACTACTGGCACACGCCACCACACCTGGCTAATTTTTGTATTTTTAGTAGAGACAGGGTTTCACCATGTTGGCCAGGATGTTCTTGATCTCCTGACCTCGTGATCCGCCCACCTCAGCCTCCCAAAGTGCTGGGATTACAAGCGTGAGCCACTGTGCCCAGCCTTGCATATTATTTTCTACAAGTAAAGATACTATCCAGCATTAAACTTAAAAACACTTGCTGCACATCACTTTTGCGTTTTTTTTTTTTTTTCCTTTGAGATGGAGTCTTACTCTGTTGCCCAGACTAGAGTGCAGTGGCGCAATTTCAGCCCACTGCAACCTTTGCCTCCCAGGTTCAAGCGATTTTCCTGCATCAGCCTCCTGAGTAGCTGGGACCACAGATGCCCGTCACCACGCCCAGCTAATTTTTGTATTTTTAGTAGAGACGGAGTTTCACCATATGGGCCAGACTGGTCTCGAACTCCTGATCTTATGATCCACCCGCCTCCACTTTTGTTTCTATTTTTTGAGAAAGATAGATATGAGCTTTAGAGAGGGATGAAGAGGTGATAGTAAGCCTTGTGTTAGTCAGGACTCAATGTTGTGAATGTCATTCACAACAGAAAACCCGAAATATTATGCAAACTATTGTAAGCAAGAAAAATAATGGAAAAATGGAAACATTTATTCCTTTGCATAGTAGAAATTACCAGAGTTGTTCTGTCTTTAGATAAGGTTTGAACCAAAGGTTCAAAACAATCAAGACCCTTTTTTGTATGTCCTTCTGCTCTGCCTTCTGCAGTGTAGGCTTTACCCTCAGGCAGTACATAGCATAGTTCTAGGGTTTCCCTCCTGATATCAAAAAGGCTGTGGCCTGCCCAGCTCTCGCATCCCCACGCCACACCATCTGGCTAAATGGACATCATGTTTTCTGGTGGTGCCCAAAGAAGAGAGAGGAAGCTGTCTTTCCCAGATGCCCCAGCAAGTAAAACCTTGCATCTCATTGGCTCTGGCTGAGTTGTGTGCCTGTCTCTGACCAATCACTGAGTCAGGAGGATGAATATTCATATCGACTTAATTACAGTTTAAGCTAGGGGTATGTAGAGGTATTTTCCCTAAAGCAAAATTGGAACACTGTTATCAGAAGTGGGAGAATGGATGATAGAAGCAAAATAATACCTGTCCACAACAAACTCTTAATGCTGTGTTTGAGCTTTTCTGAGTTTCCCAGAGAGACATTGCTGGAAAATTCCTATTGATTTTCTTTAAAATTTCAACAAGTAGCTAATGTCTGGCCATGCTCACAGTCTCACATCTGGTTGGGGTGGGCTCCTCACAGAACACACTTTCACAGTTACCCTAAATTCTCTGGGGCCGGGTTATTCCTTTGTGGAACTAGAGGAACAGAGAGAGTCAACTGAGGCCAAAAGAGGCCTGAGAGAAACTGAGGTCAAGATTTTAGGATTCATGGTCCTGTGATGTTTTGAGGTATAATTGTGGATTTGTCCAACTCCCTTTAGTTCTGTCAGCTTTTGCTTCATATACTTTAGTGCTCTATTGTTAGATACATACACATTTAGTATTATGTCTTCTTGACGCATTGACTCTCTTATCATTACCTAATGTCCTTTATCTCTGATAATTTTCTGTGTTCTGAAGTCTACTTTGTCTAAAAATAAGACTTTCTTTTCTTTTCAACTTTCTTATCTTTCTCCTTCCTTTCTTCCTTCCTTCCTTCCTTCCTTCCTTCCTTCCTTCTCTCTCTCTTCCTTCCTTCCTTCCTTCCTTCCTTCCTTCCTTCCTTCCTTCCTTCCTTCCTTCCTTCCTTCCTTCTTTCTTTCTTTTCTTCTTTTTTGAGACAGAGTCTCATTCTGTGGCCCAGGCTGGAGTGCAGTGACATGACCTTGGCTCACTGCAACCTCCGCCATGAGCAATTCTCCTGTCTCAGCCTCCCGAGTAGCTGGGACTACAGGCACATGCCACTGCGCCTGGCTAATTTTTGTATTTTTAGTGGAGACGGGGTTTCACCATATTGGTCAGGCTGGTCTCAAACTCCTGACTTTGTGATCCACCCACCTCGGCCTCCCAAAGTGCTGGGATTACAGGCGTGAACCACCACACCCAGCTAACTTTCTTTTGATTAGTGTTTTCATGGTTTATCTTTTTCAATCGTGTTACTTTAGATATATCTATATTATTGTATTTAAAATGTGTTTCTTACAGACTGCATGTAGTTGGGTATCATTTTTATCCAGTCTAAAAACATCTGTCTTTTAACTGGTGTTTAAACAATTTATATTTAATAAAATTGTTGAATTTAAGATGGATAACCATTTTATTTGTTTTCTATTCACCACTTCTGTTTTATTCTCTTTCCAGAATTCTTTTGGATTATTTAAATATTTCATAATATTTTATCTTAATTTATTTATTGGGT
>NW_016810060.1:0-4210 GCF_001698545.2 Rhinopithecus bieti | reverse complement strand
GAGAGAGAGAGAGAGAGAGAGAGAGAGAGAGAGAGAGAGAGAGAGAGAGAAACATCTTGGATGCTTTCCACTTTTTGGTTCAGTCCTTCCTGAGATTTAGCTATATCCCAACCCACAGGTGCCATAAGACACCAGTTCCTGTATTTTTATGCCATCTCTCTTTTTAATGTAAGTTAGCTTGAATTTATTTCTTTTATGTACATCTAAAAAGTACACAGTGGGTCAAGCTCAGTGGCTCACACCTGTAATACCAGCACTTTGGAAGGCCAAGGTGGGCAGATCACTTGAGGTCAGGAGTTCGAGACCAGCCTGGCCAACATGGTGAAACTGAAAATACAAAAATTAGCTGGTTGTGGTGGCGAGCACCTGTAATCCCAGCCACTTGAGAGGCTGAGGCAGGAGAATCACTTGAACCTGGGAGACAGAGGTTGCAGTGAACCAAGATAGTGCCACTGCACTCCAGCCTGGGCAACAGAGCAAGACTCTGCCTCAAAAAAATAAATAAATAAAAATAAAAAGTACACAGGATTAGAAATTATACTGTGACTGTGCCCAGGCACCACGTTCAGGCTTAGTTAGGGAGAAGACTTGGCAACAGGATAATAGAGTCAAGTCATTATGCCCCCATAAGATCAAACCTAAAAACCCTAGCTTCATTTACATGAATTTTATTGGCAATTAACCTCCTAGCTTAGAAATCCCTTGTGGACAGAGACTGTGGATTTCATCTTTGAATTCTTTACAAAGATCATTGATTTATTCAGTAAATATTTATTGTCTATTTTGTACTAGGCACATCATAATCTTAGAAATGATAATATGATTACCATTTTGAAGTAGCTGCTTGAAATACATTATTTTATTTACTTCTTACAACATCCTGTACATTAAATACCATTGACCCCCTTGTTAGATAAGAAAACTGAAGCTTAGAGAAGATAATTAACTGGCTCAAAGGTGCAGCTGGTAAATTGTAGAGCAAAGAATCATAGTCAGAGCTGCGTGATACCAAAAGCCATGCTGTTACGAAAAGTAAACCCCAATTTCATTGGACATTTTTTTCTTTATAGTTTCAAGACATTGGGGGATAGAGCATTTATACAACCTGTAGCCTTAATGCTAGCAATTCTGTAAATACCAGTAATGGAAGAACTTACCTTTGTAAAATGAGTCATTTAATTTGTTATGTGGCAGAAAGTCTGGTTGTTTAAAGAAAATATGATGAAATGTCTCATTCAATCATTCATGTGGGCAAGTTCTGGGGACTGCACTGAGGTTCTTTGTAGTGTAGTGCAAGAAAATAAAGATCTTCCAAAAATAGTTTGTTCATGCCAGCTGAAATAGGTTAACGCTCAACTTTTCTTTGTTTAAAAATGCTGTAACTTAAGTCCAGGTGCAGTGGCTTACACCTGTAATCCCAGCACTCTGAGAGGCAGAGGCTGATGGATCACTTGAGGTCAGGAGTTTAAGATCAGCCTGGGCAACATGGTGAAACCCCGTATCTACTAAAAATACAAAAACTAACCGGGCATAGTGGCAGGCGCCTGTAATCCCAGCTACTCAGGAGGCTGAGGCAGGAGAATCACTGGAACCCGGGTGGCAGAGGTTGCTGTGAGACAAGATAGTGCCATTGCACTCCAGCCTGGGCGACAGAGTGAGACTCCATCTCAAACAAAACAAAACAAAACAAAACAAACAAACAAAAAAGTATAAATTAAAAGTAGAATGCTATTTCCCTAGTATGATAAAGAATAACAAATTGTAAATAATATCCAACATTATAATTAATAGCAAACCACTAAATAAATCCCTATTAAAATTGGTACAAAACAAGGATACAACAGGTGCTGGAGAGGATGTGGAGAAATAGGAACGCTTTTACACTGTTAGTGGGACTGTAAACTAGTTCAACCATTGTGGAAGATAGTGTGGCGATTCCTCAAGGATCTAGAACTAGAAATATCATTTGACCCAGCCATCCCATTACTGGGCATATACCCCAAAGGATTATAAATCATACTGCTATAAAGACACATGCACATGTATGTTTATTGCGGCACTATTCACAATAGCAAAGACTTGAAACCAACCCAGATGTCCGTCAATGATAGACTGGATTAAGAAGAGGTGGCACATATACACCATGGAATACTATGCAGCCATAAAAAAGGATAAGTTTATGTCCTTTGTAGGAATGTGGATGAACCTGGAAACCATTATTCTCAGCAAACTATCTCCAGGACAGAAAACCAAACACTGCATATTCTCACTCATAGATGAGAATTGAACAATGAGATCACTTGGACACAGGGTGGGGAACATCACACACTGGGGCCTGTCGTGGGGTAGGGGGAGTGGGGAGGGATAGCATTAGGAGATATACCTAATGTAATGTAACAAACCTGCATGTTGTGCACATGTACCATAGAACTTAAAGTATAATAAAATAAAATAAAAAAGAAAGAGCACACAGGTGAGACTGTATAAGACTTTTTAAAAATAGTAATTTAGGTGGGATAGGTAGCTAGCCTTGCTAGATGCTGAAACATATTACAAAATCATAGCAGTTAAAACAGAGTATCCTGGGCCAGGCACAGTGGCTTCAGCACTTTGGGAGAGCGAGGTGGGCAGATCACTTGAGGTGAGGGGTTCGAGACCAGCCTGGCCAACATGGTAAAACCCTGTCTCTACTAAAAATTAAAAAATTCGCTAGACATGGTGGACATGTATGTAGTCCCAGCTACTCGGGAGGCCAAGGCAGGAGAATTGCTTGAACCTGGGAGGTGGAGGCTGCAGTAAGCCGAGATTGTGCCACTGTACTCCAGCCTGGGCAGCAGTGAGACTCCATCTCATAAAAACAAACAAACAAACAAACAAAAAAAACCCCAAAAAACAGAGTATCCCTAGCATAAGAATGGACAGACAGGTTAATGAAAGAGTGACCAGAATTAGACCCGAAGGTATGTGGAACTTTAATATGTGATAAAAGATTTATGCACTTTAGTTATTTAGAAAAAAAAGGAACACTCTTGACCTCTTCCTCACATATACTTGAAAAATATTGCAAATAAATCAAGTAGTTAAATTAACTTAAGGGTGAAAAATGAACCCATAATAAAACCACTCTAAAAGTATATAAAAATGGCTACTAAGTCTCTAGATCAGCGGGGAGAGCTTCTAAGTTTAAAATAAGAGAAGAAGCAAAAGAAGAAAAGATAAATAGATGTGGCTAGATAAAACTTTAAATTTCAGGGCTTTATAAAAAATGACCAAAATTGCAAGGCATCAAACCTGAATGCGGGAGGTACTAAAAATTCTTTGACCAGAGGAGTCCTTTGACACAGGGTTTTTTTTTTTTTTTTTTCTTTTCTTTTGTGGTGGTGTTCAGGATAAGAAAGGAACAAGACAAGCAAGCAAGGTGAGGCTTGCCCTAGGTCAACCTCTAGTGTTCATGGAGAAGAAGCTGTAAATTGTGAGGATTAGGTTCAGGAGTGGTTGGCAGGGAAGAAGTAGCCTATGGCTGAGCTGGGAAAAGTTGCAGCAGAACCACTGCCCTTACAAGAGGTAAGTGCAAGTCACTTGGGGTGACCTAAGACACAGTTTTTGCTTTCCTATTCTTCTTCTTCTTCTTTTTTTTTTTTTGAGATGGAGTTTCGCTCTTGTTGCCCATGCTGGAGTGCAATGGCACGATCTCACCTCACTGCAACCTCCGCCTCCTGGGTTCAAGTGATTTTCCTGCCTCAGCCTCCTGAGTAGCTGGGACTACAGGTGTGCGCCACCATGCCCGGCTAATTTTGTATTTTAGTAGAGATGGGGTTTCACCAAGCTGGCCAGGCTGGTCTCGAACTCCTGACCTCAGTTGATCTCCCCACCTTGGCCTCCCAAAGTGCTGGGATTACAGGCATGAGCCACCACGCTCAGTCCCATTATTCTTCTTAGACAAAACAGATCCTTTCAAAGGAATGGAAGGAATGGTAAACTTGGGTTACACAATATATTTGTTAAAAAATTGGGATCTCATGCCTGTAATCCCAGCACTTTGGGAAGTGGGAGGATCTCTTGAGTTCAGGAGTTTGACGCCAGCCTGGGCGAAACAGGGAGACCTCGTCTCTACAAAAAAAACTTTTAAAATTGGGATCATCCTGAACATCTATTGTTTGCCCTGCCTTTTCAAATGACTTGAATGTTTTTCTACATCACGAAATATAAT
>NW_016810059.1:0-1137 GCF_001698545.2 Rhinopithecus bieti | reverse complement strand
AGCTCACCCCCATTTTTTGCCTTGAACATAAAATAATGAAACTTAGAGATTTATGAGCCCTAAGATTATTTTTAAAGAAAAAAACTTGCTTGTAAAACTAATAAAGCTAGGTCATGAAGATAGTATTATTCTCATTGATTCAATTACTAATTCTTGAACCTTTTAACTATTCTTTTTATAATTTACAAACATTATTTCTAAAATATTCCCATTTCTCACAATGCAGGCTGAAGAACTATGTGAGCTAGACACCTGTTGTGAAAGTGGTTTGATTATGATACAGAAATATAGAGCAGGTGCATATCTCCTCAGTGAAGGACAGAAATAGCACTAAAAAGATAATTTTTTTATTTTTTATTTTTTATTTTTTGAGACGGAGTCTCGCTCTGTCACCCAGTCTGGAGTGTAGTGGCGCGATCTTGGCTCACTACAAGCTCCGCCTCCAGGGTTCACGCCATTCTCCTGCCTCAGCCTCCCAAGTAGCTGGGACTACAGGCGCCCACCCCACGCCTGGCTAACTTTTGTATTTTAGTAGAGACAACATTTCACCGTGTTAGCCAGGATGGTCTCGATCTGGATCTTCTGACCTCGTGATCTGCCCACCTCGGCCTCCCAAAGTGCTGGGATTACAGGTGTGAGCCACCGCACCGCATCTCCACATCCTTCTACTTCTACTATGCAAAAAAAAAAAAAAAAAGTAGCATAAATGTATATATGTATAAGTCATTCCACTATGGAAAATGTATTGAGCTAAATGGTAAAAGTGTTATCAAGCATTTATGCTTTGATATACTATGTATAATACACATGCACAAAAACATGCTTTTGCAATATACGACAAACTGCATTTAGTATTTTAGAAAGAACCTGAGACTGTAGTTGAAGAGTTCAAAATCATACTCTACACTGGCTAAGTGACTTAACTTCTATTCATTTCAAATATCAATTTTTGTTTTATTTGTTTTATTTTAGGAAGAAAGCTTGAGATGTGTGTGCAGTGTGACTGGCATATAAATTATATTTATGAATATAAATAATTATATTAGGAAAATCAGAGGAATTTTTCTGAACACATTCATAAATATGAAACCAAAAAGGTACAATTTTGCTCTGGCATTGATTTTTTGTCTGCCTCAG
>NW_016810058.1:0-515 GCF_001698545.2 Rhinopithecus bieti | reverse complement strand
AAAGAAGTTTTCTGAGAAACAGCTTTGTGATGTGTTAATTCATCTCACAGAGATACATGATTCATTCCATGGAGCAGTTGGTTAGCATTGTTTTTGGGGATTCTGAGAAGGGATATTTTGGTTCACATTGAAGTATGGTGACAAAGTAAATATCCTCTGATAAAAACTAGAAAGAAGCTTTCTAAGAAAGTTCTTTGTGATGAGTGAATTCATCTCACAGACTTACACTTTTCTTTTCATGGAGCAGTTTGCTAACACTGTTTTCATGGAATCTGCAAGGGATATTTGGGACAACATTGAAGCCTGTGGTGAAAAAGGAAATATCCTCAGATAAAAACCAGAAAGAAAGTTTCTGTGACACTGTTTTTTGATGTGTGAATTCATCTCACAGCATCACGCTGTGCTTTTCATTGAGCAGTTTGCTAACACTGTCTTCTGGCAATCTGCAATGGGATATTTTGGAGCACTTAGAAGGTTATGGTGACATATTAAATATCCTCATAGAAAAACTAGAA
>NW_016810057.1:0-953 GCF_001698545.2 Rhinopithecus bieti | reverse complement strand
AAAAGTATTCATTTTTTTCAGATTTTTTCAAATGTGTTTACAATTTGCTATTCATTAACATCTTTGTTTCCTTCCTTCCCCTTTTGGGAGGCTATTCTCTTGTTCCTTATTTGAATGTTAACTTCTATTTTAAAATGTTATATAAAATGAATTCATATTTTGTACCCATTAACCATCCCCACCTCTCTGCTAGCCCCCACTACCCTGCCCAGCCTCTGGTAGCTATCCTTCTACTCTATTCCCATGACTTCAAGTGTTCTGATTTTTAGATTCCACAAATACCTGAGAACATATGATGTTTTGTCTTTCTGTGCCTGGCTTATTTCACTTAACATAATAATCTCCAGTTCCATTCATGTGGTTGCAAATGACTGGATTTCATTCTTTTTTATGGCTGACTAGTACTCCATTGTGTATATGTACCACATTTTCTTTATCCATTCATCTGTTGATGACCACTTATGTTGTTTTCAAATATTGGCTATTGTGAACAGTGTGGCAGCAAACATGGGAATGCAGATATTTCTTCGATATACTGATTTTGTTTCTTGTGGGTATGTACCTAGCAGTGGGATTGCTGGATCATATTGTAGCTCTATTTTTTGTTTTTAAGGCGCCTTCATATTGTTCTCCATAGTGATTTTACTAATTTACATTCCCACCAACAGTGTACGACAATTCCCTTTTTTTCCCACATCCTCGCCAACATTTGTTATTGTCTTTATTTTGGATGTAAAGTATTTTAATTGGGGTGACATGATATCTTGCAGTTTTTATTTGCATTTATTTGATTATTAATGATATTGAACACCTTTTAATTGAGCACCATTTGGCAAATGGTAAAAATGCCTGTTTGCCATTGTATGTCTTCATTTGAGAAATGTCTATTCAGATCTTTTGCCCATTTTAAATATGGGAGTATTAGATGTTTTCTATAGAGTTGTTTGAGTTCC
>NW_016810056.1:0-1556 GCF_001698545.2 Rhinopithecus bieti | reverse complement strand
CTCCAAAACAGAGCTGCCAAACTGATTCATGAAAAGAATTGTGTAACCCTGTGAGATGAATTAACACATCACAAAACGGTTTCTCTGAAAGCTTCTGTCTAGTTTTTATATGAGGGTATTTGCTTTGACACCATAAGCTCAAAATGTGCTCCAAAATATCCCATTGTGGATCCAAAGAAAACAATGTTATCAAACTGATCAATGAAAAGAACAGTGTAACTCTTTGAGATGAATTCACACATCACAAAAATTTTCTTAGAAAACTTTCTAGTTTTAATCTGAGGACATTTCCTGTGTCACCATAGGCTTAAATGGGATCCAAAATATCTCTTCTCAGATTCTCCAAAAACAGTGCTACCAAACTGCTCCATGAAAGAATATTTTATCTTTGTGAGATGAATTAACACAACACAAAGCAGTTTCTCAGGAAGATTCATTCTGGTTTTCATCTGAGGATATTTTCTTTGTCACCATAAGCTTCAATGTGCTCCAAAATATTCCATTGCAGATACCAAGAAAACAGTGTTAGCAACTGGTCAATGGAAAGAACAGTGTAAGTCTGTGAAATGATTTTACACATCACAAAACAGTTTCTCAGAAAGCTTCTTTCTAGTTTTTATCTGAGGATATTTCCCTTTTCACTATAGGCCTCAATGTGCTTCCAAATATCCCTTTGCAGATTCCACGAAAACAGTGTTAGTAAACTGCTCCATGAAAGAAAGGTTTAGCCCTGTGGGATGAATTCACACAACACAAGGAACTTTCTCACAAAGCTTCTTTCTAGTTTTTATCTGAGGATATTTCCTTATTCTCTATAGGCCTGAAAGCACTTGCAAATACTCCTTGGCAGTTTCCACCATATCTGTGTTAGCAAACTGCTCAATGAATTGTACAGTGTAACCCTGTGAGTTGAATTCTTACATCACCAAGCAGTTTCTCAGAAAGATCTTTTTGGTTTTGTATCTGAGGATATTTCCATTGTCACAACAGGCTCCAATGTGATACAAAATAACCCTTCACAGATACCCCAAAAACAGTACTGCCAAACTGATCATTGAAAAGCATCGTGTGACTCTGTGAGATGAATTCACACATCACAAAGCAGTTTTCAGAAAGCTTATCTCTAGTTTTGTCTGAGGATATTTCCTTTGTAACCGTAAGCTTCAGTGTGCTCTGAAATATCCCATTGCATATTTCAAGAAAAAGTATTAGCAAACTGCTCAATGAAAAGAACAGTTTAAATCTGTGAGATGAATTCACACATCACAAAGCAGTTTCTCAGAAAAATCTTTTTGGTTTTTGTCTGAGGATATTTCCTTTGTCACCATAACCTTCAATGTACTCCCAAATATCCTAATGCAGATTCCATGGAAAAAGTGTTATCAAACAACTCAGTGAAAAGAACAGTGTATCCCTGTGAGATGAATTCACACAACACAAAGAACTTTCTCAGAAAACTTCTTTCTTGCTTTTACCTGAGGATATTTCCTTTGTCAATAAAGGCCTCATTGTGCTCCCAAGTGTCCCTTTGCAGATCCCATGAAAACAGTGATAGT
>NW_016810055.1:0-1211 GCF_001698545.2 Rhinopithecus bieti | reverse complement strand
TTAGCTAGGGTTGGTGGTGGGCCCTGTAATCCCAGCTACTCAGGAGGCTGAGGCAGGAGAATCCCTTGAACCTGGGAGGCAGAGGTTACAAGGAGCCAAGATCACGCCGCTTCACTCCAGCCTGGGCAAAAGAGAGAGACCTCGTCTCAATAATAATAATAAAAATAAATAACAATAATTTATTAAAAGAGTGTGTAAAGGAGCATAGGTTAAAAAGAGATATCACAGGAGAACTGTAGATATACTAAACTACTGTTTTATGTTTTATCTGATAATAATAATACTACAAATAATAAACAAAATAAGTACCTTCGAGAGAAAATTCAATATTTAGGTATGGGAGATCATAAAAAAAGTTGGCAGTTTAAAATAATTTCAATTCTTAAGACTCAGATACAATGAATCAAAATTTATTGGAAGAATTTAAAGATATAACTGGAAGGTCAATATTCTTAATCCTAGAGACTATTCGGAGAAAGGAAAAAAGAGACAGAAAATATATATGTATAAACTGACAATGTGAAACTGTTCATCAATCCTAAAAGAAGGAAAAGGATTCTGAAACTAGAGAAAAGCGAATTATGCAAAAGGCTGGCCAATCTGAGAATAAATTACTGAAGTGATTATTTGTGATGTACCTTTAGAAAAGAATGTACAGAGTTCTTGGAGTCAGTATTAATTCATTAAGAACAAGTTATGATGAATACAAATTTTGCTTTTAATGTGAATCATAAATGCACAATTGAGGCAAATGCTTTAGAATATACATTTCAATAATAATACTTGAGGATAGAAAATAAATGTGGATTAAAATAATTATTATACTATAAATATTGATGATAATAATACTTTAGGCCAAGAAAGGCAATTCAACTTTCCATATCCTGTAGTGTCTTTCGGTTGATTACTAAAATGAGGCAAATCTCAAAGGAGGTTTCTATGGCATACAGCAGAAACGGGTTAAATATCAAATATTAGTCATGGTTTTGAGGTTTTGCCTATAGGTCTTTTAATGTATTTACAAGCAACTTGTTTACAATAATTTCTATGTAATGTTATATCTCCTTGCTAATTTATACCAAGATGATGATGTAATTGGTGAATAAATAAATTTTATATAAAGTTGTGCTTACTAAAATGAATTAATAAGAATCTTGAAATGTTTAATTCCTTCATTAGCATAACATTTAGAGTTCCTCTATTTTTGTCCT
>NW_016810053.1:0-512 GCF_001698545.2 Rhinopithecus bieti | reverse complement strand
TGTCTCTTCATAGATTTTAAAACAGAGTGTTTCCAACCTGCTGAATCAAAAAACAAAAAACAAAAAAGAAAAAAAAATAGTTTAACTCTCAGGTGAATAAACACATCACAAAGTTGTTCCACGGATAGCTCCTTCCAGATAGTTTTTATCTGGAAATATTCGGTTTTCCCCCCAGGCCTTAATGGGACCCCAAATGCACCTTCACACATTCTCCAAAAAGCGTGTTTCTAACCTGCTGAATAAAACGACCATTTGACTCTGTGAGATGAATCCACACATCACAAAACAGTTTCACAGATAGCTTCTTTCTAGTAGTTTTTTGGGGATACTCATTTTTTCCCGATAGGCCTTCAGTGGGCTCCCAAATGTCCCTTTGCAGATTCTCCAAGAGAGTCTTTCCAACCTGCTGATTCAGAAGAAGGATTTAACTCTCTGAGATGAATCTACCCATGACAAAGCTGTTTCACATATATCTTCTTCGTATTTTCTTTTTTTAAAAATTTTTATTTTTA
>NW_016810052.1:0-3764 GCF_001698545.2 Rhinopithecus bieti | reverse complement strand
ACATAAGAACTATTCCCACTAATGTCAGAAATGAAACAAGTGTTTTATTATCTTTCAATTATTGCACATTGCATTAAATGTCCTGGTCATTATTGTAATTCAAGAAAATAAAAGTTATCCATACAAATTGTAAAAGAATTAGCAAAATAGTTTTATTTACATAGAAAATCTAAAATAATTATAGACAGCATTCAACCTAAAAGAGCTTAGTACCTCTGCTATATAAAAAACTCAACATACTGGCTGGATGCAGCGGCTCACGCCTGTAATCCTAGCACTTTGGGAGGCCAAGGCGGGCGGATCACAAGGTCAGACCAAGACCATCCTGGCCAACATGATGAAACTCCGTCTCTACTAAAATACAAAAAAATTAGCCAGGTGTGGTGGCAGGCACCTGTAGTCCCAACTACTCGGGAGGCTGAGGCAGGAGAAGGAGAATGGCCTGAACCCGGGAGGCAGAGCTTGCAGTGAGCCTAGATTGCACCACTGCACTCCAGCCTGGGCGACAGAGCCAGACTCCGTCTCTAAACAGAACAACAACAACGACAAAAAACACTCAACATGTTGAAATTATAATTCTTGTACATAGCAGTAACAAATTTGAAAATGCTATGCAAAATGCAAACATTCACAATAGCAATGAAAATTAGATTTATTTGTAGTACTTTTAGGAATAAAGCTAACAAAACTGTGAGACCACCAAAGAAAAAATTTAAGATGTTATTAAAGGACACAAAATGTAAAAAAGTGGGAAAATACATCAGATTCATATTTATATATAAAGCAAAACAATAGCATGTCAATATTGGCCAATTCTGTGTGGTGGGTACACCGGTATTTGTCATATTTACTGTACTCTTCTGTATTTTCTTTAACTTTTCAAAACAAAGACAAATCAATACAAAGAACTGTGTTTTCTGCAGAGAAAATACATCTTCCTTCATGAATCAATGAAATAAACTTCTTAATGCTTTTCATAAGTAGAAGTTTGCTACAAGTATTAATTTCTTCGAACCAGAGCCAAAGTTTTCATGTAGAGTATCTGACTAAAACATTTGCTGTTTGACAAGGAAATACTCAAGTCTGTTTAAAAGTATACAAGGAGAATCATACAATGGGATTAAAATCCTTAAAATTACAATAATTTTCTGCTCCCCTTTTATTAACATAATTATATCAACATACACATATCAAGATAGGTATATAAAATTGGGACCAATATTTTTTCAGTCATTTGGAAAGCAATTAAGTAGAGCCATAAGCTAACATGACTAAAAAATATGTATGAAGCAAAGTGAGGTTAATTTTGAGGCAAATAATATTTTCAAGCATGTTAACGTATTTTCTTTAGCAGTCACTTATATTCTAGAATATTGGATTCATATATATTTTCTATCTGAATATAGTATCAGCACCTTTCAAAGTATCCATAAGGCAGGATTATTTTTTTCATAATTAGCGAGGGATTATTTTCTCACCCTATTTCCAAATATTATTAGAGATTTGACACTTCTAGATGACTTAAATTATTTTGATTAGCTCAAGGTAACAGTTTTATCACACTGCATCCTGAATCAAAAGAAGAGAAAATTACATATTAGCTTTATGTTCTTGCCAAGTCTAAACTAAAATAGAAATAATAAAGTAATAAATGGAAATAATAAAGTAATAAAGTGTAAATAAAGTGTAAAAAATAAAGTAATTAAAAAAAATGTGTCTTTTGGGTTCAAAGCCGACACATATGGGAATCGTGACTTTAGTTGTTCCCCTCATAAAATCTGGGGACTTGAGAAAGCATTGGTGGTTAAACACAAAATCCACAGACAGCATCGCAATAAACTGCAAATCCTGAATATTTTCTATTTAAATTCTTATCACTATTATCACAACTATTAAAATTCTACACATCATTAAAGTACAATTTAAATTTTGTTTCTAAACTGTCTGATTAAAATTAGATATGAAAAGACCAGGCATGGTGACTCACACCTGTAATCCCAGTACTTTGGGGGGCTGAGGCAGGCGGATCACCTGAGGTCAGGAGTTCAAAACCAGCCTCAACATGGAGAAACTGTGTCTCTACTAAAATACAAAAAATTAGCCGGGTGTGGTAGTGCTTTCCTGTAATCCCAGCTACTTGGGAGGCTGAGGCAGGAGAATTACTTAAACCTGGGAGGCGGAGGTTGTGGTGAGCCGAGATCACACCATTGCACTCCAGCCTGGGCAACAAGAACGAAACTCTGTCTCAAAATAGATAGATAGATAGATAGATAGATAGATAGATAGATAGATAGATAGATAGAATAAAATAAAGTAAAATAAAATAGAGACATGATCTCTACCAGCAAGCCCAGTTGAGGTTTTGTGTAAACCATGCTTAGAATCACACTCTGCTAGATTTGGAGCAGAACATTCAGGTGATTTAGGTCAAGCCTCTTTCCAATGAATAAATGACTTTCTTACATAATAATGCTGGCAAATACTTGGGGCAGCTTTGCCTTAAACCCTGCTGAGTTCTTACAAACTTTGAGACATTCCGTGGAAACTCTTTACTATCCAATTATGATTCCCCCCTTTTCCTTACTCTCAAGACCAGAAATTGAACTGGCAAATAAAAGCAAATCCAAACTTAGATAAGGAAAAAATTTATTTGGAAGAAAGACTATTGCAAAATGGAGAACTCCCAGATTTCAGAAATCTGCAAGAATCTCAAAATCAAAAGAAAGTCTCGTCGTTTATAGGGAGGACTAAGTGGCAGGTGAGGGGAAGTGAGGCAAAGGAGAGAGTAAGTACCACATGTTTGGAGGTTTGACTGGAAATACGTCTCGTTATGGTCAGTTCCCAGGATACACTAACAAGAGGGCATGTTCTGCATTTTAGGGCTCATTCAGGGTTGGGGCAAGCTGATGTACAGTGGCTCGTGGGAAAGAGAGAAGCCTGACTAAAGTTTGGTCAAGACAAAGCAGGGGTTAAGAAATGGAAATTGTGAGCTGTTATTCAGAAGCTATGATGTATGTCATGTGATGTTGTCTTGGCTAACAACATGCATGCAGATTACTTCTGTTTTATTTTCCTGATAAAAGGGGCCCACTGAATTGATAAGCAATGTTTACAGACACGATGCCTGGAAGTGAGCAGCAGTATTATAAATATAAAGAAGGAACCACAAATGAGGAGCCAGATCACTTTTGGCACCATACAGTCAGCAGGAAGATCTAGACTACTTCAGACTTCTTTTATTGCATTAAAAAATAAAGTATTATTGGATTAACAATAGTTATACTTCTATTACTTACAGCCATCTTAACATATATAAAATTATGTTTAACAGTCTTTCCTAAAATTCTGCCAAAAGTCAATATTAACTTACAGTTTTTTAAGATACCTGAAATCAGCTGGGTGCAGTGGTTCACACCTGTCATCCTAGCACTTTGGGAGGCTTGGGCAGATGAATTGCTGGAGCGCAGGAATTCGAATCCAGTCTGGTCAACATGGCAAAACCCACTTCTGCCAAAATATTCTAATCTCTCTCTCTCTCTCTCTCTCTCTCTCTCTCTATATATATATATATATACACGTATATATATATATATATACACGTATATATATATATATATACACGTATATATATATATATACACACATATATATATATATACACACATATATATATATATACACATATATATATATACACACATATATATATATACACACATATATATATATATACACACACACACACACACAGACACACACATACA
>NW_016810051.1:0-298 GCF_001698545.2 Rhinopithecus bieti | reverse complement strand
GTGTGAGGCTGAAGGTGTGAATGCAATGCTCACGCGTCTGAGAGAGCAGGTGTGAGGCTGAAGGTGTGAATGCAATGCTCACATGTCTGAGAGAGCAGGTGTGAGGCTGAAGGTGTGAATGAATGCTCACGTGTCTGAGAGAGCAGGTGTGAGGCTGAAGGTGTGAATGAATGCTCACGTGTCTGAGAGAGCAGGTGTGAGGCTGAAGGTGTGAATGAATGCTCACGTGTCTGAGAGAGCAGGTGTGAGGCTGAAGGTGTGAATGAATGCTCACGTGTCTGAGAGAGCAGGTGTGAGG
>NW_016810050.1:0-1098 GCF_001698545.2 Rhinopithecus bieti | reverse complement strand
TGATACCCAGGCAAACAGGGTCTGGAGTGGACCTCTAGAAAACTCCAACAGACCTGCAGCTGAGGGTCCTGACTGCTAGAAGGAAAACTAACAAATAGGAAGGAATAGCATCGACATCAACAAAAAGGAGATCCACACCAAAACCCCATCTGTAGGTCACCGTCACCAAAGACCAAAGGTAGATATAACCACAAAGATGGAGAGAAACCAGATCAAAAAAGCTGAAAATTCTAATAACTAGAGCGCCTCTTCTCCTCCAAGGGATTGCAGCTTCTCGCCAGTAACAGAACAAAGCTGGACAAAGAATGACATTGACAAGTTGACAGAAGTAGGCTTCAGAAGACAGGTAATAACAAACTTCTCTGAGCTAAAGGAGGATGTTCAAACCCATCACAAGGAAGTTAAGAACCTTGAAAAAAGATTAGATAAATGGCAAACTGGAATAAACAGCATAGAGAAGACCTTAAATGACCTGATGGCACTACAAACCATGGCATGAGAACTACGTGATGCATGCACAAGCTTCAGTAGTTGATTTGATCAAGTGGAAGAAAGAGTATCAGTGACTGAAGATCAAATGAATGAAATGAAGCAAGAAGACAACACTAGAGAAAAAAAGAGTAAACAGAAATGAACAAAGCCTCCAAGAAATATGGGACTACGTGAAAAGACCAAATCTATGTTTGGTAGTTGTACCGGAATGGATGGGGAGAATGGAACCAAGTTGGGAAACACTCTTCAAGATATTATCCAGGAGAACTTCCCCAACCTAGAAAAGCAGGCCAACATTCAAATTCAGCAAATACAGAGAACACCACAAAGATACTCCTCAAGAAGAGTAACCCCAAGACACATAATTTCAACCCCAAGGTTGAAATCAAGGAAAAAATGTTAAGGGTAGCCAGAGAGAAAGGTTAGGTTACTCACAAAGGGAAGCCCATCAGACTAAGAGTGGATCTCTCAGCAGAAACTCTACAAGCCAAAGATAGTGGGGGCCAACATTCGACATTCTTTAAAAGAAGAATTTTCAGCCCAGAATTTCATATCCAGTTAAACTAAGCTTCATAAGTGATGGAGAAATAAAATCCTTTACAGATA
>NW_016810049.1:0-1096 GCF_001698545.2 Rhinopithecus bieti | reverse complement strand
CCTCTCTTTCTGTCTTTCTGTCGTTCTTTCTTTCTGTCTTTCTGTCTTTCTTTCTGTCTTTCTGTCTTTCTTTCTGTCTTTCTTTTCTTTCTGTCTTTCTTTCTGTGTGTCTGTCTTTCTGTCTTTCTATGTCTTTCTGTCTGTCTGTCTGTCTTTCTGTCTTTCTGTCTTTCTTTCTTTCTGTCTTTCTGTCTGTCTTTCTGTCTTTCTGTCTGTCTTTCTGCCTGTCTTTCTTTCTTTTCTTTCTGTCTTTCTTTCTGTGTGTCTGTCTTTCTGTCTTTCTATGTCTTTCTGTCTGTCTGTCTGTCTTTCTGTCTTTCTGTCTGTCTTTCTGTCTTTCTTTCTGTCTGTCTTTCTGTCTTTCTGTTGTTCTGTCTTTCTGTTTTTCTGTCTTTCTGTCTGTCTTTCTTTCTGTCTCTTTTTCTGTCTGTCTTTCTGTCTGTCTGTCTTTGTGTCTTTCTGTCGTTCTTTCTTTCTTTCCGTCTTTCTGTCTTTCTGTCTGTATTTCTGTCTTTCTGGCTGTCTGTCTTTCTGTCTTTCTTTCTGTCTGTCTTTCTCTCTTTCTTTCTGCCTTTCTATCTGTCTGTCTTTCTGTCTGTCCTGTCTGTCTGTCTTTCTGTCTTTCTGTCTGTCTGTCTGTCCTTCTTTCTGTCGTTCTTTCCTTCTTTCTTTGTCTTTCTGGCTGCCTTTCTCTCTTTCTTTCTGTCAGTCTTTCTGTCTGTCTGTCTGTCTTTCTTTCTGTCTTTCTGCGCTCTTTCTTTCTGTCTTTCGTTCTGTCTGTTTGTCTTTCTGTCTGTCTTTCTGTCTTTCTTTCTGTCTTTCTGTCTTTCTGTCTATCTTTCTGTCTGTCTTTCTGTCTTTCTGTCTTTGTCTTTCTGTTGTTCTTTCTTTCTCTTTCTGTCTTTCTTTCTGTCTGTCTTTCTGTCTGTCTTTCTGTCTTTCTGTCTGTCTTTCTGTCTCTCTGTCTTTCTGTCTTTCTGTCTTTTTCTTTCTGTCTTTCTGTCTTTCTGTCTGTCTTTCTGTCTTTCTGTCTGTCTTTCTGTCTTTCTGTGTGTCTTTCTGTCTTTCTGTCTTTCTGTCTGTCTTTGTGTCTTTC
>NW_016810048.1:0-1298 GCF_001698545.2 Rhinopithecus bieti | reverse complement strand
TGCTTTTGTGACTCCATTCTGTTTAGTCTCAACTGCAATTCATTTTTCTGTGTAGATTTTCTATTATACTATACTGTGGGACTTATACTTTCGTTATCTTAGAAAAATATGGCATATTTAAATATTTAAATGCCATCACTTAACAGAAAAATACATATGTACCTTGCCTTTAAACTTTACATCTCAGGAAAAAAAAAAAAGCACTTAAAATATTAATTTCCACTGGATATTCTAAATGTTTCTTTTATGTTAAATAAATGAATGAAAATTGAGTACTATTATTTATCAAAATTGGGGAGTACCCTAATGATATTACAATTCATGAATATGCATCTTCTGTAAAGCTAAAAAATTTAAAGCAATTAACATTCAAAGTCTTTTAGAGTTGCAGTCCTGAATACACCAAACATGCAATGATTTTGCTTCTTTCACACATTGAGATTCAGTAAACTCTGGGGTCCTGAAGTGATAGCTATGGCTATTTCTTAGTTTCCTAAAAAAGTGCCATATTGATTTGTTAATGTAATAAATATTTTTATGTTTAGGAAAAAAAAAGATGACAAACTTTTAAACATTATCCATAAAAATAGAGAAGTAATTTAAGCATAATAAAATCATTACCAATAAAAGAAGAAAAATGTGTTCAGTTTCATATTTGGGTTTTATGGAATTTGAATTCATTTTTGAATTAGATCAGATTTAGTGCTATACCAGAATGGATCATTTTCAATACAATCATAATGAACATTATCATATACTGTACAGCAAAAGCATAGAGCTGAGCGTGCCAAAATTTCATTCTTGGAAGTACTGCCAATGCAAAAATAGTTCCATCCCCTGAATACAATATTTAAGAGGCTTTAAAATTCTTCAGGGAATTATTGGAAGTTACGTTTTAAAAGAAGCAATCATTCGTAAGTTTGAAGCTGAATTACATTGTTTTCCATCTAAACATTCTTTCTGCTCCCTTTGGTTGTTTGTGACTTTACTTGGCCATTCAATATTTTAAAGCAACTATTTTGTTACCATCTGCCACTTACCTCTTTGGCCCCAATCTCTCCTGCTCTCATCACTATTGATTTTCCAAATGGAACTACCGTAAAATAAATGTACCAATTATTACATTTAGGTTGGAAAGAGCATTTGCTACTGTAAATTGTTTCCGACTTATTAAAGTATCAGTCAAAATAACCAAAAAGTAAAAGCATTTATTTGAGTTACATGTTTTTACACTAATCATTTAAGTTTAAATCTATATAATCATGATTAGCTCTTATTTTCTATTTGGAAAATAAATT
>NW_016810047.1:0-824 GCF_001698545.2 Rhinopithecus bieti | reverse complement strand
ACCAGAAATAAGTAAGAACATGCAAAGTTTGTCTTTCTGTACCTGGCTTATTTCAGTTAATGTAATGACCTCCAGTTCCATCCATGTAATGGATAGGATCTCATTCTTTTTTTTATGACAGGATCTCATTCTTTTTTATGGCTGAATAGCACTGCGTTGTGTCAGTGTACCACATTTTCCTTATCCATTCACCTGTTGATGGACACTTAGGTTGCTTCCAAATCTAGGCTATTGTGAGAAGTGCCACAATAAACACGGGAGTGCAGATACCTCTTCTAAACATTTATTTCCTTTCTTTGGGGTATATATCTAAGAGTAGGATTGCTGGATCATTTGGTAACTCTATTTTTAGTTTTTTGAGGAACCTCCAAACTCTTCTAAATAGTGGTTGTACTAATTTACATTTTCACCAAAAGTATACGAGAGTTCCCTTTTCTCCACATCTTTTCCTGTCTTTTGGATAACAGCCATTTGTTATTGCCTGTCTTTTGAATAATAGCCATTTTAATTGGAGTGAGATGCTATTTCACTGTACTTTTGATTTGCATTTCTCTGATGATCATTGATGTTGAGCACCTTTTCATGTACCTGTTTGCCACTTTTATGTTTTCTTTTGAGAAATGTCTATTCAGATCTTTTGCCCATTTTTAAAGTAGATTTTTTTTTTGGAAGACCCTGGCCCAAGGCTTTCAATTCTTCTTGCCCAGCATTTTCCAACCTTAGCACTATTGACATTGAGACTGTCCTATGTATTACAAGAAATCCTTGGCCTCTATCTACAAGATGCCAACAGCATCTCCTCCCTCCTCCCCATAGCATGACAT
>NW_016810046.1:0-2960 GCF_001698545.2 Rhinopithecus bieti | reverse complement strand
AATAAAATGATAATTTAGTTAGGCATTATTTAAATGATATTAATACCAAATAATGTAAAACTTTCCAGAAAGAGCAGAACTCTTAATCTTCAAATTCTCAGCATGGTATATGCTGTCGTTATTAAATATTATATGTTATACAGTAGCTTAAAATAGTCATGTTTTCTCTCATTGTGACTTTACAAGTATTTTTCTGAATTCTCTGTTATTCTGCTCCTCCTGTTCAAAACAAAGATAAGTGAGAATAAAGAGAGAACTCTGCTGCTATTGTTTTTACATCACCAAATAATTATTTAATATCATTAGCTGAGAGAAGAATTGGCTATGAACTGTGCTTTAACAACTGGCACAACTGTGTACAAGTTACAAAGTTTAATAATCTTTATCATCTTGGAAAATAAATCTCTTCTTGCTAAGTATCAGTTTTTTAAAATTGCCCCATGTATTAGATATATATTTTTTTAACAAAATGTTCTGTGTATTAATTATTTTCAAATAAATTTTAAGTTCACAAAAGCCATTACAAGAACTGGAAATAGCAGCAATTACACATGGTGCTCTCCAGGGATTAGCCTACTTACATTCTCATACTATGATTCATAGGTAAGTGCTTTGGAAATTATCATATATTGATAAGTAAATGGTTTGTTGCATAGTATCAACTTTAGAATTTATTAACCCCAAAGTTTTATTAGTTAAAGCCAAATAAAATAATATAAACTCATTTTTTTTTAGACTTTTCATATCCTAAAATGAACATAGTGGCATACTTGATCTCTCTAGGATTTTTTTTTTTTTTTGAGACGGAGTCTTGCTCTGTCGCCCAGTCTGGAGTGCAGTGGCATGATCTTGGCTCACTGCAACCTCCACCTCCCGGGTTCACACTATTCTCCTGGCTCAGCCTCCCCAGTAGCTGGGACTACAGGCGAGAGCCACCGCGCCCGGCTCTCTAGGATAATTTTTATCTTTGCCTATATGTGCTGCTGGACCTTGTAAAAGTATGTATACTTTTTAGATTAGTGGTAGAAATTTAGCTGTAGAATCATTTAATTTGCAACTGGAATGGGCATTAGAGAATCATACAGTTTTTCTTTCTCATTTTACAGGTAAAATCAGATGTCTCAATTTGTGACTGTAATTTCCTAAGGGTTGCAAAGCTGAATAGATTAAAGCTAGAACTAAATCTAGATCTTGTTTCTTCTTGGTAACTGATAATGACAGATTTATTCCATTGATTCCATGACATACGGACGAATAAAAGCTGCTTAAGGCCAGGCAAAGTGGCTCACACCTGTAATCCCAGCACTTTGAGAGGCCTAGGCAGGTGGATCACTTGAGGTCAGGAGTTCCGAGACCAGCCTGGCCAATATGGTGAAACCTTGTCTCCAATGAAAATACAAAAATTAGCTGGGCTTTGTTGTGGGCATCTGTAATCCCAGCTACTTGTGAGGCTGAGGGAGGAGAATAGCTTGAGCCCGGAAGGCGGAGGTTGCAGTGAGCTGAGATTGTGCCACTGCACCCCAGCTTGGGTGACAGAGTGAAGCTCCGTCTCAAAAAAAAAAACACAGAAGCTGCTTAAGACTCTTTATGCTTTTGAGCTGTGGTCCTTGATAATCCTTGATTATGGATAATAACTTTGGAGTTAAAATATTTTATAATGAATTTTTGGCACTGGTATTGGTTCTAGCTGTTGTAGAAGAAAGTTAGTATTTTCTTATACATATATGAACCAGGCAGTACATATTAAACTATATAATAGAGTTATTGTGAGTTAATGGGTTATCATTTTTTAACATCGGGATAAGATCTGAGAGACACCTACAAGCTAGTAAATAAGTGAGTGCCATAGTTGGAATTTCAACCTAAGTTTTTCTCAAATTTAAGATACCTCTCCATTTAAAAAAAAATCTAAGAAAAATAGATTCACTTCGTGTTATGCTCTAAAATATTATAGTAAGAATTAAGGGCTTGGAAATTCAGCACTTTAATTTCTATTTTATTTTATTTTATTTTATTTTATTTATTTTATTTATGTTATGTTATGTTATGTTATGTTATGTTATGTTATGTTATGTTATGTTATTTTTTTGAGACGGAGTCTCGCTCTGTCACCCAGGCTGGAGTGCAGTGGCCAGATCTCAGCTCACTACAAGCTCCGCCTCCCGGGTTCACGCCATTCTCCTGCCTCAGCCTCCCGAGTAGCTGGGACTACAGGCGCCGCCACCTCACCCGGCTAGTTTTTTGTATTTTAGTAGAGACGGGGTTTCACCGTGTTAGCCAGGATGGTCTCGATCTCCTGACCTCGTGATCCGCCCGTCTCGGCCTCCCAAAGTGCTGGGGATTACAGGCTTGAGCCACAGCGCCCGGCCTAATTTCTATTTTAATTTTTGAATAATTAAGTATGTATTTAATGCTAATTAGACAGATGGTCTTATTATATAAATATATATTTAATGCTAATTAGACAGATGGTCTTATTATATAAATACCTGTTTTCTGGCCGGGCGCGGTGGCTCAAGCCTGTAATCCCAGCACTTTGGGAGGCCGAGACGGGCGGATCACGAGGTCAGGAGATCGAGACCATCCTGGCTAACACGGTGAAACCCCGTCTCTACTAAAATACAAAAAACTAGCCGGGCGAGGTGGCGGGCGCCTGTAGTCCCAGCTACTCGGAGGCTGAGGCAGGAGAATGGTGTAAACCCGGGAGGCGGAGCTTGCAGTGAGCTGAGATCCGGCCACTGCACTCCAGCCTGGGAGACAGAGCCAGACTCCGTATCAAAAAAAAAAAAAAAAAAAAAAATACCTGTTTTCTTACTTTAATAGAGCGTTGCTATTTCAGAAAAGTCAATTTGGGATCATTGATACTACATTATCTATATATTTCAGTTTTATTTTATATTTAGGAAAACTATGCTGAAATTTGGAAATGATACGAATATATCTTTATGTATTTACTTACT
>NW_016810045.1:0-1030 GCF_001698545.2 Rhinopithecus bieti | reverse complement strand
CTAACTGTCAAATATTTACTTTTGGTAAGTATTTTGGTCTCTGAACCAAAGATAATACCCTAGGAAGGGGTGAACCAATCCTGTTTTGGTTGGTTCCACCCCTTCTTTGCTTCCTCCACCTATTTCCTGCATTGTTCTTTTTCTTTGTAAACAGATACAGGCTTTCAGGGGTGGGAGCGCAGTGTTAAAATTTAAAAGTAAAACATACGAATCTTGAATGTTTAGTTTAATGAATTTTTACACATGTATACACTCACATAAGCACCACCTTGATCAAAACATGGAATATTTTGAGCACCTTAGAAGGCCCACTTTTATTTCCTCCTAACAATGGGTCCTTTTTTTTTTTTTTTTTTTTTAAGACACAGTGTCTGCTGGGCCTGGTGGCTCACGCCTGTAATCCTAGCACTTTGGGAGGCCGAGGCAGGAGGATCATTTGAGCCCAGGAGTTTGAGACCAGCCTGGGAAACATGGCAAAACCCCATCTCTACCAAAAATACAAAAAATTAGCCAGGCTTGGTGGTGCACACCTGTAGTCTCAACTACTTGGGAGGCTGAGGTGGGAGGGGGAGGATCACTAGAGCCAGGGAGGTCGACACCGCAGTGAACAGTGATCACACCACTGCACTCCAGCCTGGGCAACAGAGCAAGACCCTGTCTCAGAGAGAGAGAGAGAGAAGACAGGGTCTCCCTCTGTCACCCGGGCTGGAGTGAAGTGGTGTGATCATAGCTCATTGCAGCCTCGAACTCCCAGTCTTAGGCAATCCTGCCACTTCAGCCTCCTGAGTAGCTAGGACTACAGGTATGCACCACACCTGGCTATTTCAGAAGGGGAATTTTTAACCTAGAATTTTTGAAGCGTCCTATTCCAGGGGATTCTACTCTCATCTCTACCACACATACTTAGCGGCATAACAATTTATCTCTTTTGAATTATTTTTAAAAGTAAACATGGAAACAAAAAATCTAAATGATTTTTAGATAAATAAATGCAATCATTAAAATCATGCTTTTGAAGAATATATATATA
>NW_016810044.1:5970-7382 GCF_001698545.2 Rhinopithecus bieti | reverse complement strand
TATATTTTTATGTAATGAAATCACACTGTATTATTATGCATAATCTTGTTGCAAGCTGCCTCAAAACTTTTGAGGAAAAAACAAGAAAGAAGTTAACATGTGTTCAATGGTTTGAAGGTAGTTTTCTTTGAGCAGCTCGTTGTTGAGGTCAGCATATCTCACCTTTTTTGTTCTTTTCCTTATGTTTTCCCCATGACACTTAGTGTTCATCTCTGTTGAGGGTCCCTGAGACCACCTCCAGATTCAATTATTTGCTAGGAGGACTCAAGACCCATGATTTATTATGGCATGAAGATACAAGGAAAACCCAGCAAAATTGCATGGGCACACATTCTGATGGAAATCTGGAACAAGATTTCAAAAGTCCTCTCCCAGGGAAGCCACAGAAGACACAAAGACACAAAGACACATATTTAATTCCTCTAGTGTAGAATTGTGGCAACACATGTGAAGTGTTATCTACTAAGGAAACTCATTAGTGACTCAGAGTTCAAGGAATGTATTGAGACTGGTCATTAGGCAACCTCTGCCTAGCATGTACCAGAATTCCAAACTTCCAGAAAGAAAGCAGGTGTTTAGCATAAATCATATTGTTTGCACAAACAGCTTAGGCACAGTGATGCGCTCTTCAATTAGCAAGTAGTGGGAGCCCTCCAAAATCCAAATTCCCAGAGTACAGCCAACTGCCAACTCTGTAAGCAAATCTTTCTAAGGATAGTAGACCTCCTATGTTAAATCTTTCTGCATATCACCTGAGTACCACACTCTCATGGTTCTCCTGCGCTTATGTACAATACCTAGCACCTTAGATATTCTCTCTCACATAGAGTATAATAGAATATGGATGAGTGATAATAAGCTCGATTTATTTTTAAAGTCAACCATTAACATATGTCTATTAAATGTATATTAAGGTAATTATTAAGATAGACGGATAGATGACCACGAAAGACCAATACCATGCTGAACCAGGGCTCTGGGTGGCCTACCTAGAAAGTCTGGATTTAGAGTGCTGCCTCTACTTCCTGAAGGTTTATTTCTGCCTTTCCCCACCGGAATCAAGACTCCTAGATAAAGGTCAGGCCCAGAGTTTCATGATGTGCTATAAGGTTAAGACCGAGACTTGTGGCCAGGTGCGGTAGCTCATGCCTGTAATCCCAGCACTTTGGGAGGTTGAGGTGGGCAGATCACCTGAGGTCAGGAGTTCAAGACCAGCTTGACCAACATGGAGAAACCCTGTCTCTACTAAAAATACAAAATTTGCCAGGCGTGTTGGCGCATGCCTGTAATCCCAGCTACTCGGGAGGCTAAGGCAGGTGAATCACTTGAACCCAGGAGGCGGAAGTTGCGGTGAGCTGAAATTGCTCCATTGCACTCCAGCCTGGGCAACAAGAGCAAAACTCCATCTCAAA
>NW_016810044.1:0-2261 GCF_001698545.2 Rhinopithecus bieti | reverse complement strand
AAAAAAAAAAAAAAAAAAAAAGAAATGGATTAAAGCATCAACCTCACTCTTCATTCCTGGCTTCTTTTCCTAGAATTCTCTATTCCCTTTGCATCCTTCTGTCTCACAGTCCTTGTAGCCTCTTCTCCTTCCTCTGCTACCTAGCCATTGTTCCCTGTACCCTTTCAGATGCCTCTTTGTCATTGGGTTTGTTTGTTGCAAGTGTATGGGTGTATATTTCCAGTGTTTTTAGTTTCGTGACATACAGGTCATCATAACCCCCTGCACCTTTATTTCTAAGATGGTTGTCAACACACATCCACTTAAATTAGTGTTCTCATCTCAATCAATTTACCTGGAGGTAGTAAATGTTTATGCCAGAATAAAGAAAGAAGGAGGCAGGAGGAACAGAAATAAAGGAGAGCTGAGGAATATCTTTCACTGTTTAACTTCCAAACAATCCAGGAAGGTAAGGAGGGCAATTTCTATGATCAATTCCAGGGAGAAAATGGAAATGGGAGGCAGTTAAGAGAAACCATTTGCTAATTAGGAACAAGGATAGAATTTGAAACCTAGGTCTTTCGATCCCTAGTCACTGTTTTTCTCTCCTAACGGAATGCTTCTCAAATATGCTGCCTTTAAAAAAGTGACATCATTTTTTGTATACCATGGAAGAAACAATCGGGTTTTAAAAATTTAGACCAAGGGGTTGGCTAACTGTGGCCTATAGGACAAATCCAGCCTGCCACCTATTTTTGGATGCTCTGTGAGCTAAGAATGTTTTTTACATTGTCTAATGGTTAAAAAAATAAAAAGAATAATATTCCTTGGCATATGGAAGTGATATGAAATTCAAATTTTAGTGTCTATAAATAGTTTCATTAAAATACAGTCTAGCCCACTTATTTGCCTATGGCTACTTTCATGTGACAACGGTAGAGTTGAGTAGCTGTTTACATACAGACAGGAACTGTATGGACCACAACGCTGAAACTATTTGCTATGTGACCCTTCGTAGAAGCACTTCTCTGGCCACTGATTTAGATCCTTGCTACCTAAAGTGCAGTCTATGCACCTGCAGCCTAGGAGTAACCTGGGAGCATGCGAGAATTGTAGAAACTCAGGCACTTTCCAGACCTATGGACTAGGGAGCTCAATTTTAATAAGAAGCTCTGGTGATTCATATGCACACTAAAGCCTGAGAAGCTCAAGCTCAGAAAATAGTTGACTGGGGCTTTCTCTGATTAGACAAGGAGGATGGTTACTGGAGAGAAAACAAGCCTAGGGGTTAGACAGGGATGAATGTAAAATTGGCTTTCCACTGCTGAGTGGCTTTAGTTTCCTCACCTGAAAAGTATGGATAAATATGCTTTCCTCATCAATTTCTTTTGGACTGGATGGTGTGTTAGCTTCCTAGGGTTTCCGCAACAAATTACCTTAAATTTGGTAGCTTAAAATGACAGAAATTTATTCTCTCACAGCTCTGGAAGTTAGAAGTCTGAAACCAAATGTCAGCAGAGCCATGCTGTCTCCAAAGGCTCTAGGGGACAATTTGTCCTTGCCTCTGCCAGCTTCTGATAATTCCAGGTATTCCTTAGTTGTGGCAGTATAAACTCACTGCCCTCACATGGCTTTCCTCTCTGTGTGTCTCTTTATGTCCTCTCCTCTTCTTATAAGGACATCAGTCATTGGATTTAGAAATCACTCTAAATCCATTATCACATCATCTCAAGATCCTTACCTAATTACATCTGCAAATAACTTATTTCCAAATAAGGTCACATCTGAGGTTCTGAGTGGATATTGATTTGACCAGAACATTAGTCAACCCACTTCAGATTACATAAATATAGTTCAAACGTCTGGCACATTGTGGGTATTTAAGACAGGTTTCCTATGCCTCTCTCCCTGCTTTTATTCAAATGACTCCAAGGCCGAGAATAGAGTGGGGACATGTTGCGGGAATCTCAATGGGTACCTTTCACATTTTGACGGAGGAACATCTCCTTCACCAGGACACAGAGATGAGGATATTTTCTTTTTTTCTTTTTTTTTTCATTATTATACTTGAAGTTCTAGGGTACATGTGCACAATGTGCAGGTCTGCTACATATGTATACTTGTGCCATGTTGGTGTGCTGCACCCGTTAACTCGTCACTTACATTAGGTATATCTCCTAATGCTATCCCTCCGCCCTCCCCCCTCCCCACAATAGGACCCGGTGTGTGATGCTCCCCTTCCTGTGCCCAAGTGATCTCATTGTTCAATTCCCACCTATGAG
>NW_016810043.1:0-1028 GCF_001698545.2 Rhinopithecus bieti | reverse complement strand
TTTTTTGAGATGGGGTTTTACTATTGTTGCCCAGGCTGGAGTGCAATGGTATGATCTTGGCTTACCACAACCTCTGCCTTCCAGGTTCAAGCGATTCTCCTGCCTCAGCCTCCCGAGTAGTTGGGATTACGGGCGTGTGCCACCACGTCCCGCTAATTTTGTATTTTAGTAGAGACAGAGTTTCACCATGTTGGCTAGGGTGGTCTTGCTCCTGATCTTAGGTGATCCGCCTACCTTGGCCTCCCAAAGTGCTGGGGTTACAGGTGTGAGCCACTGCACCCGGCCAGATTTTACCTGTTTTAAGCTAACAATCTGCCTGCATTGTTTATAACATAGTAATTTTAAATAAGTTTACTTATCTAAAAGAAAAGAATTGTTCTTCATTGTTCTTCCAAGCTAAAAATCTTATAAAATTCCATTAACTTTTTCATTTGTATGTTGTTACACTGCCTCCCTCTGTATATAGCATATACATATATTTTCAGCTCTCTCTTTGACTTTCCACTTAAATGTTTCACAGGTACCTAGCATTTAATGTACTTATTACTGAACCCTTTGAGCTTCCCTTTCTGTCTCATCCTGGCATACTTCTAGAATATCAGCCCCACAAAGCAAGGGTTTTTTTTCTGTATTTTGTACTATTGTATCTCCAGTTCTTGATATATAATTCAGTAAATATTTGTTGAATGAGTCTCCAAATGGTACCACCATACCATTTACCATTTGCTCAAGTCTTCAGTTTTTTCCACTCTCATCTCTCCCATTGTATTGACAAACCTCTCACATGTCTCTTAAATCCATCTGTTTTTCTCTGTTTCCAATGTTAACCATCCTAATCTAGTATGCTAATGTTATGACTGGTATTCCACAACCAACTTTTGCTGTCTTTGTAATAATCTTCCTTCCACAGCAAACAGAGATGTTTCTCAAAATGGAAGCTTGTATCTTGTTACGGTCCTACTCAGAGCCCTTTAATACCTTCTTTTTGAATTCCAAATTCTTTTTTTTTTTTTTTTTTTGAGATTGGA
>NW_016810042.1:0-1298 GCF_001698545.2 Rhinopithecus bieti | reverse complement strand
AAACTCCGTAATAGACTGCCATCTGGAATGGCTCAGGTGATAGCCAGGCACCTGGAGCAGACAAAAAGCTGTGGTCACTAGTAATTTCTGTATTTCAGTGATTTTTCCCACCACCAGCTGTCATCACAATTTCCAGAAAAGCTGCCAAGAAAAAGCAGGAATTCACATTTCACACAACCCTAAACACACACACACACACGCACACACACACACACTAAATGGATCTTGGAATGGTTTCCTGACTGCTCTTTGCCCTCATACCTTCCTTCCCTCAAGCATTCCAGATAAACAGGTAAGGTATTTGACTCACCTGCAGCTGAATAACTCAATACTCTTGAAGGCACCTCCCTTCTGCCAGCAATCCTTACTCAGTTATTCTTTCCTTCCCTAACCTGGATTGTTTCCTTGAAACCAAAAACCCCAGTCATAGGCGCCTTATCCCTACTTCCCTTTTTTCCTTTCTCCTCTTGCCATCCCTCATTCCAAACAAAACACTCAGGTCTGTAAGGATCCAGGCTCTTACCACACTTGTAGAGGTAACTGGCCATTGACATGCTTATCTTTATTTTTACAACATGTGACATGTTTATGTTCTATTCTAATCCAGCACAGTGTCTGCCCCATTGTTGGGACTCAGCAAATGTTTGTTGAATAGAACTTGCCTAAATTGGCCTCAGGCACCTCCTAAATTTCACTGTATGCTGAGTTCCAGGGAAAATTAGACCAACTAAGCCAACTGCTCCCTTCCTGTCTGGGAGGACCCACCCAGAGAGCAGAATGGGAAAGCTGCACCTCTGCAGAGGGAGAGGGTTTGACTGATGTCCCTCCTCTGCCTGTGATCCCACCCCATTCTTTCTCCTCTGCCACAGGCTAAGGCAGTCCAGGAATGCCTTCCCCCGCCCCAAAGACTGATCCAGGCCATTGGAGCATACTCCACTAAGTGCTTCATTTCTTTGTGTTTCTGATTTTTTTTTTTTTTTTTTTTTTTAAGATAGAGTCTTGCTTTTGTCGCCCAGGGTAGAGTGCAATGGCGCGATTTCGGCTCACTGCAACCTTTGCCTCCTGGGTTCAAGCGATTCTCCTGCCTCAGCCTCCCAAGTAGCTGGGATAACAGGCGCCCACCACCAAGCCCAGCTAATTTTGGTAGAGATGGGGTTTCACCATGTTGGCCAGGCTGGTCTTGAACCCCTGACCTCATGATCCACCCGCCTTGGCCTCCCAAAGTCCTGGGATTACAGGCGTGAGCTACTGTGCCCGGCCATTTTTTTGAATTTTTTTTTTTTTTTTTTTGAGACAGA
>NW_016810041.1:0-1032 GCF_001698545.2 Rhinopithecus bieti | reverse complement strand
GATTTCAAATTGCTGAATCCAAAGAATGATTTAACTCTATGAGATGAAAACAAACATCACAAAAGAGTTGCGCAGGAAGCTTCTCTCTGATTTTCGATGGAAGACATTTCCTTATCTCACACAAGCCTCCGGTCACCATTTACTATCCCTTCGCAGAACCCTCAAAGACTGACTTACAAACAGGGAATTGTAGAGTAAGCTTTAACCCTGTGAAAAGAATGGACATGTCAGAGAGCAGTTTCTTCGAGGGCTTCTTTCTGTTTTTTAATGGATGACATTTCACTTTTTGCCATAGTCTTCAATGTGCTCTGAATATCACTCTTTTGGTTTTACAGGAACAGTGTTCAAACTGTGCCTGATGAGAAGAAAATTGTAACTCCCTGAGTGAAATGCACGTATCACCAAGCAGTTTCTCAGAAAGCTTCTCTCCAGTTTCTATCTGACTATATTTCATATTTCACCATAGACCCAAATGTGATTCCAAATATCTCTTCATGGATCCATTCACGAGGGAGTTTCCAAGCTGCATGATGTAAAGAAAGCTTCATCTATGTGAGATGAATAAATATAGCAAAAAGCAGATTCACAGAAGCCTTCTTTCTAGTTTTTATCTGGAGATATTTTCTTTCTCACCATGGTTCAGAATGTGCTCCCGAAGGTTCCTTCGTGGATCTGTCCATGACAGTTTCCAAGCTGCGTAATGTAAAGAAAGCTTTATCTATGTGTGATGATTACAGATATCACAGAGTAGTTTCAAAAAAGCTTCTTTCCAATTTATGTCTGAGGCTATTTCCCTCTCCACCATCGGCATCAACATGCTCCCGAATATCACTTGGTACCTGTTTCTCCAAAAGGGTTTTCCCGACGCTGTATGAGAAGAGAGGTATAACACTGTGACTGGAATGCAGAAGTCACAAAGCAGTTCCTCAGAAAGCTTCTCTCCCATTTCGGTCTGAACATATTTCCCTTTTCACCGTTAGCGTCAAAGTGATCCTGAATATCCCATCACACGCTAAACACACACACGGCTAG
>NW_016810040.1:7080-8116 GCF_001698545.2 Rhinopithecus bieti | reverse complement strand
CCTATGGTGACATAGGAAATATCCTCAGATAAAACCAAAAGAAACCTTCTGAGAAACTGCTTTGTGATGTGTGAATACATCCCACAGAGTTACAGTTCTTTTTATTGAGCAGTTTGTTAACACTCTTTTATTGGAATCTGCAAAGGGATAATTCAGAGTGCATTGAAGCTTATGGTGCCAAAGGAAATATACTCAGAGACAAACTAGAAAGAAGGTTTCTGAGAAACTGCTTTCTGATATGTGAATTAATCTCACAGAGTTACACATTCTTTTCACGGAGCAGTTTGTTACCACTCTTTATGGGGAATATGAGAAGGGATATTTTGGATTGCATTGAAGCCTACACTGGCAAAGGAAATATCCTCTAATAAAAACTAGAAAGAACCGTTCTGAAGAACTTCTTAGTGATGTGTGACTTCATCTCACAGAGTTACACCTTTCCCTTCATAAAGCAGTTTGCTAACACTGTTTTCGTGGAATCTGCAATGGGATATTTCTTAGTCCAATGAAGCTTACAGTGATAAAGGAAATATCTGCAGATAAAAACTTGAAAGACACTTTCTGAGAAACTACTTTGTGATGGGTTAATTCATCTCAGAGTTACACCATTCTTTTCGTTAAGCAGTCTGTTAACACTGTTTTCATGGAATCTGCATTTGGATACTTCGGAGTGCATTGAAGCCTACAGTAACAAAGGAAATATCCTTTGATAAAAACCGAAAAGAAGCTTTCTGAGAAACTGCTTGGATGTGTGAATTTGTCTCACAGAGTTACACGATTCCTTTCATGCATCACTTTGTTAGCACTGTTTTTGGGGAATCTGAGAAGGGGTATTTTGGATTGCATTGAAGCCTATGGTGACAAGGAAATATACTCAGATAAAACCTGGAAAGAAGATCTGTGAGAAACTTTGTTGTGGTATGTGAATTCATCTCACAGAGTTTTACCTTTCTCTTCATCAAGCAGTTTGCTAACACTGTTTTTGGGGAATCTGCAAAGTGATATTTGGGAGCGCTTTGAGGACTATGGTGAAAAA
>NW_016810040.1:0-2690 GCF_001698545.2 Rhinopithecus bieti | reverse complement strand
CAGTTTACTACTGGTGTATTTTGGAATATGAGAAGTGACATTTTGGATCGCTTTGAAGCCTATGGTAACAAAGGAAATATCATCAGTTAAAACTAGAAAACTTTTGAGAAACTGCTTTGGGAAGAGTGTATTCATCTCACAGAGATACACTTTTCGTTTCATTGAGCAGTTTGGTGACACTGTTTTTGTGGAATCTGCCATAGCATATTCTGGGGGCATTGAGTCCTATGGTGAAAACTTAAATATCCTTAGATAAAAATTTGGAGGGAAGCCTTCTGAGAAACTGCTTTGTGATGTGTATATTCATCTCACAGAGATACATCACACTTTTTATTGAGAAGTTATCTAACAATATTTTCGAGGCATCTGCAATGAGATACATGGTAGTGCATTGA
Organism: Rhinopithecus bieti; assembly: GCF_001698545.2. NCBI lineage: Eukaryota > Metazoa > Chordata > Mammalia > Primates > Cercopithecidae > Rhinopithecus > Rhinopithecus bieti. The sequence continues at coordinate 2,295 of NW_016810040.1, read as the reverse complement.
GGCCTGTGTTTAAATAGGAAATATCCTCAGATAATAACAAGAAAGAAGCTTTCTGAGAAACTGCTTTGTGATTTGTGAAATCATCTCACAGAGTTTCACCTCTCCTTCGTGGAGCCAATGGCTAGCACTGTTTTTGTGGAATCTGAGACGTGATATTTTGGATCGCTTTGAAGTCTATGGTGAAAATGGAAATATAAGCAGATAAAAACTAGAAAGAAGCTTTCTGATAAGCTGTTTTGTGATGTGTGATTCATCTCACAGTATTACGCAACTCTTTTATGGAGTCATTTGCTAGAACTCTTTTTCTTCATTCAAAGAAGGGATATTTCTTTTCGCTTTGAAGCCTATGGTGACAAAAGAAATATCCTCAGATAAAAACTAGGAATTATTTTTTTGAGAAACTGCTTTATGATATGTGAATTCGACTCACACAGTTACACCACTCTATCATGGAGGAGTTTTCTAACACTGTTTTGTGGAATCTCAGAAGTGATATCTTGGATAGCATAGAATCCTATGGTGGGAAATGAAATATCCTCAGATAATAACTGGAGAGAAGTCTTCTCAGAAACTGCTTTGTGGTGTGTGAATTCATCTCCCAGATTTACACTATTTCTTTCATTGACAGTTTTGCTAACACTGTTTTCACAGTATCTGCAATGAGATATACAGGAGAGCATTGAAGCCCATGTTTAAAAATGAAATATCCTGGATGAAAAGAAGAAAGAAGCTTTCTGAGAAACTGCTTTGTGATCTGTGAGTTCATCACACAGAGTTACACTACTCTTTCAAGGAGCAGATTTCCTGAATTTTATTTGTGGAATCTGAGAAGGGATATTTTGGATTGTTTTGAAGCCTATGGTAACAAAGGAAATATCCTCAGTGAAAACTAGAAAAAGTTTTATGAGAAACTGCTTTGTGATGAGTGTATTCATCTCACAGAGATACATTTTCATTACAATGAGCAGTTTGCTAACACTGTTTTCGTGGAATCTGCCATGGGATATTCCGAGGGCATTGAGTCCTATGGTGAAAAATTAAATATCCTTAGGTAGAAACTGGAGGGAATCCTTCTGACCAACTGCTTTGCGATGTGTGAATTCATCTCAGAGCCATACCACTGTTTTCCTTGAGAAGATTCCTAACAATACTTTCGTGGAAGCTGCAATGAGATATACAGGAGTGCACTGGGGCCTGAAATATCCTGAGATAAAAACTAGAAAGAAGCTTTCTGAGAAACTGCTTTATGATGTGTAAATTCATCTCACAGAGTTACACTATTGTTTAATGGACCGTTTGCTACCACTGTTTTTCTGGAATCTGCTTAGAGATATTTGGGAGCAAATTGAGGCCTAGGGTGAAAAAGGATATATCCTCAGATAAAAACTAGAAAGAAGCTTTCTGAGAAAGTTCTTTGTGATGTGTGAGTTCATCTTAGGGAGTTACACCTTTCTATTCTTGGAGCACTTTGCTAACTCTGTTTTCTTGGAATCTGCAAAGCAATATTTGGGAGCACTTTGGGGCCTATAGTGAGAAAACAAATATCCTCAGAGAAAAATTAGAAGAAGCTTTCTGAGAAACTTATTTGGGATGTGTGAATTCAACTCACACAGTTACACTGTTCTTTTCATTCAGCAGTTTGCCAGCACTCTTTTCTTGGAATCTACGATGGGATATTTTGGAGCACTTTGATGCTTATTGTAATAAAATAAATATCCTCAGAAAAAAACTAGAAGAAAGCTTTCTGAGAATCTGCTTTGTGATTTGTGAATTCATCTCACAGGGCTACATGATGCTTTTCATGGAAAAGTTTGGTAGCATTGCTATTGGGGAATCTGAGAAGGGGTATTTTGGATCGCATTGAAGTCTATGGTGACAAAGGAAATACCCTCCCATAAAAAGTAGAAAGAATCTTTCTGAGAGAGTTCTTTGTAATGTGTGAAATCATCTCACAGAGTTACACCATACTTTACACTGGGCAGTCTGATAACATTGGTTTCATGGAATCTGTAACAGAGTACTTGGGATCGCATTGAAGCCTATGATGACAAAGGAAATATCCTCATACAAGAAATAGAAATAATCTTTCTGAGAAACTGCTTTGTGATGCGTGAATTCATCTCACAAAGTTACACTGTTCTTTTCATTCAGCAGTTTGCCTAGACTGTTTTCTTGGAATTGGCAAAGGGATATTTGGGAGCACCTAGAAGCCTATGCTGAAAATGAAATATCCTCAGACAAAACTAGAAAGAAACTTTCTGAGAAACTGCTTTGCGATTTTGAATTCATCTCATG
>NW_016810039.1:0-1300 GCF_001698545.2 Rhinopithecus bieti | reverse complement strand
CTCCCGGCTCAGTCTCCTGAGTAGCTGGGATTACAGGTGCCAGCCACCACACCTGGCTAATTTTTGTATTTTTAGTAAAGACAGTGTTTCACCATATTGGTCAGGCTGGTCTCGAACTCCTGACTTCATGATCCACCCTCCTCAGCCTCCCAAAGTGTCATCTCAGGATTATAGGCATGAGCCATGGTGCCCGGCCAAAATGGTTATTTTTAACTTTTATTTTTTCGAGACAGAGTCTTGCCCTGTCACCCAGGCTGGAGTGCAGTGGCGCGATATCGGGTCACTGCAAGCTCTGCCTCTCAGGTTCACGCCATTCTCCTGCCTCAGCCTTCCGTGTAACTGGGACTACAGGCGCCACCACCACGACCAGCTAATTTTTTGTATTTTCAGTAGAGATGGGGTTTCACTGTGTTAGCCAGGATGGTCTCGATCTCCTCACCTTGTGATCCGCCTGCCTCAGTCTCCCAAAGTGTCATCCCAGGATTACAGGCGTGAGCCACTGTGCCCAGCCCCAAAATGGTGATTTTTATAATTCAATCATTCTATGTTTACTAATGGAATTTTTTTTTTTTTTCCCAAGACAGAGGCTCACTCTGTCACCCAGGTTAGAGTACAGAGGCCTGATCTCATCTCACTGTCACCCCAGCCTCCTGGGTTCAAGCGAGTCCTCTGCCTCAGCCCTTTGAGTAGCTGGGATTACAGGAGGGGACCACCATGCCTGGCGAATTTTTGTATTTTTAGTAGAGAGATCTTTCATCATATTGGCCAGGCTGGTCTCAAACTCCTGACCTCATGATCTGCCTGCCTCAGCCTCTCAAAGAGCTTGGATTAGAGGCGTGAGCCACAGCCCCCGGCCGGAATCTTTGTTAATGTGCATCTTGGCGTAGACACTGAGACACACACACACACACATATTCCAATATAAATCAATGTATGTGATAGCCTCACCTAGGTCAAGATATAGCAGATTTATTTTCTTTTTTTTTTTGAAACAGACACTTCCTCTGTCACCCAGGCTGGAGTGCAGTGACACAATCTCGGCTTGCTGCAACCTCCGCCTGCCGAGTTCAAGGGATTTTCATGCCTCAGCCTCCTGAGTAGCTGGGATTACTAATTTTTGTATTTTTTGGCTGGCTAATTTTTGTATTTTTGGTTTTGCCATGTTGTCCAGGCTGGTCTCAAAACTCCCAGCCTCAAGTGATCCAGCTGCCTTGGTCTCCCAAAGTGCTGGGATTACAGATGTGAAACACTGCGCTCAGCCTTTTTTCTTTTTTCCCCTTCCTTCCTTCCTTCCTTCCTT
>NW_016810038.1:3531464-3566867 GCF_001698545.2 Rhinopithecus bieti | reverse complement strand
ATCCTGGCTAACATGGTGAAACCCCGTCTCTACTAAAAAAAAAAATTCAAAAAAATTAGCCAGGCGTGGTGGCGGGTGCCTGTAGTCCCAGCTACTCGGGAGGCTGAGGCAGAATGGCGTGAACCCGGGAGGCGGAGCTTGCAGTGAGCTGAGATCCGGCCACTGCACTCCAGCCTGGGCGACAGAGCAAGACTCCGTCTCAAAAAAAAAAAAAAGGAAGAAAAGTGTAGCAACAAAAATGTAGCTATTATCTAACTTGCCATAAATATTTGCAATTATGATACCTTGGAATGTTGCCACGATATGGATTGCTTTGATTAAAAGATGTCAGTTGAATAAAACAGTACTGTGGGAGAATCGCTTTCTGCTGCTAGATAAATGCTGATGTTTATTTTTAAACCAGGAAACATTGATCCTGTAACAATGCCCGATTACAACTGCTTTATTACACCCCAGGGCGGATGGAGATGTAATCACTTGGCTAATGGATGTGGGTGCAGGACGGATGCTCACTTGCTGGCCTGCTTTCCTGCTGGCATTCTGATGAGCCGCAGGAGCCCGCCTGGGCTTCTGCAGGTGGAGCTTCTGTCAGAGCTTTGTTTCAGTGATACCCAAAGCCATGTCTGACTGAAATAAAACAGGTTCCCTTTTTTTTTCCTTTGGAAAATGCCAACTGAGGGAGACTAATCAGGTATCTTAACACAATTTCATCCAGGCTTAGTGCTAACAAGATTGCGGGGCTTTTTAGGGTTTAAGAAGATGAGAAATTAGTGTGCACGTTTCACACGTTGACTTGCTGGTTTTTCCATGTCATACAAAAAAGTCCTGGCTGTTTCTCCGAACTGGCTGCCTGCATTCCCATCTTTCTTTTGTTTTTACGAAATAGACTGCATTCAGTTGTTAATCCTCTCGTGCAGCATCCATGTTAAAGTGTTTTTCCATTGCATCTTTTATGTGAATTCAAAGGTCAGAATTTATTGTCTGTGTGATACTGAGACCATGTGTACAAGAACTACTTTTTGCTTTTCATCATTCACTCCTTAGCAAACGTTTCATAAGTACCCTCTGTCTGTCTGCTACTATATGAGGTGCTGAGAAATTAGTCAGTGGGAGTGACTTTTATATTTTCATTCGTATGTAGCCTAAGTAAGGTGATTCAAGCTTATACACTGAGAGAAAATGCAAAATACATTTGGTTCTCATTTCTGTTGCTGTTGTTTCCTTTTTAAAGACTATTTATAAAATGCTGCCATTTGGAACTTCCTATAAGAAACTAAAAGTGATCTATTTCAGTGTTCCCTTCACCTTTCCTCTCCTTTTTGAATAACTGGTTTCAGTAACTCATGCTGTTCTCTCCCTATTCTACGTCTTTCTCCCTATGTTGAAAAAAGATTCCTGCAGTTTCTAATGTGTTTATTGTCTTCGATGTATGTTAACATTTTAGGAACTGAGTATCTTAAGAGATGTCTTAGAATGCTTTAGTTTTCATAATTTTTCCTTTATGTAGTTTTCATTGTATTTGCTGTTTTGACATGGAAGTCATTTAAAAAGTTGGTGCAGGAAAGGACTCTTTACTGTTGCACATTTTGGTTATCTGATATGTAATAAACCCATGGCTTGGAAGCTGACATGATGTTTCCCAGAGAGAAGGAGATGTATTTCTGCAGGGTCCAGACCGAAAGAGCCATTAACAGCATGTTCTCCCATGTTCCATATCAGCCTGATGAAACCTGCCCTGCCAAGGCATAAACTTTTGTACTAGCTGTCTCCATATTATGTTCAATAAATTCTGTGCTCTGAATATATTTAAAGGATGCTTCAGTGTAAAATTATTTTGAATGGATGGCTTCATTCCATTGAGATAGGCTTTGGAGTGTGGACTAGAGCCCATTGCTTGACTCTCGCTGCTTCGTAGGAACATGACATTGGTTTAAATTAAAATCAGAGATACCTTGCACCAGAAAACAGATCTAAGAGATCGCTTAGGTCAACGTCCTCTTTTTACTGATGAGGAAACTTTTGCCCAGAGAGCTTAAGCACAGGGACCAGCTTGCACACCAGTGTTTTCCTGTTGGGGGAAGTGTGTGTCATCGTTGATTTACAAAAGTACCCACCTGTGTAAATTGCTTCCAGCTTTGAAAGGTGGGTGGATTCTGTCTTTTAAGTAGTGGTTGATGGTTCTCCATCTTAGAGTGTTACCTTGTTAAAACATTAATGAAAACAATTTTAACTTCTTTTGGAAAAGTAAGGTAGGCAAATGGTAAGACTTCATACAAGACCAAAGGGTGTCATACACAGTATACAAAGTCAGGTTTCCTCCATTCGCAAACCTTTCTCCAGAGATATCCTGAACTTTCCATGTATTGACTCTTTCCAGAGATCTGTGCACATATATGTCTGTGTATATCCAGCCTTGTGTTTTCTTTTTGTTTTGAGACAGGGTCTCACTCTGTCACTCAGGCTGGAGTGCAGTGGTGTGACCCCCACAGCTCACTGTAGCCTCCACCTCCTAGCCTCAAGCAGTCTTCCCACCCCAGCCTCCTGAGTATCTGGGACCATAGGCACAAGCATGCCTGGCTGTCTTTTTTATTTTTTGTAGATGTGAGGTCTCTCTATGTTGCCCAAGCTCGTCTCAAACTCCTGGGCTCAAGCCATCCTCCTGTCTCAGCCTTCTAGAGTGCTGGGATTACAGGTGTGAGCCACTGCACCCGACCAACTGTGTGTTTTCTAATACACAGGCAACAGCACACACTAACTGCTCTGTTGTGCGTGTTCCTTTTTTGACTTTGAAGTTTTATCTTGGAGATCATTTCATGCCAGCCCACATCATTCTTTATGGCTCTATAATTTTCCTCTGTATGGATGTGCCCTTAATTTACTTAACCAGCCCTCTATTGAGCTGCATTTAAGCAGTTTCTAATCTCGGTGCTAAAGACAACGCTACAACAAATACTCCTACAAATGAGCAAGAATATCACAGAATCAGTTCCTAGAGGAGCAATGGTTGGGTCAAAGGAAGCCTGCATTTTAAATTGTGTTAGATGGCTTCCACATTGCATCCAAAGAGGACGTACCAGTTCATAGTCCTCGCAGGGTCTGCTGCTTTACTCTTTGCCAACACCTTGTGCCATCTTAACTTTTTGATCTTTGCTCACCTGTAACATGCACGTGGTATCTTACCTTGAGTTTGTGGTTCTTGGGTTGAGCAGTTGTTTATGTACGTAAAGGCCATTTGAAAACACACATGAGGACCCAGAGTGAAGTAAGGCCAAAGGGAATAAAGGCTTATCACACCAAGGGCTGACGGCAGAGCAGCAGAAAGGAAGAGGCTAAGGGCACACAGTCATGAATGTGGAAATTGGAATCTACCTTGTGTTATTAACAGGAAAAGAACTTGCAGCAAAGTGTATCGAAGTGGATTGGGCAGGGGAAATGACCCTTCATGGCAACTGCTAGAGCTCTGATTCTTGACCTGTACCGGCCACCTCACTTGCTCTCATCTGGCTGCATTCATGTCATTCTTGCATCCCTGGGGTCCTTTTAACCATGGCCTTCACAGAGGGTGTAGGGGAGGCAAATGTTAGCATCCCAGACCAAAGAGAGCTTCTGTAAGAGAGACTGAAAAATGGTGGTGGTCGTTAAAGAGTTAAAACCCGAAGCATTGGCTGGACGCAGTGGCTCAAGCCTGTAATCCCAGCACTTTGGGAGGCCCAGACGGGCGGATCACGCGGTCAGGAGGTCGAGACCATCCTGGCTAACACGGGCGAGGTGGCGGGCATCTGTAGTCCCAGCTACTCGGGAGGCTGAGGCTGGAGAATGGCATAAACCCGGGAGGCGGAGCTTGCAGTGAGCTGAGATCCGACCACTGCAGTCCAGCCTGGGCGACAGAGCGAGACTCCATCTCAAAACAAAAACCGAAGCGTTAAAACCCGAACTGTGAAGGAGTTTTCTAAACAGCAACACAAGGAGCTATTTTGAAGAAGGGACCACACTGATTTGCCATTATCTCTGGTTAGTGCATTAGAAGACAAAACCTGCTACCTGATAATTTGCCAAGGAGTAATGGGAGTGACATGCCCCATTAGAAACTGAAAATACTCTCAGAAATTGCACTTCAGAGTCTAGGGCTTTCTTTTTTTCCAGGTAGAACTTTGGCCTCTGTTTTCTTAGCAATGTTTGACTGCTAAAATCACTTCAAAGAAGAAAATAGTACGAATTTGGAGAAACACAAAATTAGTGTTACGGACTTTCTGAAAAAATATTACCTTTATGCCACTTCGAAAAATGTTAAAGAAATGTGTAGGGAAGACAAGAAGCTTTTGAAGTCAAGCCAAGACCCGCTGTTATATTTTAACCCCACCATACAGTCACATTGTTGGCCCTAAGAGTGCCTCCACACTAAAGAAAATATTCTCCATTAGTAATGAGAAAACCACCCTAGAATATTCTTCCAGCTGATATGTGAGGAAGGGCTGGCGGGCCACGGCTAGGACCCTGTCATGGTCCCACTTTTCCTCCTGTTTCCCAGAAGCTCAGACTCCCGAATGCTCTGTTCTCCCATGAGTGGGCCTGGCTGCCCCGCTCAGCCCTCTGTGCTTCACCACTCTCGCCTCCCAGAGCGTTCGAAACCTCTCAACACAGTCTGCCCTTTACTGGATTGAAAGCAATTTGAGGGGAAGTTCAAGGTTTTTGTTGTTGGGTTTGGTTTTGTGGTGGTCTCATTTTTTTTTTATACCAAAGTATTTTGTGTGCATAATATAAAAAGCCAAACAGCTATAACAGGCTCATAGTGAAAAGCAGCAGGCCCATATCGCCCTGGGCTGCCTCTTCCCAGAGGTAGCCAGTTGAGCACACTGAACTGTTTCTTCTGATATTAGCATCTACATTTCCTAATAATGTGGTTATATTACTTTTCTTGATTTTCACTTCTATATATTATCTGTTGATTTCCTCCTGAGGAAGGGAGGGATTTAGTTTTAATAATCTTTCTCCCAACCACATCCCAAGCATAGATTTCCTTCTCTCTCCCTCAGTCATGTTATAATTTTTGACTACACCAGTATACTTCTGCATGATTAAGACTACTGAGATATTGTTTACAGCTGTACCTTGGATGTGCTATGCTTCTATTTCCCTTTTATGTGTAATCCTTTGTTTTCCCGGAGTTACTAAATCTTAGTGTTTTGTTTGCTTAGCTTCCAATGTATCTGTCACCTATTCAGCCCAGACCCTGATAGAAGTGTAAATCTCCTCAGCACAATCACAACACCTCAGGCAATCTGATTTTTCTGGTTTTCTTAGATCACTCCTAGAGCTCTCTGTTCTCCTGCTCCTCTCTGGACTGACTGCTATCTAAGCCTACTGCACAGCTCTCATTCCAGGGCCTTCACTCACTCTCATCTTCAGAACTCCTTTTGCACTCTTCTGGATTGGATCCCTTCTTTTCTGGATTTCTAGCTTCCTCTCTTTTGTTTTACTACCTCATTTGGGGGGAGCACATCCTTTAGCAGGTCTCTGAGCAAGGAGTATGCGGGACATAATTTTGTTGAGAACTTTACATGTCTGAAAATGTCCCGTTCTGCTCTCCCACTTGATTGATTAGTTGTACAGGGTATAAAACACAAGGTTTAAATCATTCTGAGGATTTTGGAAGCATTGTTCCACCGATTTCCAGCTTCTAGTGTTGCCTTTAAGAAATCAAGCGCCATTCTAATTCCTGATTCTTTTTTTATTTCTGGGAATATTCTTCACCTTTAATTTCCAACCTTTTTATTTTTTTCTGCTAACATATTTATAATTTTCAAGACATCTTTCTTTTCCAGTTACTCTTTGTTACAGCAACCTGCTGCAAGATGTATGTATATATTTTTTTCACTGAGGATATTATGGCCCTTTATTGCTTTGTTCTTTTTTGTTGTTGTTCTGTATTTTTTGTATGTTGTTCCACTGGAGACCAGAAGTGTTTTGTAATTCAGATTTTTTTGGATTTTCAGATATTTACATTATACTTCCCAGTTAAACATCCCTAATTTGAAAATCCAAAATTCAAAATGCTTCAGTGAGCATTTCCTTTGAGCATTGTGTCACCACTCAAAAAAGGTTGTGGATTTTGGAGCATTTTGGATCTTGAATTTTCATATTGGGGATACTTAATTTAACCTGTATCTAAATTTTTAGCATGATACTCTACCCTGGGCTGTTGCTAAGTCCAAAGATTGAGTTAAACTTTTGGTTTCTTACAGTGGTTAGGGATGGGATCTAGGAGTAGAATTCCTTTTACAGACTTGTAAAACATTTCAAAGATTCCTCCTGTTTTTAGCCCTACTGTTCTGTTGGTTTCTGCCATGCCTAGGGCCACCATTTCCTAAGTCTTAGGGGGGATTCATGGCACAAGTGGACTTGCTTCTGAGCTGCGCCCCTCGACCAACCTGCTTTCCACCTTCTGTAATCTCCTGCCAGTGATAAATTACCCATCAGCTTTCCAGATTCCAGAATTTTGCTGACATCTCCTATTGGCTATGTTCTTACTTTTCTGTTTATTCATGTGATCTTGTGCCCTTTAATTCTTTCCCATAATTTGTTAGGACTTCAGAAGGAAGTGGAGCTAAAGGTAGGTGTCTGCCTGCCCCACCTTCACTGGAAGTCTGGAAGGCCTTCCTTCTAAGACATCCAGCATAGCACCTGGCACATGATGGGTGCTCAGCAAATATCTGTGGGTCTTTTTACTAAACAGGCAGTTGATTTCACCAGAAGTAGTGACCACCTAGGTTTTGGTAATTTTTTTTCTCCTGAGGGATTAAAAACAGTGTCAAATGCAGGAGTGAGAGCAGTAGGTTATTAATAACCCCTAGGAAATACATACTATATCACAGGACAAAGACCCATCCTCACTAAGAGTTTGTTTTGTGACAGAGTCTTGCTGTCACCCAGGCTGGAGTGCAGTGGTGTAATCTCGGCTCACTGCAAGCTCTGCCTCCCGGGTTCAAGTGTTTCTCCTGCCTTAGCCTCCCGAGTAACTGGGACTACAGGTGTGTGCCACCACGCCTGGCTAATTTTTTGTATTTTTAGAGATGGGGTTTCACCATGTTAGCCAGGATAGTCTCGATCTCCTGACCTCGTGATCTGCCCGCCTCAGCCTCCCAAAGTTATGAGATGACAGGCGTGAGCCACCACGCCCAGCTTTTTCTTTCTTTTTTTCTTTTCTTTTTGTTTTTTGCCATTTCTCTCAAAATACGTATTGATTCCATTTGAATCCCTTACTATTTTGGGTCTTCCTGTAACTGGTGTTGGGGCTGGTTGGCTTCAGGAACCATCAGGTTTCAGCCCATTTTATTGATAAAGAAACTGAAGCTGGCAGGGTAGGGAGTGGGGGAGATAGAGGCTCCAAAGCTAAGAAAGGAAAGTCTTGGGTACCTGTGTGAGGCTGAGGCTCTCCTAGTCTCCCTGGCCTTTGGGAGATGAGAAGCTTGAGATGGAGTCGCAAGGCACCTCTCACCAGGCCCTGTGGCCTCCTATTCGGGGATAGCAGTGGTCTTTAATGCTATTCTAGAAATATCCTGGCTAGTAGAAAACAGATGTCCTCAAGTTCACAGGCCTTGGTTCTGTTCTGCCCACCTGATTAGAAAAAAAGCAACATCAAAATTCCAAGCCAGTATAGTGTGTGGGTGTCATCCTGCTGCCTGAATTCGGAGCCTCCAACCAGGTCTTGGAACATGTATTCTTTTAACTGGTATTTACTGATGTCCTACTATGTGCCCGGCACCATTCTAACATTGGGGGCCCACGGAGAACGAGACACACAAGGACCCTGCTGGCACAGAGCTCATTCTAGAGGAGAGGGGCTAACAATAGCTGAAAACCAACAACCAGGAGTTTTTTCAGATTTTGGCTACCGACAAATGCTGTGATGAAGTGACTGTGCTGTGGTGGACGCTATCTTTGGGGTAGTCAGGGGTGAGGTGGGCAGAGCCTTCCAGGCGAGGGAGAGCTGGAGCCAAGACCTTGAGAGGGACCAGGTTCCATGGGACTGCAGGAGAGCAAGGAGGCCACTGTGGCCGAAATGGAAGGTGGAGGTGCCAAGTGGGCAGGAGGAGGATCTGCCTGGAAGCTTGGAAGGGTGGTTTTGGGGAATGTCGACAGGTCATTTGTGCTCATGCTGACATCCATTTAAGGGGGGTTGTGTGTGTGAGCAGGAGCAGGCTTTCAGTCTCTCAGAACCATCAGGAGCAGACTGGAGGCTGCACGCTACTGTTCAAGTCCTCCCTTGAAGTGGGAACAGCTCTTCCCTGCTTGGCTCCAGTCTGCAATGCTAATGGGTATGAATCAGCCCCGACCAGGCCCTGATGCAGTGCTACATTCTGCGTCAGAAAGCTCTAGCCCCTCATGCCTGAGTCACCTGTGCCCCAGGAGAGGATGCACAGACCAGGGCCACGTGTTGGCGGGCCTGCGTCACCAAGCCACACGCTGCTGCTCAGCCCGGTAGCACCGCTGGGAGATGAAAAACATGCGCTTAGTGAAAGGCAAAGAGCTTCTTATGATAACCAGCATCTGTTAGTTAATGGACCTCTGAGAGCTGTATACAATTTCAACTTTTTATTAAGGGAAAAAAGCTCATTTGCTCTCCTGGGAGTTGCACAATGAAATTATCAACTGCATGGGCTTCCCACCCACCCCCCACCTTTCAGCGTGACTGAACATGCAATGGAGAATATTAATTTTATTTGGAAATAGGACTCTGGGCTTTCCTCCCCCTCTGTGGATGAGAGCGCTCTCACGTTTTATGTGAAGGGCAGAGACTTAAGGGGCAGGAGCAAAGGGCTGGAAGGAAGGCTTAGTGCCCATGGGCCTCTGGCCCTGTCGCCAGGGAGTCTCAGCCCCTCAGCCTCTGAAACGACCCCTTCCTTTATCAGCCCAGAGTCTTGGAAGCCTTGACCTTCTCCCTGGGAGAAAAGGGATGGTTGCCCTTTCTTCAGCCTTCGTAGCTCCAAGCAGCATCACCTGTCCCCAAACTAACAAGCCCCAGCGAGCAGAGAGCAACTAAGTCCAACTGAGGGGATCCAGGAAGCTGCTGTCCTGCTCAACACACTCCTTTTCATTAGGGATGGCCCACGCCACGTCCCAGGAAGCAACACTAAATTGCCTTCCCCAGATGAAGTCAAGGAATCCCATTCCCTCCAAGAGTCAGGAGGACACCCCAAGCCCTGGGCTGTGAGACAGAGTCCTGGATCTCAGGCTCTGGAGCCCAGCCACTTCTCCTCTTTGTGCCTCAGTGTCCTCACGTGCAAGACGCAGAGACTCACAGCCCTCTCACTGACTCAGCTGGGCCCTCCGAGCTCGGGTCACTGAATCTGGTAGATGGAGGTGGCCCATTCACAGGTCTCACTGTGAGGCTTCACAGCGATAACCAACATTTGCTGAGTCCGCCATATTCATTGAAGGTCTTTCTACCATGCACAAGGCACACTGGACCCTTCTGGAAAGATTGCAGGCAGCGAGTCAGAGCCGAGTCGTTTTCGTTGGAGCTTACATTCCAGGCAAATAAGGTCATTTCTGACAGTGATCAGTTTTCATGACAAAGAACATGCACCTGTGATGCAATGGATTGACAGAAGGACCGGGGAAGGAGTGGGGCTACTCTTTGGGATGCGAATGGTGACATCTTCAGGAGGTGACATCTGGTCCCAGACTTGATTGAAAATGAAGTGCTAAGCTTCTGAAGGTCTGGGGAAGAATCGCTAGGCAGAAGCTTGTACAAAGGCCCCAAGGCAAGCAACAGCTCCTGTGATCCAAGAAACAGAAGGAAGGCCAGTGTGGCCAGGGCATGGGGAGGCGTGGCTGAGCCTTGCAGGCAACAGTGAGCCAGAAGTCAGGCTTTTATTCTGAGTGCAGTGGAAGCCCCTGGGGGGTTTTCAGCAGGGCAGGCAGTGACATGAGAGCAGAACTGAGAGAGCTGGGCTTTACCTCCACTGGTTTCATTCTCTTTCACACATTCTCTGGAAGACATTCCGCTTCCTTTCTTTAGAACCATAATTCCCTTGGTTGACTTTAATAACCAGCAAGAGCATTTTTCAGGCTGTTTAATTGTATTAAAAGGTTCAAATTTGATGATAAATGGTGGCGTGGTTGCTTCACGTCTCGGATACAAAAGACCTGCTCAGCCGTGGACACATCATCAACACCCACCTCTGTCCCCAACAGGAGCTCCCCCCACCCCAATGTCGTCTGAGACCATAAATAATGTAATTCTTTCTTGTACTTTGGTAAATATGCCAGGAACACTGGTAGCTGTCTGAGACCTACAGAGAATGCCAACTTGATGGGCTTTTTTTTTTTTTTTTTTTAAAGAAGAAGAATGGGTAATAAGTGGGAGCAATTTCAGCAGGCTGATTGGACCCCACACAATCTCAAGGAGGACAAGGGCTTCCCTCTGAAAGCATCATTAACCTCAGAGACAATTGTTCAAAATCTGTGATAAGAGCTAGAGCTAGAGATCAGGAGGAGGAAGGAGGGGGTGAGTCATCAGCCCCTAGTCCTGAAAACTCTTGGGCCCACCAGGAGGCCAGTTAATTTCACAGTGTACAGATGAGGCCCTGGGAACTCGGGCAGAGTCCCTGGAGAGGCACAGTCTGTTCCCACCATGATGACAGTCCCTTCTGAGCAGAGGACACCAATATATTAGGATCATAGCAAGGAGGCTGGGCAAGGCAGAGCTGCCCAGATGTCGCCATGTAGCCTGGCGACCCCGACTTCTTCCTAGGGTGGGCCCAAAGATACACATTCAGAGATTTCGTTTGTCAGGCAAGAACAGGAAATCTTGGCAACCGAGCATGGCTGGGCAGGGCGAATTGCAGAGCATGTTAGTGTTATGGCGGTCATTACCATTAACTACTTTCAGAAGGCTGGAAACGCTGCTCCCCTCCAAAGAGCTGCCCCCAGCAGCCAGCCTGGTGCACACTGGCATTCGCTTGGGCCAGGGAGGCTTGGAGGCTGCAGCCTGCTCTGGGGAGGCCACACTTCTCAGCTCAGATGGAGTCCTCTTCATTTGTATGCTGGCCTGGGAAAACTGGATTTATCCACACGCAGTATTGGCAGCTTGAGGTCTGACTCACAGAAGCACAGGCAGATGCAGACGAATGCCAGCAGTCAGGACTCAGGAAAGCTGAGCTGCCCCTGAAGACACAAGCCCTTTGCCAGAAAGCTGAGAAGCACTGAAAGCCCGAAGTGGCATCTTTAATTCATGGCACCACTTAAGAGATCGTATTGCTAAATTCGAATTAATAATCTTTAAACCACAACCTACAGACATGGCAGAGCAGTAGGCCTTGTCCCTAGGCAGAACCTCAGGGTCTCCTCTTGCTCCCATCTTGGAATCCCAAGGGTCAGGCTGGGAAGAACGGGGGGCAGCGTGGGATGGGGGCTTCCGTGTGGCCACCTGACTGCACCTGTTGGCGGGCTGCCAAGGATAAGGAAAGTAGAAAAATTGGGAGTGATCTTTAGAAACTCACATAGCAATGAACATTACTGCCGCGTCCAAGTGCGTGACTGGGACCTGGGCTGTGGGATGTGGTATAGGCTTTGCAGGTGTTAAGCTCATGCCCTGAGCCACATGGAATGCAGGCAAAGTTTGGAAGCAGTGGGGCTGTGCATCCATCCATGACAGAGCAGAGGAGGATGGTTCCTTCCCTACAGTTTCCAGGAGGGAGTCTGAAGAGTTGAATGGATGTCCAGAGCCACCATCCTGATGTCAAGTCCAATGTCATAGCCAGTAGAGGAAAGCCAGCCCTAGAACTAGGGGCAGAAGTGGGAGGGGGGCTACGTGAAGACCCCCTGTGCTGGGGTGCTTCTGCAGCGATGGCCTGTGCTGCGGGGGCCTGGAGAAGTCGGGGGCTTCTCCCCGACAGAGCACCAGGGGTGCTTGGTAGGAGGTGGGGCGTTTCTCTGGGGTGTCGGGACTTGACCCATCGGTGGGCCTTTGTCCGATGAAGAGCAGGCTTTGCCCGAGGGGGTCTTGCTCCATCTTGAAAAGCTCGTACTCCACGTGTGGGAGGCGGATGCCCAGCGGCAGGCAGCCATTGGTGGCTGTGACATCCCGCTCAGTGCCCACGGACCAGGCCCCCGCACCTCCACAGCTGCGTGGCTCAGAGAAGTTAAGCATGGCCGTGGTGACCTGGTCCATGGGGGTTACATGGGCCCGTGTAACCTCGAACACCAGCTCGGTGCCGCCGCGGACCCTGGTGGACGGCGTGCCCCTGGTGTAGCGGCCGGCGGCATATACGGTGAAGGTGGGCTGCTGGCAGGCTGGGTCTGAGAAGTGATGGTAATAACCTTCCCAGGAGCGGCTGTGCCCGTGGAAAGTGAAGAGCCGGGTGAGGAACAGGACCGCTGGGCGCACCTCGCATCCCGAGCTGACCCACCAGCCGCCCAGACGCAGGGGCAGGGCCAGAGGGGGCGGCAGCACGGGCGGGTGGTGCACATCAGAGCGGGCAATGAGGCCACAGGCTGGGCACGGCCGCACGTGGTGCTGGCGAAAGACAAACAGAAAAACAGTGGTTGTCCCACACGGAAAGGTTGGGGTAGAGCCTGGAAAGGAACCCCAGCTCTGCAGGGGTGAAAAGGCAGAGTGAGGTGCGGCCTGCCCCTCCCTCCTCTCTCTCCTCACTCCCTGCCTTCAGTCAGGACGGTCTTTTTGCTTCAGCCAGGAGGGCCTCCTTGATGGAGATCAGCCCCTGTATCCCCGGGGCCTTGGGTCTCCCGCTGTCTGATGCACCTGGAACTCCCCGCCAGCTCCGTCTTACTAGGTCTCTGCTGGGCACCAGAGAGAGCTTTCCCGAATGCCCCATGTAAGGTGGGCCTCAGGGCTGGCACACTACCCTCTTTTCTCTTCCTCATTCCACCCCCTGAGACTCTCTTCTCTCTACCCCTCGCCCCTCATCAAACTGGAACGCATTATGCCTTACAGTCCTAAAAAGCCCTAGAAAGCCGGAACTGTCTCTCTGCGGCTACCCCATCCCCACAGCACAGGGCTTGGCTCGCAGCAAGCACATATTTGTTGCATGAATAAATGAGAAGTGAATGGAAGCACAGGTGGCCTTCGCTTGGGACCTGAGAGAAGTTGTTCTTGCTCATGCCCAGTCTGCTTGGTCCTGGAATTTGACCGTGAAAGCTGATCTTTTTTCTAGCTCACTCTTCTAGGTGTTTCCGAAGTGCCAGGAACTATGCTAAGCACTTCCCGGGCAACTGGTACATGTTATAGCTGAGGGAGCTGAGACCCAGAGGACCAGCTGGACTGCCCAGGTTGTCCAGCCTGGAAGTGGCAGAGACCAGCTGAAATACAGCCTGGCTTACACCTGGCTCTCTGAGCTCCCACTCTCCTGTGCTCATAGCAGGTTACATCTTCCCTACAGGTAGAGAAGAGAGGATTTTTGTCTTTAGAAATCTCACAGTGGAAGGTGCGCATCATTTGCTCTACCTACCCCATGGAAAGCGAATATGGCAACAAGGATCAAAAGCCATCAAAATATGTCTGAACCAAGCATTGTGGCTCACACCTATAATCCCAGCACTTTGGGAGGCTGAGGTGGGCAGATCACTTGAGGTCAGGAGTTCAAGACCAGCCTGGCCAACACGGTTCTGAAAACCCATCTCTACTAGAAATACAAAAATTAGCCAGGTGTGGCGGCACATGCCTGTAATCCTAGCTACTCAGGAGGCTGAGGCAGGATAATTGCTTGAATCCAGGAGGTGGAAGTTGCAGTGTGCCAAGATCACACCACTGTACTCCAGCCTGGGGGACAGAGCAAGACACCATCTAAAAAAAAAAAAAAAAAAAATTGGCCGGGTGCAGTGACTCAAGCCTGTCATCCCAGCACTTTGGGAAGCCAAGGCAGATAGATCAATGGATCACAAGGTCAGGAGATCAAGACCATCCTGGCCAACATGGTGAAATGCCATCTCTACAAAAAATACAAAAATTAGCCAGGTGTGGTGGTGCACGTCTGTGATCCCAGCTACTTGGGAGACTGATATAGAATTGCTTGAATCTTGGAGGCAGAGGCTGCAGTGAGCTGAGATTGTGCCACTGCACTCTAGCCTGAGTGACAGAGCAAGACTCCATCTCACAAAAAAATAAAAAAAAAATTATGTCTTTGGAAGCCCATTGCTTAAGTCTGTGCGAAGGAGATAATTGAAATCTCGTAAAGAGCTGTGTGGCTCAAAGATGTTCATTCTCATGTTATTTGTTATAGGGAAAACCGGCCACACTTAGGTCTTCAGGTGCCGCCACACCCTCACTTGTCCCAGGCTATGAGTTGATTTTCCTCCATCTTTGCTTTTATTTACAGTTGTCCCTGCCTTACAAACTCTCGTGAGCTGCGTTTACCATAAAACACGTTAACAGGAAACAGATGCTAAACTAAATTTCGTGGGAGTAGTCTGCGTTTTGGAGTGAAAAGGCTCAGTAGACACTAAAAAGGAATGTGATACAGACTTCTTCCTTCTTTCTCCCTCTCCTTCCCCTTCTCCTATTTTATTTCTAAAAAAGAAGCTGCTGCCCAGACTTTAGGCCAGAGCACCGTTCTGGAAGCTAAATGGCCTTGGAACTTGTCAAAGCTGATGTGGGAACAAGAAAACATCTCCTGCTGTTGCCATTCCAGAAGGAAACTTAAAGTTGCAGTCCAGGCAGGACAGGCACAGGAAGGGGGCGTTTTGAGGGCCCAGCTGGGAAATTAGCTCCAATATATTTTTTCTTGCAAAACTCCCAAGATTTCCATATAACACTGCTGAGTTCCATATAGCACTGATTTTCATATAGCACTGAGTGAGTTTCATGCCAGACAAGTGACATTTAGAAGTTCTGGTTTAGAAAGAAAATATTGGATGATTGATAACAGTGCTTTTTTTTTTTGGGGGGGGGGGGGGGGGTCCTTTTTTAAGGTTTTTTTTTTTTTTTCTATAATGAACCTTAAGTTCCCTTGATTTATATAATATTGGAGACCATATTGGCTTTGGTTATGGGGATTTTGGCCCAGAGAGCTTGATGGTTCTCTGAAATGCTAGCAAATGACTGCAAAAATGTTTGTGACAGGAGCAAGCAAGCTTGATAGTTAGCTGGAGTGTTGGTGATTGGGATGCCGGCTGATGGGAGTTGACTCTAATGTTAGCATTTTAACCCACATTCTGACTTGTCACACTAATATATATTGAGAGGACATAATGCATTACAGCAAAATAATCCCAGAGCTCTCCTTACCCACCACAAAAGACAAACAAACAAAAGATATTCTCTGCAGATAGGACGTTTGGGGATGCTAGTTAGTAATTTGGAGCAAGCAGTTTTCTGCAGAGGAGAAGCAAATTGAGAACCAGCAAACTTTTAAGGTGAAAAAGGGGTGAGAAAAGGCATTTCCTTCTCTGGTGCTTTTGAAGGTGGTGAAACCAGGTTCCCGGCTCCATGGGAAATCTTCCGGGCATCTTTCTGCAGAGGTCTGAAGTCTCCTGCGTTAACAAACAAGGCCCCCGGCAGGCAGAATTCACACTTGTACAGAAACCAAACTCTTACTCATTTAAGCCTGTTACATAAAGTTATTTCTCAAACACCACATAACAGTTTCTAATTAACCCCCAGAGGTGACACCAGGCTCAGATAATTTTGGTCCAGTGTTGGCTGATTGATTAGGATTCTATATCCAGGCAATGAATTTGGGGATCCAATTGGTTTTAAATTAACTTCTAAAAATGTTCATCTTTACCATCTGGTTTGGGTCATGGGCAGGGCGTGGGCCCCAGAGAGCTTAAGGCAACAACTGATTCATTTCTTGGGGGTTTCTCTGCAGCAGTTCCTTCTTTTAAATTATCTGTCTTTTCTCTTTCTTTTTTCTTTTCCCAAGGAGAGGAACCACTGGTGAGCAGACCTTTAATTTAATGTCTGTACATCTGGCACTGTTCATCTCTGCATTCATTTCTATGTGTTTTGCTTCTCAATCACATTTCAGGCTGGATTGGCCACCCGGGTTAGCCAGGCAGCAGGGAGGGCAGGGACAGCCATGGCCCCAGAGTCCTGCCTGAGGACACATGAAATTGTCAGCCTCCGCAGCCCCCGGGGATCTGTCCTCTCTGCATTCAGAGCAGTTTCCCCTCCTAATGAGGTGGTGGCGGCCAGTAATCAACTCACCACTAGCGCCTTCTCTGAACTAAGCAGGATTAACGCCACACCAACCTAGAACATTGGTTGCCAAAAAGGGAATAATTTCGAGGTCATAAAAGAACTCTGAGGCTGATTTTCTGATTATGAGAACTTCGTGTCATGTTCCTCCTCTGCTACTGAGATTCTCGGTTTGGAGAAGGGGGGGGGGAGGGGGAGGAAGGCAGGCTTCCGGTCTCTCTCATCCACAGTGCTCCCGCATTGGGGCAATGACAAGTGGCTGCTGCCAGGGGTGAGAAGTTGCCTCATCTGGTTTAGTTCCTTGAATGTCTAGTACACAGTAGGCAACAAATACATGCTGAATGATGTGAAGGTGGCGTAAGAGCTCCAAGAGGACTTCATGGGGATGCTGAACCCATCCATCCATCCACACCCATTCATCCATCCTCCCTCCATCTGCTCATTTGTGCACTCAGGAAATACGCATTGGGTGCCTTGTACAGAGGTTTTTCACCTGGAATGCTAACCTCAACTTCATTTTCACTAATCTTTCACTAATAAAAGTTAGCATTTCTTCTCATTGTAAATGGAGGCAACGAGCCCCAGTAGCATCAGCAGAACCTCTGACTTTGTATGACGCTAACAGCGTTGCAGGTACTGGAAACATGGTTTGCAGTCATCCCTGCTTTGAAATGAGGGCAAATAAAGATTTCACATTTATTGTTTTTCTATATCACAAATTAATATTTTAAAACTTGGGTAACTGTTTTAATAGAATTGGTTTTCATTTAAATCCCACGTATTTTCTCTCATGCTTTTAAAAACAGATTTTCTGAAGAGGGGTCCTTAGGCTTCACCAGAGGGTTCTCTGACACTAGGAAGGTCCTAGGTCCACACCCTTGTAGGAGCCGGGCTCTCAGCTATGTGCCAGGAGCCATTATACAGTAAAGTTATGTTTCTTTCTGCCTGTTTGTTCACCTGGCAAAAAAAAAAAAAAAAAAAAAAAAGAAGTATGTGTGTGGGGTGCTACTAGATCCTCCCCAAATTAGGACGGTATGCGGGCAATGGCTTCATCTAAAATCTAGGTTAATCAGCTTAAATGAAATTCGTGTTGGAGTCAAGGGGGAGCATGTCAAAGACAGGCGGTTTCCTTTAGACTGCAGCCTCCCCACACCCCGGACGGCTTGCTGGAAATGCAGAACCCCGGGCTCCCCCGAGACCTGACGGATCTCTTTCGGCCTTCTCACAAGAAGTCCAGGCCATGTGTCTTCGCCGTCTGGTTTGGGAATGGGTGGGAGTGGCGCCCCAGTGGCTGTGCGGCTAGGTCAGTGTGAGGCTCGCACTGAGATTTCAAGGGACTGGCATCTGGGCTGGTGTGCGCGGCCTCAGCGGCACCCTGGAGGAAAGCTGCCCTCTCCCTAATTCATCCATCCATATTTATTGGTCCTGATCGTGTGCCTGACCCGTCGTGTTAGGTGCCCGCTGTGACCCCACCCTTGTGAAGGACCTAGCGCCAGAGGGAGAGGCAATAAACAAGTCACCAAAGGAGTTTCAGAACGGGCTGAGAGCTGGCAAGGTCACTCGCGGGAAACGGGGAACAGTAGAATGGGAACTGGAGTGGATATTTCAGCCAAGAACCAAGGGAGGAGGACACCCGCCCAAGCCTCTGTGCCCAGCAGGGGCAGAAACGAGATCCTGCAGTGCCCACGAGGACAGGGGCTGGGGAGGACCAGCGTGGGAAGGCCGACCAGAGGCCCGCCAGGCTTGTAAAGGCTGAAAAAAGATGTCTCCAGCAGCGTGAACAGGGTGCGCAAATGTCCTGAGGCACGTGGACCAGAGTGGGGAGCGGCAGTGATGACAGCCGGGCAGCCAGAGCCCTGGGCTGGCCCAGATCTTGCAAAGCTGCGGGGCTGAGCTCCGAGCTCGCCCCCTGAGACCCCCCCGCCCCACTCACCAGTGCGCTCTGCAGCGGGCGCTGGTAGCCGGTGGGCCGGTAGTGCCGCCTCTCGGCCCGGTCGGTGTGGATGTCCCCCAGGTACAGCTCCTCCACCAACCGGGGCGCCGCCCGGGGCTGCGGCTGCAGGCGGCGCTGCACGCGTACCAGGCTGAGCTCGTGCATGCTGAGGCCCAGCGCCTCCAGGCAGTCCCCCTGGGCCCGGGCGCTCCGCAGCTCGTACAGCGCCCCGGGCAGCCAGGCCCGGGCCGGGGGCAGCCGCCGCGCGCAGTCCCGGCCGGCGCGGGTCTGGTTGAGGCGCCCGGTGACGTCGAGCAGGGCCCGGCGGTTGTGGAAGACGATGCCCACCTTGTGCAGGTAGTAGTCGGCCTCGGTGGCTCCCCGGGTGACCCAGGAGGCCCGGCGCAGGCGGACTTTGCCCTTGACGAGCAGCGAGTGGGCAGGCTCTCCGCAGAAGGGGTCCTCGTAGTAGAACTGGTGGGCTCGAAAGAGCCGGCTGGGGTAGAAGGTGTAGGCGCGGGTCAGGAACTCCGGTCCTGGGCGCACCTCGCAGCTGCAGGGGTGGAAGGAGATGGGCTGGGTGCGGAGGGAACACCATGCCGTGAGCCCCTCTCTCCTCTGGGCTGTGCTGCGTTCTCCCCCTAATCCCCCTCTTAGGCCTCAGCTCAGGCCTGGGCCCCTCCAACTTCAGTTCCCCTCACTGCTCTCAGTCAGCCACCCTTGGGACTGCGGCTTTGCACTGGATGCCTCGTGGCCTCAACACAAGCCTTCTAGTTCATTCTCCATTCCTTCAATCCGAATTGCCCTACTGGAGGCCCTTTTGCAACCATCTGGGGACCCACAGGCCTGGGAGCTCCGGGATGCCCTGCCTGCTTCCTCCCTCACTGGACTTTGGGCACCTGGCCCAGAGCCGGCCCCGCGCCCTCCGCCGTCCTTGCTGAGTGAACGGAGGGAGGGGAGAGTAGTGATCAGGAATGACGGTGACCCGTCCTGTCTCCCCCTTCTCTAGGCGCACTGCCCTGACCAGGTCTCATCCTTGCCTGTGACAGGGCTTGTAGATATAAACCAGGAGTCGGCAAACTTTTTCTGTAAAGGGCTGGGTAATAAATATTTTTGTTTTTGTGGGCTGGGTGGTTTCTGCCGCAACTACTCAAAGTTGCCATTGTAGAGCTAATACAGCTATAGATGACATGTACATGGATGGGCATGGTTGTGTGCCAATAAAACTTTATTTACAAAATTGGAAAGTGGGCTGAACTTGGCCCCAGACGCCATTTGCTGGTGATGCAAACAGATCCAGAGGAAGGGGTTGGAGGGAGAAGAAAGAGGAATGACTCCTAGACCCACAGTCAGCTCCAGGATGGGGCAGAGGAGGCCTCTGGGACTTCCCACTGAGGGTGCAGGTGGGGTGGACAGTGGATGAAGTCGGGGGGAAAAAGAGCAGGCACTCTCCTCACGATTTTACTCTAACCAGGTACCCTCTCGAACTGCTATTTTCTTTCTTTTTTTTTTTGAGACAGAATCTCACTTTGTCACCCAGGCACTGGTGCAATCTCGGCTCACTGCAACTTCTGCCTCCTGGGTTCAAGCAATTCTCCTGCCTCAGTCTCCTGAGTAGCTGCAATTACAGGCATGTGCCACCATGCCTGGCTAATTTTTGTATTTTTAGTAGAGATGAGGTTTCATCATGTTGGCCAGGCTGGTTTTGAACTCCTGACCTCAATCAATCTGCCCGTCTCGGCCTCCCAAAGTGCTGGGATTACAGGCATGATCCCAGCCTATTTTCTTGATATTTTTTGTAGCAGGGCTGTTGGAGCAGAGGAAACATGTTATCACCCAGCAACGAAATAATTCCCTTTTCTTTTCTTCCATCTTTTTGATAATGTTGAGGGGAAATTCTCTGGTCAGAGCTAATGTGCCTTTAGTGCCAACCTCCCTGTTCTCCCAGAGAGAGCAACTCAGAGCCTCGGCGGCAACAGATCTAGAGAGGATTTATGTTGTTTTGTTTTCGTTGAATTTAATTTTACAGTTACCTTTAATTTATGACAAGTGGCTCTGGTCCCCAAATCCAGGATAATATTACATTTTCTTTAAAAATAATCACATTACACTGTCAATGTATGCCAATTATACCTCAATAAAGCTGTAAAATAAATGAATATATTTTAGTAAATAAAAACAAGTTGGTTTACAGAAAATGATAAGTAAATACTAGTATAGGTACTTAAAAATAGGGAGGGGTGAGCCATACCCCTGAGGGTCTCAGACAAGGGCTGGAGAGGGGAGATTTGCCTAACAGGACACACTAGGTCACACTGGACCTCTCGATGGTTCCCAGGCTCTGGGCCCTTTCCCACTCTTCTCCCAGGAAGCAGCAAGCTCAGTCTGGAGAGCATGGCAGGGAACTTTCAAGGAAGAAAGCTCTAGAAGAAATTTCTTAGAAGAACTACTTCAAAATGTTACTGTCTTGGGGCAGGAGCAGCCTGCAATCAGTGTCCCCTCTTCCTGCACCCCAGTTCTGTCTGGGTGACCCTGGCGAGTGGATGCCTAGATCTCCCCTGAACTGTGCCGTGGGCGTGGGGACTGCTTGCAACCTGGCTGAGCCTGCAAATGTGTTCCAAGTGGCCTTGAAGAACTCACATCCCTTCCTCCACCCAAAGCGCTAGCAGATGTTTGGCAGTTGGGAGTTTCTGCCCGACCTCAGGAGGTACAGGAAGGATACCAAGAGGCCAGCCCTTGACCCCAGAATGGGACTGGCCTGGAGGGGATGTTGGGGGAAGGAGGAACGTGCCAGGTGTGGAGGGGCCACGCTTTTCCCCAATCCCTGCCCCAGGAGTGGGACTCAGCTGGCTGCTGTAGGGTTTGTGCACCACAGATGAGGAGAGAACGCAAAGTCCATTGGCCGCAAAGCAGCAACTGAGCCTCTGAAATGTTGAGTGAGCCTGTCAGGTTAGACAGAATTAGACGGGCGCACCCAGGCTCTCCCTGGCCTGCCACTACCTACCCCAGGGCCTTTCGCCAGCTGCCCCCTCTGCCTGGCTCTTCCCTGGCCCTCTAGATGGCTGATTCCTCTCCTTTTAGCTCTCAGCTGATGTCACCACCTCCAAGAAGCCTCCCCTGATCACTCTCTAAAGAACTCTCCAGGTCACTTGCTATCACATCCTTGGTTTTATTTCCTTCATTGAAGAGCTCAGTGCAATCTCAAGTTTATACTATTCATTCATGTGTTCAAATGTTAAGGGCACATCCCGCTGCTGACCCCGGGCACTCAGTTCGTAATAGTTTGTATAATAGGTGCTCAAGGTGTTGAATGGATTTTGTCCATGGACGCGATGCCCAACACAGTCCCTGCCTCCCATTGCAGTCTGGGAGGGGAGGCAAGCATCGCCAGCAGCTTGGCAGATAGCGGGCCTCTTGGATAACTATGTGAATTATGCCTATTTCAAAGATTGGACACCGAGTCTCAGAAAGGTAGAAGTCTCCGAGCCCATGGGCCCATGGTCAGGATGACCTGTCTTACCCCGTGGAGATCCAAGGTCCATTGAGGCGTGGGGGCAGGATTGCAGTGCTGGGCACTCTATCTGTCAAGGGCCGCTGGCAGCGGGGTTCCCAGTGCAGGCGGCTGCCCCCAGCCTCCCCAGCCGCCAGTGTGGTGTGGGCTGCAAAGCAGACAGACCTGGGTAAGACCCCAGCATGCCCCAAGAACACCCACCCCATCCGCCCTCCCAACCCCACTGTGGCCACAGAGAGCCAGGCAGGGCTGTCCCGCAACCTCCATCGCAGCCCTGTCCCCGGGGTGCCCCAGTTCTGGAGATAGTGATGCGCTCCCCATACTGAGGATCCTAGAATCAGCCTCCCCGATGCATCTCCTCCTGGGTTCCCAGATGTGATCATCCTGGAATCCAAGCCTCCTAGATGGAGACCGTCCCAGATTCTGGGGCTGGGAGGCCTCTGAGAATCCTACTGCGTGGAGCAGACTCCTAGAAGCCCAGAACCTCCACGGGCTTGCCCGCTGTGACCAGGTGCTGCCCGCCAGGGGCAGAAGGACCCACACTTCTGGACAAAGGGCACTCGGGACTCAGGACCTAAGGTGCTGGGGACAGTGGGGCCCTAGCCCACCCCCAGAGCAGACCACTCCCCTCCACCAAGGAGCTCTGGGGGCTGCTTGGCCTCTCCCAGCACAGAGCAGGTCCCTCGAGGCCACTGGCTTCAGGTCTCACCTGGTGCTGGGTGCCTGCTGTCTACTTGGTGCTCAGTGAACATGTGGCAAGTGAAAGAATGCATGGCCGCTGCAGAGGCCTGGGCCAAGGTCTGAGGACAAACAGTGCGGGCCCTGCCTTTCTTCAGGGCTCCCTAAGCCTGGACACCAGGGGAGGAATTGGGCTCAGGGCAGAAGGTGACTGGAAGATGGACACGGGAAGCAGGCACTGCAGCACAAGCTCCAGATCCTCTGGAGTGACCCCTGGATGAGCTTGGCTGGGCCTGGAGACAAGTCAAGCCCGGGTGTGGGGCTGTTCACGATCTCTTCTTGGGCTGCTCAGAGGTGAGAGTGCCAAGACCTTCAGCTGCTAAAGAGCAGCAGCTCTCCCAGAAACTGTCATCTCCACTCGGGGCTGATGGGCTTCAGATGGCCCAGATGACGGGATGCTGTGGGAAGCTCGGCAGTGAGCTGCGTCCAAATACTCCAGCCACGGGCTGTGTTCAGGGGCGCCGGCCTGGCCCTGGAGGCCCAGTTCCTGCAGCGAAGCTTCCAAGCATGGCTCTTCCCACCCAGCCTGGGGCTGGAGTGGGTCAGGAGGGGCTGAGTCTTCGAGCTCCAGCCCAGGGGATGTGGGGGCCTGGCAGGAACTTCAGGAGGCCTTGGGAGGGGTTGGGGGCTGAGTTGAGAAGTGAGCAGATGGAATGTTCTGTCCCTTTCCTGGCCTCGCAGGCAGACCTTCCCAGCAGGGGTTCAGAAGAGCTGAGGGCTCCCCACTGCCCCCTCAGAGCTGCCTGACCCCAAACTCTCTGTGCCCCAGGGGTATTTTAGGAAAATGAGGCAGAGTGGATTCCTCAGTTCCCTTGAGGTTGGGGGTTGCATCTGGAGACTTTTGGGGTCCCCAGTGATCAGCTGAGAAGGCAGGAGTGACGCTGATGATGACGAGGGGGATGACAGCACCTGTTAACTGGGAGCGGACCCCTTGCGCTTCTATACATTATTCCCATCTGATCTTTGCAATAACCCTGGAGTCGGTGTTAGTATTATCTTCCTCTCATGGGCAGAGAAACAGGCTCAGCTCAGAGATGGGCTTAGCTTCCACCGGACACATGCCACCCGGATGTGGCAAAGCCAGGATGTGAGCCCAGGTTGTTGGACTTCGGGGTGTGACGGCCTCACCGGTGCTTGTCTTACATCCCCAGAGAACACAGAAGGAGCTGACTTGGAGGCGGGGTAAAACGCAGGGCGGTCAACAAACATTGGCCGACTGAATAAACGAAGACATGAGTACAAATGCTGGTGTAGCCCTAGGTCCCTGTTGTAATCTTGGTTCATCCTGCAACTGATTATTGCCTTTAATTAGCCAAATAGGAGAAATGAAAACAAATAGCCACCCAGCCAGGGCCAAGGTGTCACCACACCAACTCATCAGCACTCAGGGCTGCTCTATGAAGTGAATGAAATGCCAGCAGGATCTTGAAAGAGAGAGGCTGTGGTTGTTTTGTCTTAACTTAGCATGTCTAATTTGCAGAAATTTGTGGCAGGACGTTGTAGTGGGTGGGTAGGCACCAAAGTTGGGCCAGGTCCCTATACAACTCGCCAGGAGTCCTGAGCTGATGGGTGCACGGCAGCGTCAACACCTTGTGCATTTGGGGGCTTCTGCAATATGCTTCTTCAGAAGACATTGGGTTCCCTGGATTCAATTCTGCAGGTTAATTTGAACATCTCCAGTGTCAATGAAACCTGTCCAAAAGTGTTGATTTGGGGGAATGGATGAAAACAGAGCGAGGAAAAGGATCAAAAGGGGTCAGCAATATTTGCCTGGTAGGAAAATCCAGCTTACATTTCAGAGTGAAATAGTGAAGGGGTCCTGCAAATTATCTTGCCATTGTTTCCACAAAACTTGGGCTCTTGAGGAAGTGTTTTTCTGTTCAAAAGAAAACAAGACTTTTTTCCCCCCCTGCACCCTCCCTGAAGTCACTGAGACTAGATGGCCCTTGACATGGTGTTTTGTCGTGAATCCTCAGATCCTGTGTTTCTGCCGAGTGCATTTTATTTATCTTGTTTTTCTGTGAGGAAATGGGATTTAATTATGTTGGGAGACTGAGATACAGCGAAGTGTGGCTGCATTCGGAACATGTACACACAAATGCGAAGCAATGCTGGGCACCTCTTGAGGAGCATCATGTCACCTCTTGGTCATGCATGAGGTCTCAACGTCAAGGTGGCAAAAGCAAAACTGACCAGTTATAAATGATTCCATGACATTTTCTCCAACACAGTTCCTGGGGTAGAATGTTGGATTTTCTTTGCTTTCCCTCCACTTCCTTTTTCTCTTCCTCCAAAAAAGTCTTAACTAAAGAAGTAATAGCTGCAAGTAGATGGTGTGGTGGGTTTGGTTACACAACTTTTTGCAGGGAAGTGATAGACGGGAGTTAAATGCATGGACCAAATTGATTTTTATCAACCATGGATTTTAATTAACAGTGGTGTCCACTTACTGTCATTCATTATTTACTGTTTACCCACTAATTAAAAATTATGCTGCTTTTGCATTCATAAGAGCAGGACACTTGGAATTAGATAGCATCGTTCAAATTACCTGAAGAATTAAATCTGGAGTTCCCAATGGCTCAGACCAGGCTACCGGAGCTTAAAATATGACCTGCTTGAGGCTGATGTGTCATCCTGAATCAGAGCACCAGAAACAGGCCTCATGAACAAATACCATATGGACCTGCCTGGGGCCTTCCGGGGAAAGAACACTCGCTGAGCACACACGGAAGTGTGGGCACTTGGTTAAGATTGTCTTGAGATCATCAAGTGGTGCCCAGTGTCTCCTGAGTGGGAGGCCCAAGGTCAGGTGCTTCATCTGCATTATGACCTTGAGCCCTCCCAGCGGCAGCGTATCAGTACCCTGGCAGAGCCCAAAGGATTGACAGGTGTCATTGGCACAACCACCTGTGACATGGGTTCGGTCAATGAACCTATTTTGCTGATGAGGAAACTGCAGTTTGGAGGAGTGGAGGGACTTGGCCATTGTCACTCCTCTGCAGACAGATGCTTCTTAACCAAATAAAACACAATACACCCAGTAAAATACACCTAACCTCAAAGGTACCCTGTCGGCCAGGCACGGTGGCTCACACCTGTAATCCCAGCACTTTGGGATGCTGAGGTGGGCGGATCACCTGAGGTCAGGAGTTTGTGACCAGCCTGGCCAACATGGTGAAACCCTGTTTCTACTAAAAGTACAAAAATTAGCTGGGCGTGGTGGCAGGCGCCTGTAATCCCAGCTATTTGGGAGGCTGAGGCAGAAGAATCGCTTGAACCCAGGAGGCGGAGGTTGCAGTGGGCTGAGATCATGTCATTGCAGTCCAGCCTGGGTGACAAGAGTGAGACTCAGTCTCAAAAAAAAAAAAAAAAAAAAAAGGCACCATTTTAAAGTGAACCATTTGGTAGCATTAGTACATTCACAATACTGTGCAACCACCACCATGATCTCATTCCAGAACGTTGTCATCACCTCAGAAGGGGACCCTGTGCCCATCAGCAGTCACTCCCGCTCCCCTCTCCTCTTAGATCTCGGCAACAATGACTCCGTTTTCCGATTCTGTGGATTTGCCTATTCTGGATATTTCATAAAGATGGAATCCCACACTCTGTGCCCTTCTCTTACTTCCCTTCCCCAGCAATTCTCCTAGGTGGGTGTGGTTATTCCATTTTGCAGATGAACAGTGGAGGCTTAGACAGGTTTCACTCCTGGGGCCACAATTTATGTTTTCTTCAAAGATCAGGAAAAACGCAGGTATGGATCAAAGAGAGAAGAGGGTGGAGAAAAGATGCGAGCTTTGTAGCCAGAGCAGATGGAGAAATATCAGCTTTTCAGGTACTTTTCTTTTGGGGGTAAAAGCAAAAGAAAAGTACTTTTTTTCTCTTTTAATCTGCTTGTTCTGAGGTTCTCGAAGCAAGGCACTAATGAATGCAGGGTGGGGTGAGAGGTGATTTTAGGCGCGATGCGAGCACTTCGTATTCCAACAGTCACGCATTGATTTTAGGAGGTGTTAAAAGTGTCGGTAGTTACCGTAACAACCTTGTACTTGCACGGCCTGTTTTGCTGAGGACTGACTTTTAAAAGGGGATTGATCTGAACTTGATATTAAAATATTAAGTATTTTATTTTAATTATTTTCTTTTTATATTTTAATGAAATCGTGTTTAATAAGTAGATGTACAAGGGACTTGTGGGTGTGGTAAATGGCCTGAGGGTGGTGCGTGGAAGATGGAGGGAGGAGCAGTTCAAGGTGAACTGGTCACCTCACCTGAGGCATGCAAAAGGAGAGCATCTGGACATCTCAGGGCTGCCACGACAAAGACCACATACTGAGTGGCTGAAGCAACAGGAGTCAATCCTTTCCCAGTCTGGAGTCTGCAAGTCTGAAGTTTGAAATCAAGGTGTGGGTAGGGCCTCTCCCAGGACCTGGTGGCTCCAGGTGTCCCTTGGCTTGTGGCTGCATCATGCCAGTCTCTGCCCCCATCTTCCCATGGCCTTCTTCCCTATTTGTGTGTTTCCTCTGTCTGCACCTGTGTCCAAATCTCCCTCTCCTTTCTTTTATAAAGGCACCAATCCCTGGATCAGGGCCCACCCTAATCCTAATCCAGCATGACCTCATCCTAACTTGATGACATCTGCAAAGACCCTATATCCAAATAAGGTCCTATTCCCAGGTACTGGGGGTTAGGACTGGAACATATCTTTTTTGGGGGGTTACATTCAACCCACAGCAGATAACAATGACCATCCAAAATTGAGGTTCCCCAGGTGACCCAACTATCATTCATTCATTTCTCCTCCCCCACACAAACACTTATTTTTATTTATTTATTTATTTTGAGACAGTGTCTTGCTCTGTCGCCCAGGCTGGAGTGCAGTGGTGCGATCTCGGCTCACTACAACCTCCGCCTCCCAAGTTCAAGCAATTCTCCTGCCTCAGCCTCCTGAGTAGCTGGGACTACAGGCGCATGCCACCATGCCTGGCTAATTTTTGTATTTTTAGTAGAGATGGGGTTTCACCATGTTAGCCGGGATGATCTTGATCTCCTGACCTCGTGATCTGCCCACCTCAGCCTCCCAAAGTTCTGGAATTACAGGCGTGAGCCACTGCGCCCAGCCCCAAATACTTATTGAATGCCTGTTGTATGCCTGGAACTGAAATGGACTCTGATTCTATATGGCTGCACATGATGGTCAGAATTCCTGTTCTCCTGGAGAGATTGGCATTAATCAAATAGGCTCACATCAGAGTATAACTTCAAACCATCCCTAATGTCTTGATGGAAATTTAAACAATGGCCAACAACTTCAATGATTTCCCAGTGCACTCAGTTCAACATTCAAGCTTTCTTGTGTAGCCTCTGAAGCCATTTGAAACTGGTTGCCTTTTTACCACCTGATCACCCACCCCATCCCACAGTGCTTTTCCACTGTGAGTCCCTCGTGCTGAAAGGGCAAACCTTTGGCTGCCTTGAGGCTATTGCCTGTGCTGTTCCATTCTCTGTTCTGTGCTGGGCTCTCCGTCTTCACGGAGGTCTCAGCATAAATGGCATTTCCTGGCAGCGCATCCTTTCCAGGCATCCCTTTTCTGTACACTCCATTCTCTTCTCTCCTGTGCAGCACTCATCACATCTGGCATTTATTATCTGCTTTCTTGCTTCGATTTACTTTTTTGACTTTTCATTCTGAAATAATTTCAGACTTACAAAAATGTTGCAAAAATGGTAGAAAGAGTTCTAGTGTATGCTTTGTCCAGTTTCCCTACAAGTTAACATCTTACACAGACATTGTGCAATGATCAGAACCAGGACATTAACATTGATACAGTGTTCTTAATGAGTCTACAGACCTAATTCAAGTTTCACCCATTGTCCCATTAATGTCCCCTTTCTGGTCCAGCATTCAATCCAGGATCCCACATTGTATTGAGCTGTCATTGTTTTCTTCAATCTGAGACATTTCTTTTCTTTTTGTCTTCTATGACTTTGACACTTTTGAAGAGTAGTGGCTCTTATTTTGTAGTACCCTTAGATTGGGATGGTCTGATGTTTCTTCATGAGTAAATTCTGCTCATGAGTTTCTGGTAAGAATGTTGTGGAAGTGATGGTGTATCCTTCCCAGTGCATCATCTCAGGAGGCACACCAAGGCAATCATCCCATTCCTGATGATCTTGACTGTGATCACTGGCTTAAGGAGGCATCTACCAAGTTTCTCTACTATTAAATTACTACTTTTCTCTCTGTGATTAATAATTACCTTATGGGGCTATACTCAGAGATAATGGAAATACCTTGTATTTCATTATACATTCTCCCACTAATTTGAGCATCTATTGATAAGTGTCAATGATTCTTGCCTACAATTATTATTGGTGTTGTTTTCCAAATGGTCATTCTCTAGTTCCATTACTCTTTTTGAGTTTATTTTTGTTTTTAGAGACGGGGTCTCACTGTGTTGCCCAGACTGGTCTTGAACTCCTGAGCTCAAGAGATCTGCCTGTCTCAGCCTCCCAAAGTGCTGGGATTTCAGCCATGAGCCACTATGCCCAGTTCTTTCTGAGTTTATTAACTGTAATTGTGCTGTAAAAATGTACTGTCCCTTCTCTCCCATTTATCTTTTTATTCAATTATTTATATTACTATGAACTCCTGAATATTTATTTTTACTTTATTGATTATAACACATTACTATCATTATTTATTTTGTGGCTCAAATTGTCCCTGATTTGGCCATTGGGAGCTCCTCCAGTTAATCTCCTGTGTTCTTTCTGTATGTCTTTGTCATTTTGGGGGGAGTATTTCCTCATTTCCTGGTGCCAGAAGATCTTCCAGGTTCATTTTGTGTTGTTTTCAGTCCCATCCCTGAAACTGGCCATTTCTCCAAGGAGATCTGATTCCTTTTATTGAAAAATGGTGTTTAGAAACCAAGATCTGGGTGCTAGGTGTGCTCACTGCTAGTGGGCTGTCACTTTAGGCTTCTTAACTTTTTCTTTTCTCCTTCCTTCCTTCCTTCCTTCCTTCCTTCCTTCCTTCCTTCCTTCCTTCCTTCCTTCCTCCCTCCCTCCCTCCCTCCTTCCTTCCCTCCCTCTTCCCCTTCCCTTCCCTTCCCTTCCCTCATTTCTCCCTTCCTCTCACTGTGACTCCACTACTCTGCCAGCTTCCTGAGGGCTGAGTCCTCATCTCTCTTGCTCACTGCTGATTCTCCAGCACCTGGCACAGTGCCTGATGGATGCCCAATACATATTTGTTGTGTTAAGTCATGGAAAGTGCTTAGGACAATGCCTTCATATACTAAGTGTTCAATACATGCTATTTACAATGACTATTTTTCATTGAATGAATGAATGGCTTGTGGTCCATAGTAGCACGTGTGTGAGTTCCTTGATGACCCTTCTCCCACCTCTCTGGATGTGGCCATTAGAGTCAGGCTTGAAGCGGGAGGGGAGAAAGAGATGGTTTAGTTGTTGGGATTGCCAAGAATCTGGCTGAGGGTGAAAGGGTGATCAGTCAGGGAGTTCCCAGTAGGCTGGGGGCCAGGTTGATCCAAGCAGGTAGAGAGGAAAGAGAAGTAGGTGAAGGGAGATTAGTGTGTGAGCATCAGATCATGTCACAGGCTTAGATAGGCTGGATCTGGCCTAAGAAGCAAATGCCAGGTACTTTGCTTCAAAGCTTCTTTTCACCCTTGGAACCTGCCCTAGTGAAACCAGGATCCTGACATGGTCCTGTACCCCCTAGGAAGGCTCCACTAGCTCCATAGGCACATAATGCAAGCCATAAATGTCAGCCCTGCACGTGATTTTATTGGTGCATGTTTTCTAGTAGCCACGTTAAAAAAGCTAAAAAAAGACAGGTAAAATCAATTTTAATGATATATTTTATCTGGCTCCAAGTACTATATTTCAACATGTAACAAATATAACAATTAATGAAATATTTTATGTGATTTTTTTTTTTTTTTTCCCATATCAAGTCTTCAGAACTTGGTGTATATTTTATACTTATAGCACAACTCAATTTAGACAGGCCACATTTCTGGTGCCCTGTGACTACATGTGGCTGGCAGCTGCCAGATTAGACAGCAGAACTCTAGCTCAAGGATGGAGCATGCATGTTACATTTTGCTGTATCACATGTTTTCAAGTTGGCTTCTGAAGACTCCTGGGGCTATTTTTGAAACAGATAGGGCAACCCAGTAGGTAGGATGTAGTCTTTGACCCAGCTTTAGCCAAAACGGTCCCTACCTGTTGCTCTGTTTTATATACTGAGGTTTGGATTAAGATTTGCTGTTTTTTTTTTTTTTTTCTTAAAATGTCTGAAACCCTTTAGTTTATTTCAAAACCGTCAGCTTGAGGTAATTCACCTAGAATGTTTGGACCTGGAGGAAGCTTACACATATTTTAAGTAAAACTTTCAGCAGTGACTCCCCACCCAAAAAATAAGCTCTCTTGATTAGAGGAGGCTGCCTTTTACAAATGGAGATATGCTGGCTGCGACGGTGGCCCCTGCTGTGTGGCCAGTAAACTTCAGACTGGCTATGGAAACAGAGCCATCACAGCACAGCTACAGCCAGAGATGTACTTTCCAATGAAGTCACTGCACAAAAGGCATGTGGGGTTTCCACCAGAACTCCCCCGAGAAGGCTGCAGATTGGACGCTACTATTGGATGCTGCATCAGCAAACAGAAATACGGAGACACCCTTTGCATTCTAAGGAGCCCATCCCCAACCTCTGGTGTGAATGGCTGGTCCGCAGATACCTCACATGTCTCTCATTTGGCTATAATTGAATCTCCTCATCCACCTAATCTGAGAATCATTGTGTTCAGGGCTGGGAGGCAGGTTGGGAAGTGGGTTGGACTTTGCTATCTTGGGAAACACAGAAATGATATGCTCTAAAAAAAAAGCACCCTCCATTCCCCGCAACCTTCAGCATCCCAGCCCTTTGGAATGTGCCCTCCTCTGCTCAGTGCGCTCAGAGAGTTGAAGGCTGCCCTGAGAAAGTCAAGAGGAACTGGGTACCTGGGAGAGTGGGTCTGAGGATGTGAGGAGCAGAAGGCCCTTTGGATTAAGAAGCCGCGGGTTGAAAGGTGATCAAAGGGACAGGGTTTGGTTCGCTACTGGCCCCCCAGTTCTCCATGAAAAGTCTCAGGTCAGGCTGGACCACGGGATGGAGGACAAAGGTGGGCCTTGCCTGGTACCACCTGGAGAAGGTGACTGCTTTATGTTTGTGTGACATGTGCTTAAGTCACAATGGAAAACGCTGTGTATGAGGAAGCGGCTGGCCACTGTGGATACCTCCCTGAGGCCTCTGCTTAGCCTCTCCTGCTGAGAGAAAGGAAGTGCACAGTCCACAGAATGGGAAAGGAATGGGGGCCTGGGGAGATGAGTTCTGGCCCACCAAGCCTGGCTCATAAGCTAGGTTTTTCTGTTTGTTTGTTTAGGAATGTTCCAGAATGAAAACTGTGCACATGAAAACTCCCTCGGCCCCATGATAATGCTAATTACTCTCGCTCTGGCCGGAGTTCCCACCCAGTTGGAAACTGGAACATCCCAGCCACAGGCCAGCTGTTTCTAAAGAGCCAAGGCAGCAGGGTGATGGATGGGAGCATTTCCCTTTTCACCCAGATGTTCCGGTGTCTTGGAGACAAGGCCTCGTTAGCCCAACTTTAGCTGCTGTGTTCCCAGCTTGCACGTTGGTCTGTAGACATTATTTATACCAAACTTGGCCAATGCTGTCCACTGATGCCAACATCCCACCTGGTGCTTGGAGGAGCCAGTGAGGGGATGATGATAGCTTGTAGCATCACTGTGTAGCAGGGGTTCCGAACGTGCCTGGATCTCACTGAATGTCCTGGTGACTGCCCTAAGGGGTGTAGTTAGGAGTCAGTGTTTGCCAAACAGAATGTGTATCTGGGAGTCTCCCGTTGGACTGAACTCTTATTAGCTCTCTTGGCAGAAGGCTGAAGCTTTCATTGTTCTGTAGAAGAGGACTTTGGCAAGATAATCACAAGGTTTTGACACATTCAACAAGAAAGATATTCGTATACATCAGAGTGAAGACCCCTCAGAACCCAGAAAGGGTGCCTGAGAAGGACTCTTGGGATTCCAGCTTGAGGGACTGAACTCTTCATGGAGCCTTGGCAACTGGTTCTCCACCAGCTCTTCCCCAGAGGGGCCAAGAATCTTGCCGTGTCGCATAAATATTTAGGTTTTGAGGAGACAGGGATGGAGGATGGTGGTTTCCATTGAGTATCCTTGGATCTGAGACCTGCCCCAAGATGTCGGGGGTGACTGAGAGGAACCCCAGCATGGGGGGAAACACACCACTCACCGAGCTGTTCTTGGGAGCTTCCACAAGGGGGCCCTCTTGAGCTTTGGTTGGGGCGATTGGGCTACTGTGGCGAACCCTCACACCGCCCGCTCCAGCTTCGGCCTCCAGCCCAGGGTCACCCAGCCTCCCTAGTTCCACCCAGTCCTTGGGGAAGAAGGAGCCCACCAAGGCCAGCTCTGGTGCCCAAACTTTCTTCCACGTGGGAGATCTTCCTTTCCACTCGCGCAGAGAACGTATTTAGAGACTGAAGGCAAGGGCGAAGGGTCACCTAGCGTTGCCTCTTTCAGAGAAGTTTCCAACAACAGAACAAAAGCTCCAGTTGGAACCACATAAAAGGGCATGTGGGAAGCTTCATAAACAATGAAACAAGACATCTCAGCTCCTTGGGCCTCTCCCCAAAGACACGTATACGGGGGCCTTTGGGTCAGCTGCGACAGGAAGCACTGAGATTTTAAATGCAAGAAAATTATTGTAATTTAACAAATCAATTTTTCTTACATTGTGTTGAGATTAAGTTCGTGGTCTCTTTCATACATTCAAACTAAGAAATTTCCCTAGAGTGCAATTTTGTGGGAAAACCTACATCATGTTTCGAAAAACCCATTTTGCTAGGAGTTACCAGATTTTAAGATAAATGGTAATATTTAATTATTGCATTATTTTACCGTCTAGAAAATTAGTGTGCTTTTAGAGTTTCAGGAGAAAGACCGGCTGTAAGTTCGCACCCTATTTTAAAATTACCATACAAATAGAATCCCAAAGATGCAAATATTGGCTTAAGTGTTGCAGACAAGGTACAGGAAAATGTGTTGGCTTCCTAAATGTTAAATAAACAGGCTTGCAATTCTCACCTTCCCTCATGACCCCGGCCCAGCTATGCTCTTACCCTGGGAGGAGCACATGTAGCTCAGGAAGGGGACAAAGCGGTGCTAACTGGATGACCACAGCAGGTGAGTCATCAGAGTATCATGGTTACCACCACAATAACAAGATGCACGTTTTTGGTAAAGCTCTGGAGTCTTCGAAGCCCACATTCATGGATCTGCTCGACCCTTATCACAAACATTCCAGATGGGGTGATGACTGCCCCCATCTTACAGACCCCAAGACGGAGGCTCAGAAGGGAAAGCCTGACAGTATCTTGCCTCTGTCACATAACCCTCAGGTGGAGAGGCCCAAATTCAAAACTGGGTCCAGTAACTGTAAACCCCTAGCCTCTTTCCATCTGCACTTACAGCCCTGGTCTTGGCTCAACATTTATTGGGCACGTACTATGTGCTTGGCCATGGGGTTGCAGAGCACAGAGGCATCTACAAGGGCTCAGGGTCTGACATTCCAAGCCAATTATTCTGCCTAATACTGGTCCAGTTTACCAAAAGGAACTCAAAGAGAAGAGGGGCCTCCAGAGGGGCCCCACTGCCTATGTGTGCTCTGAGGTCTTGCAAGACAAGAAACTGCTTGACAGGTGGAGAGAGCTATAATGGGCACTCCAGGCAGGAGCTGCAAGGTAGCAGGGAGGTGTGAACCAGCAAAGAGAGATGGAGGAGGATGTAATTAGTCCATGCATGATGGTGGCACTGTACAGAGGGTTGTCATGGGGAGAGCTAGAGAAGCACAGAGCGGCAGGTGTGGAGGGAGGCCTTACCCGCTGCTTCTCGGGGCTGGAATGTTCTCCAGGAGGTGGGCAGGGGGCTTGCAGGGGGTAAGATCAGGTGTGTGCTTTGAAAAGCAGTGTTTTCCACGCTGACTGTGCCTCCTGGGTGGCACTGCCCACCGTTCCAGGGGTCCATGGTGGACATTCTACATTGGATTAATTTCATGTCTATTTTGACTCAATTCAATAACTGACACGTCAATCCTGGGTTGCTGTTAGGATGAGGCTAAGGCACAGAGGGATAGATTATTTTTAAAAATAAGTGAGAGTGAGCTAGTTGATGTGGAGAGAAATGTTGACTCAATTACAGAACAGTAACAATCAGATGTGGCCAAATGGCCGGAATGGCACCTGGTGACAGGTGGTGGGAGGCCCAGGCTCTAAGGCCCCTGCTGGCTTGCATTAAAGATGATGTTGTGCACATCTGAGGGCTGGGGAAGGAAGGACTTGAGAGGGCCTGTGGGTACCAAGTCAATTCCTGAGCAAGGAGGCTCTGAGGCTGGGGCCAAAGATGGGGAGGCTACCTTGTAAGGTAAAGTGGGGTGCAGCTTCTCAGCCTGGGACATGGGAAGGATGGGGTGCAGGTGTCTGAGATAGAGAACTGGGGAGGAGTACCACATTTAGAGGGTACATTTTGAGCATCCAGAGAGGGCACCCAGCTGGGCCCAGTCACCTCTCCACACAGCACCCAGGGACGATAATGGGCTGGAGAAGCCTGCCTCTGGAGAGGTAGAGTCCCCAGGGAAGTGGCTCTAGGGAGAAGGCTCAGGCAGAGGCCAGGGAAGGGGGCACAGTCAGAATGGGGAGCAAGTTGTTTGATAAATAGGGTTGCAGATAAAATGCAGGATGCCAAGTTAAATCTAATTTCCATACACACAACAAAAAATATGTTAGCATCTGTGTGTCCCAAATATTGCATGGATGAGTGTAGCAACTTGGCTATGGACAGAGAAGAAAGTCAAAACCAGGGAGATGTGTGAGATAGATTGTGCTTAATGGTTTAATTATTATTTTTATGTAAGTTCTTTTATGCCATACACAGGGCAAAAAAAAAAAAAAAAAAAAAAAAAAAAA
>NW_016810038.1:3498384-3531246 GCF_001698545.2 Rhinopithecus bieti | reverse complement strand
AAAAAAAAAAAAAAAAAAAAAAAAAAAATCAGAAAATGCAGAAAAGCACAAAGATGATTTAAAAGCACGTCCACAGTCACCTAACCCAGAGTGAACTGCCATTAACCTGCTGCTGTACATTACCCTCCAGCTTCTAGAGTCTGGGGGTGCCAAAAGGCACAGCACAGGGACTTTGGTCCCCTCTGAACTTCCATCTCTACAACAATGCCTGGCCCACGGTAGGCGGGCAATACATTTTTGTTGAATGAATAAATAAATCTTTCTAGGCTTTTTTTTTTTTCTTATACATACATACCTGTATTTATCCAATTATCATTTTTATAAAAATGGGGTCACCCTATACCTATTATTTGAAATCTATTGTTTTAACTGAACAACAGGTTTAGCTATCTTTGTGGATGGTTGATTTTTTTTTTTTTTAAGACTGTGGGGACTAACACACATTCACACATTCACAGTCTGCAGCAGAGAAATCAGAGATGATGCAGGGGCAGAAGCAGGAGATGTAATAACTCAGGGAGGCCGGTGCCCTAATCAAGAAGAGTCCAATAAAAACAGGCTAAACTCTTCAAACAAAAGCAATATGTGGCTTGCAGTGGAATTTTCAAAACGCATTAAAAAAGGTGTAAAATGAGAACTGCGAGTCTCTTCCTACCCTGAAGCTTTAGTCGCTTCCTTCAAACAGAATCACTTGAACAGTTCCTTGTGTATCCTGCCAGAAAGATGGTTTCATGCCGATCTCTGCTATTAAAGTTTTATTTTTTTTATTTTTTATTTTTTTATGACTGCAATCTTTCTACAGACATCGTTTTGCATTTTGCTTTTTACACTTAAATTATCAGAGATAGTTTTCCGTTGCAGACTTATCTCTTATGGAAAAGACAAAATAGTATTCCATTATTTAGACTAATCTTGATGTAGCTAAGCAATCCTCTGTAAATGGTCATTTAGGTCGTGGTACCCAGACACACACACACACACACACACACACACACACACACGCAATTATCAAAACAACAATACATTGGACACCCTTTTAAATATGTCTTGGTATAAATATTCTGGGTCTCCATTGGAGAAATTCTTAACAGAAAAATTGAATGTACATTAACATGTCAATAGATTTGGCCAAATTGTCCTCCAAAAATACTATTTCAATTGATCTTCCCTCAGTGATGTACAAGAGTGCCTGTGTCCTTAGATCTTGGGCCACACTGGATATTAGCAAATATAGAAAGCGAAGTTTTCATTTTTACAAGTCTAACATATGAATATTGGAAGGGAAATGACAAGTTAATGAAGGTTTGTGGTTAATCACACATTTCCGTGCCTACAAATAAACAAGGGGCGCAAGTTAATCAGCATATACTCCATTAACTTGGATTCATACCCTTCTGTTTATTTTCACTGCCATCACTCTGGCTCAAGTCACCATCATTTTTCAGATGAAAGGCTGACAGGGACCGCTCGCTGTTTCCCTGGCACTCACTCTGGCCCCTGTAATTCATTCTCCACGGAGCAGCAAGCATGATCTTTAAAAAATGCAAATCAGCATTCTGCTTCTGCAGTATAGCTTATCTGAATATTCTGAAGGCCTTCCCCACTGTGCCTAACTAGATTTGGTATAAATTATGCTTTTTCATAAAGTAGAGAAGCTTCTGAGTTCTCTGGCTCCCAAAGTGAGCTTAAGGGGGGCCTGGAGAGCCCCTCCAGAGGACAGATGTCATTGTCTTCTTTGCCTGTGGCATGAGGTTGGGCAGATCAGGGGCTAGAGTGCTCCCAAGCTGCTGATGCCCCTGGCTCCTGGGAGAAGCAAATATAAATAATCTCTAGAAGAAAGTATTATTATTTTCAATTATAATATTTTTCACAGATTAAGATCAAATAAATCTGAATTCTCAAAGATCCCCCAATACACAAGTAAACAATCCACTATGGAGTAACAGCTGGCAGAAGCAAAAGATGAATATCAGATATTGGAATTATCTGTCACAGAATATAGAGTAATACACATGAAATGTTTAATAAAATAAAACATGGAAGTTTAAAAATGAGCAAACAGCATGAGCCGTAAAAATCATCAAGCAGATCTGGAAAATGAACAAATACAACTTTGAGAAACAAAAATAACATTTTTGAAATAAGAACTTAGTGGCTGGTTCAGGGAACAGATTAGACACTGTTGAAAAGGAGATTAGTGAATTGGAAAATAGATGTAAAGAAATTACCCAAAATTTAGGAAAAAATGAGAGGGAATGCAAACTAAGATGAAGAGGTTAAGAGACATAGGAGCTATCATGAGACAGTCTAACTAATGTCTTCCATAAAGACAAAAAAAAAAAAAAAAAAAAAAAAAAAAAAAAAAAAAAAAAAAAAAAAGAAGGGGTAGAGGAGATGCAATCAGTGAAGAAGAATGTCTAACAATTTTCCAGAAGTGATAAAAGACACTAAACTACTGGAAGCACAGTTAGTACCAAGTGGGATTAAGAAAAATCCAAAGAAATAAACATTTGACCCTGCAAAGCACCAAACAAAAAGTAGTCACCAACCTAGATTTGTGTACCCATCAAAACACTCTCTCAACAACAAGGGCAAAACAAAGACATTTTCAAATAAACAATACTGAAAGTGTTCATCATCCTACACTCTATTAAATGAACTTCTAAACAAAGGAATTTATTAGGAAGGAAAATTTACTGGAGGGAAGGTTTTTTTTTGTTTTATTTTGTTTTTTGTTTTTTGTTTTTCTTTTTAGATGAAGTCTTGCTCTGTCACCAGGCTGGAGTGCAGTGGCATGATCTTGACTCCCTGCAACCTCTGCCTCCCAGGTTCAAGCAATTCTTCTGCCTCAGCCTCCGAGTAGCTGGGATTACAGGCACACACCACCATGCCTGGCTAATTTTTGTATTTTCAGTAGAGATGAGGTTTCACCATGTTGGCCAGGCTGGGAAGGTCTTAGTTTTAAGAAGAAATAACAAGCAAAGAATTGGAAAATGTAATTCTTTAAATGAAGAAATAAAATAATACCCTCTAATTTTGTGGGGTTAAGAAAAGAGGAAAAGGACAGAACAAAAATACTGGAAAACAGAAGTATGTAATTTGGAAGATAAATGATTATGTTAGTGTTCTAAATTTCTTGCATTAGTCAGGAAAAGAGTTAAGATGTTATAATTTCAAGAGTTAGCTGCTAAAATAATAGAAGCATTGTGTAACTTCCAAACCAGAAGAAAGAAAGATAAATAGGAGTAAGTATAAATAAACTAATTCCTTAAATATTAAAAAAAAGCAAGAAAGGAGAAAAGGAGCACAAAAAGTGTAGTTTGTGGGAAATAAAAGATGGTTAAAAACAAATATGAAAAAATGTTAATGGATTTAATTACCAATTAACAGAGATTATCTAATTGGATTTTGAAACCCCTAGCTATGTGTTATTTACAACAGACATACTTGAACTATAGGGACACAGAAAGTATGAAAGTGAAATAATTCACAAAACTTGCCAAATACTAAGTAAAAGGAAACTGGGTGGCTAC
Source organism: Rhinopithecus bieti (assembly GCF_001698545.2). NCBI lineage: Eukaryota > Metazoa > Chordata > Mammalia > Primates > Cercopithecidae > Rhinopithecus > Rhinopithecus bieti. The sequence continues at coordinate 3,527,713 of NW_016810038.1, read as the reverse complement.
ATCAAAATCAGTTAGAGTAGGATATGCAATAAAAAGCACTATTAGGGATAAAGGTGGTCACTCCACAAAAGGTCCAGCCTGCCAAGAAAAGATGGCCATATCAGAACATACAAAGCAAACATTGCTAGAGCTAGAGCAAAATATTGACAAATCCATCATTATAATGGCATAGTTTTGCACAACTCTTCTGATTATTTATAGACCAAGTAGACAAAAGATCAGTAATGACACAAAAGCTTAAAAAACACAATGAACAAGTTCAATTCCTTTCATATATATGTGTGTGCCAGTGCGTGCATCTGTGTGTGTATGTGTGTGTATGCATGTGTGTTATGTAAGCATAGTGTACACAGTGGTCAACTCACGTGCGGTTTTGCTTTCTGTGGTTTCAGTTACCTGCAGTCAACCATGATGTGGAAATATTAAATGGAAAATTCCGGAAATAAACAACTCATACATTTTAAATTGAGTGCTGTTCTGAGTAGCATGATGAAATCTTCCACCATCCTGCTCCATCCCACCCAGGATGTGAACCCCCCTTTTGTCTAGTGTATCCACATATACACTACCTGCCCTATACAATGCGATAAGAGGAAAAACCATAGTAGACATAGGATTTGGTATTATCCACAGTCTGAGGCACCCACTGGGGGTCTTGGAATGCCTCCCCTGAGGTTAAGGGAGGGACTAATGTACATACATACACACACACACACACACACACACACACACACACATATATTACTGTGTCCAACAATTAGAGTGTCAACATTCTTTTCAGACACATATGCAACATTTACAAAAACTGACCCCATACTAGGCCATACAATGTCTCAAAGAATTCAAAGAATTGCTATTATACAGGCTATAGTTCTGATTGCAATGCAGATAAATTAAAAGCCAGTAATAAAAATATTTCAAACATTTCTATGTGTTTGGAAATTAAGAAACACTTCCCAAACACTCAGGCATCAATGGAGAAATCAAAATCAAAATCAAGAGAACACAGATCTTAGAACTAAGCAAAAAGTAAAAATAGTACACATGAAAACTCATGGAATGCAGATAAATCAATACTTTGAGGTAAACCTATAGGCTTATGAGCATATTGTTAAAAGAAGAAAGCCTAAGAATTAAAGGTAACCATCCAATTTAAGAAGTTAGAAATAGAAAAATTGAATAAGCCGAAATAAAATAAAATAGAAAACAAAACAAAAATAAAATAGAAAACAAAGCTAGAAGAGAGAATGAACAAGGTCTAAGTTGCTTCTGTGAAACCCCTGAGAGATTAGATCAACCTCTGCTAAGACTGATCAAATGAAAGAAAGGAAAGGAGAGTGAGTAGGGGAAAAGAGGAGAGGAGAGATTAAAATTACTGAGAATGAAAAAGAGACAAAACTACAGATCCAGCATGTTTTTATAAAAAAAAGAAGTTTATGATCCAACGTGTGTGTTTATAACTTGAATAGTTCTGTAAGTGTTGAAGAAATTGAGGAATAATTTAAAAATCTGCTCCCTGCCCCAAATGTAACCCAAACCAACACCAAACACTAATCAAACAAACAAACCAAAACAAACAAACAAACAAAACCAGGCAGGCCAGGTGCAGTGGCTCACGCCTGAAATCCCAACACTCTGGTAGGCGGAGATGGGTGGATTGCTTGAGTCCAGGAGTTTGAGACTCCAGCCTAGGCAACATGGAGAAAACCCATCTCTATTAAAAAAAAAAAAAAAAAAAAAAAAAAAAAAAAAAATTAGGATCGGGCACGGTGGCTCACACCTGTAATCCCAGCACTTTGGGAGGCCGAGGTGGGCGAATCACGAGGTCAGGAGCTCGAGATCAGCCTGGCCAGCATGGTGAAACCCTGTCTCTACTAAAAATACAAAAAAATTAGCTGGATGTTGTCGTGGGCACCTGTAATCCCAGCTACTTTGGAGGCTGAGGCAAGAGAATTGCTTGAACCTGGGAGGCAGAGGTTGCAGTGAGCCGAGATTGCGCCACTGCCCTCCAGCCTGGGCAACAAGAGTGAAATTTTGTCTGGATAAAAAAAGAGAAGAAAAGAACAATATCACTCCAATTTTACATAAACTCGTCCAGAAAGTAGAAAAAGGGTGCAATCTTCAACTCACTCTGTGAGCTCTTAGTATGAATGGCAGATCTAGGTTTTGTAGAGCCTGAAGTTTATTCAATTTCGGGGCCCTCTTAAGAAAAGAATGGAAATTCATACAAAAATTCAAAATTGGCAAAAAAGTAAATATTTAGAATTGGAAAATAACAATAAATTACAAATTTTATAAAGCTGACACGTACCACAAACACAACAAAATTTAGAGAACTCGTATATTATTTTTATTATTCAATTGAGTTTTCTACAATAGTGTTTTCCTACACTTTTTAGATTGGGTTGGCTTTACCTCTTCACACGACAAAGATTTCATATTTTCATTTTCTATGGCAAGAGTAGAAAGGCCGCTTATTCTTTCTTCTTCCTTCGTTGTAAAAATATTTTTTGTTGCCGATCATTCAGGAGATTTCTTTTTCAGCTTAACAACTCATTATTATAATATCATAAGTTTTTAGGATTATCAAATTTGGAAAACTTCTATGAAGTTTCTTTCATGTATAAGCTATGAGATTTGCAACAACTTTCCCTAGACCAGCTTCTGGTTCTGCACATTTCACACCTGTCTTTCCACTGCCCCATGGTTCTAGTGATTGGTGCTGAGGACACATTCGTGGTGCATCTTCACGCCATGACAGTGGGCAGGTAGGACCGTGAGAAGCAGGGGTATTTGGGGAAGCCAGTCCTACACTGACCTTGCTAGCGAGAACTTAATGACACATGGAAGTGGCTGCATAACACACAAACTTAACGGCACTAACTAAAATAATTCTCAACACAACCTGTCCGTAAGCTGATCCCCCAAGTGCCCGCGGTCACTTCAACATTCACAGCAAAAGGCAGAGTGTGAAGAACCAGTGAAAGAACCAGCAAAAGACAGAGTGGGAAGAGACTGTCTCTTCAATGATTAATGTTGAAATCTGCTATGTTTTCAAAAACTTAAGTCCATGTGAACACATTGCTAGGGTTCTCACACTTGATACCCTTCCGGGTTTTGGAAAGTACTCTTGCAAGACAGAGACCCTGAATCCTTTTGAGGGCAGTGTGAAAAGGAAAAATTAAGGACAGTATGAGAGAGGAAAGGTATAGGCCAATCGCATTTATGGACACGGTTGCAAAAGTCGTAAATAAAATATGAGTAAATGGAATGTAAAGATAACACATTATGTCCATGTTGGGTCTATCCTAATAATGCAACTCATTAACATTAGAAAAATCTGTAAATATCCTTGCCACATTCACAGATTAAAAGATCTTTTCAAAGATGCAGAAAATGCATTTGATAAAATTCCAAACCCATTCATAATTTAAAAATGAGAAATAGTTTGATATGTATCTATGCTGATTAAGGGCATTATGTACCAAAAAAGCTTATTCTAAATGATATTTCTTAGTGATGAAGTACTGAACTTCTGAGATCAGGAATAAAAAAGACAAGGACGCCTCCATCACAATGAATGACAATGACTTTCAATGTTTTACTGACAGTCCTTGCAGCAAAACAAGAAAAAGAAATAAAAGGTATAAGTATTTTAAAAGAAATAAAATGATCACTATTTGTAGATGATATGATTGTCTATGTAAAACTCAAAATCTACAAATTATTAGAAATAATAAGTGTTTAGAAAGATGGTTGGATAAAAGAAATCAATATATAAGAATCAATTATATTTTATAACAGCACATAGTTGTGGGGAGGGAATATATCATTTACAACAGTAGTTAAAAAATATAAGATACCTAGGAATAAATTTTATAAAATATGCAAGATGTGTTTGGAGAAAATTATTAAAATTTCATGAAAGACATTAAAGGTATAAATAAATGAAGTGAGATATATTCAAGGATAGACAATATTAAGAGATGTCTACCTTCTACAAACTGGTTCATAGGTATAATAGATTCCAGTCAAAATCCCAACAGGTTATCTTATTTTTTTAGGATCTTGAGAAGGTGGTTATAAAATGTATATGAAAGAGCAAAGGTGTCAGGAATTGAAAAACAGTAAGATATAGGGGCATCAGAGCTCTTATAAGATTTATTGAAAACTCGAGTAACTGTAGCATTGTATATTCTGTGAAAAGATAAACAAATTGACCAAAACAATAGAACAGAGAGCTCAGATGGTGACTCCTGAAATTTACAGAGGCTTGCTAGATAACAGGACAGTGTTACTGATAAGTGGAGAAGAGAGGGCTGGTCAAGAAATAGAGCCAGGACAATTGGTTATCCCCGTGGAAAGGAAAAAGAAGTCAGTTCATACCCCCAAATCAACTTCCAATGGGGGGAAAAAACTTAAATGTACAAAAAGGTAAAATGCTAAAGCTTTTAGAAGAAAATGTAGAAGAATATCTTATACTCTTGAGCTAGCAAAGGATTTCTTAAAATGTGCAAGTGCAAAAGGCGCAGAAAGACAAGCTGGTAAGTACGATCCTATTAAAATGAGGAACTTCTGTTATTCAAAAGATACCATAAAGAGAATGAAAAGACATCTACAACACACATGACCAGCAGAGGATTAAGATATAGGATGTGTAAAGAAGTCCTCCAAATCTACAGGAGAAGATAAATCGTACCAGAGAAAAATAGACGTTAAGACATAAGCTGGTATTTCACAGAAGAGGAAACGAGAATGGTAAATAAAGATACATAGAGACTGTCAAACGCATTAATAATCAGGGCTGTGCAAATTAAGACCCAATAAGGTTATATTCTGCACGCATTGGATTATCAAAATTTATGAATTCCAAAAATAGCAAGTGTAGGTGAGGACCAATGGGAACCCTGCCCATGGGAGCATAAATTGGGATGAGTACTTAGTAAAATAACACTTTTTTTTTTTTTTTTGAGACAGAGTCTTGCTCTGTTGCCCAGTCTGGAGTGCCATGGCCCCATCTCAGCTCACTGCAAGCTCCGCCTCCTGGGTTTACGCCATTCTTCTGCCTGAGCCTCCCAAGTAGCTGGGACTACAGGCACCCACCACCTCGCCCAGCTAGTTTTTTGTATTTTTTTAGTAGAGACAGGCTTTCACCGTGTTAGCCAGAATGGTCTCGATCTCCTGACCTCATGATCCACCCGTCTCAGCCTCCCAAAGTGCTGGGATTACAGGCTTGAGCCACCGGGCCCGGCCGTAAAATAACTTCTAAGTTAACTTTATAGGCATTTACAGCGTGAGATCAGTGGTTTACAAACATTTTCTGTGAATCACAATCAGAAATACATCTTACATCACCATCTGATATATACGCCTCTGCACACACATACACTGACACATACATACATCATCACAATGCAAACATTGCACAATGGTCGTTCGAGACTATGCATCTCACACATAATGCAGCATCCACACATGCACAGTGTACACACACAAATGCAAGCCATACACACATACACCTGCCATTCACACACAATGGCAAGCATACTGGCCCGCGCAGCAACATGCAAACGGAGTGCACAGCCCAGAGTGCAGCATGCTCCCAGCACATAACCACGCTATACACATGGACCTCCACACACTACTGCCCCACGCAAGCATGCACACACACATGCACTCACACACAATGCAAGCACGCACACACAATGCACTCATACACAATGCAAGCATGCACACACGCATGCACTCACACACAATGCAAACATGCACACACATATATATGCACTCACAGTGCGTGCACACAGGCACATAAACATGCACATAATGGAAATAGAAGTTTCAGGAAATGATATTGTCTCTTAATATGAGACATCCACTCCCAAGTATTCTCTTTTCTTTCATTAAGAAAGCACACTGGTTGGGCCCCACTAATGTGAGTCATGAGGCATTAAGAGATCATGACTATGATTTTGTCATATGTACACCCAGCAACAAGTCCAAGAAGGTTCTTAAGAGCCTTATTTGTAAAAGCCAAAAGCTAGAGACAAACAAGATGATCGTAGATAGAAGAGAAAAATAACTTGCAGCTTCCTCACACGTTGGAATATTATCCAGAAGTGAAAATGGAGGAGCTACAGCCACACCTAATAGTGTGCTCACACCTTAGAAACATAATATCGAGTGCCAGAAGCAAACGCAGAAGAATACGTACAGTGAGCTATGACTTGCATCAACCTCAGGAACAAGCACAGCTAAAAAAATACCCTGTTCAGGGGGCACCTGTACCCTGAAAAAAAACAAGGAAAGGATAAACGCAAAATTCAGAAGTGGAGAACAGGTGAGTGGACAAAGACATGGGCAATGTTGTGGTTTCTGGGATGAGGGCTGGGCTCACGGGTGTCCACATTATGTTCACAGTCGACCTTTAACAACACAACACTAGAGTTAGGGGCACCAATGCCCCACACAGCTGAAAATCCACCAGTAACTTTCAACTCCCCCAAAACCTAACTATTAATAGTCTACAGTTAACTCGAAGACTTACTGATAATATAGTCAATTCACACATATTTCATATATAACATGTATTATATGCTGTATTCTTACAATACAGTGAACTAGAGAAAAGAAAATGTTATTGACAAAATCATAAGGAAAACATATTTAGTATTCATTAGGTGGAAGTGGCTCCTCATAAAGGTCTTCATCCTCATCATCTTCATGTTGAGTAGGCTGAGGAGGAGGAAGAGGAGGGGCTGGTCTTGCTGTCTCAGGGGCAGCAGAGGTAGAAGAAAATCTGGGGATAAGAGGACCCGGGCAGGTGAAACTCACGTGATTTAAGGGTCAACTGCGTTTCTTTCTCTTTTTTTTTTTTTTTTACATAAATTAACCCATTTATTATAGGCCAGTGATGTCTCAAAGAGTAGAGGAGCGTCTACTGGTCTTTCAACTCCTTCAGTCTTCTGATGGCGGACTTTACCGTGACAGCGGAAGTGGTATTGTATGTCCAGGCACCGCCGGCCACTATCTTCATGCAGGAACCACAGTGCCAGATCCCCACAGCTCGTCTCTTCATCTTGGTTTTGCCACAGAAAGAGCAAGTGTACTTGGCGTGCTGCCTGATTTCAATTTTCTTCACCATTTTCCGGAGGGAGGCCCAGTAGCGGCTCCCGTATTTACCCACGATCCCGACTTTCTTGGTACGTTTGGCCATGTGGCCGCGAGCTAGGTCCAAGCCCAGAGAGAGCTATTCTTTTCTTTTCGTTTCGTTTCTTTTCTTTTCTCTTTTCTTTCTTTTCTCTTTTCTCTTCTCTTCTTTCTTTTATTTTCTTTCCTTTTTTTTTTTTTTTTTGTTTTGAGTCAGGGTTTCATTCTGTCACATAGGCTAGAGTGCAATGGGATTGGCTCACTGCAGCCTCAAACTCCTGGGCTCAAGCGATCCTCTGGCCTCAGCCTCCTGAGTACCTGGGACTACAGGTGTGCACCACTACCACACTCAGCTAACTAAAAAAAAATTTTTTGGTAGAGATGGGATCTGGCTATGTTGCCCAATCTGGTCTCAAACTCCTGGGCTCAGTGATCCTCCTGCCTCGGCCTCCCAAGGTGTTGGGATTATAGGTGTGAGCCACTGCGCCCAGCTGTCAACTGTGTTTCAAAGTATACATATACTTTGTAGTCCTCAAATATCGGATAAAAATGCACATTTGATCAAGTGAGTCCTGTTGAAAGCCCCTTCCATTCCGAAGTCCTATGAGCCCTGTACTTCTCCTGTGATTCCTGTCTCATGATCTTCTCCTGGCATTCTGCACCCACTGAGCGCTTGGCAGTCCCTTGGCCATACCCCACTTGTACCCACCCTGGGGCCTGTGCACTTGCCTGTCTGTCTGCCAGGAATGCTCTTTTTGGGCCTTCTGGCTCATTCTCCTCCTTCAGCTCAAGCGTCTCCTCTTCGGTGAGAACACTCCCATGACCTTGTCTCAAGGTGGGCCCTCTGGTGTCCCCTGGAGCCTGCTGCCCCCTGCACTCCTCCAAAAACAATAGTGGGGTCCTTTCTGGCCTCGGCCTGCTGGGCACTGATCCCAACTGGTGCAGATCGGGATGCTTCATGCTCACATGCCTCTTTCAGCCGACTGGGAGCTTGAGAGGACCGAGGATGCCTCTGTCTCCCTCGACTTGTCATCTGCCAACCCTAGTGCCATACCTGCCAGAGTCACACAACAAATATGGAGCACCGGGACCAGTGGCCTAGTTTGAGGGCCAGTGCAAATTGAAAATGCATGGCCCCTTGTTCAAAAAGTATTAAGAATTTCAAGACGATGACGGCAGAGCATTAAGGCCAGTGTGGGGTCCTTCTGAGTGTGGGAGCGTGTGCCTGACTGCATGGGTGGTGTGCCCAGGAAGCCGGCCCTTGGGGCCAGATAGAAGCCTTATCGAATGCTACAGGGCTGGAGGCCACCGTAGCATGGCCTTAGTCTGAACGGGCCTGACCTTCTAGGCGGAGATGCCTCCCTGAGCCCCAGCACACACTTGCTCTTCAACCCCCACCATGCCCCGAGGGCAGGGACCTCACCTACATCCTCCAGAGGTTGAAGCCCAGGCTGAACCCAACACGGCAGTGTGAGTGGGCTCCACATGGCCGAGGAAGACACAGAGCTAATGTCGGAGGTCAGCATGGGGCAGACAGGCCGGGAGGGTGAAGGGGCCAGAGCTGGCCCTGAGGTTCAGGTGAGTGGGGCAGTTTTGTCTTTATCCTGAGACACCAGAAACCCTTGGGGTGTTACAAGTAGACTCTGCAAGGAAGAGTGGAGCTGTGCATGGGAGAGTGGAGGAGGGCCCGGGAGACCCCAGGGGAATACCCCTTAGGGGGCCAGGCCAGGGTGCGTGAGGCCTAAGCCTGGCATGGAGGAAAGGGACCCCTAGGAGCAGCACTGAGGAAGAGTGGCCAGTTAGACTCTGGCCACTGTCCAGTGAAATAAAAAACAAGTAACTCAAACTATGTAAAAAAGAAAAGTCACAATGCAAATTTGCATATATATCTTAGAAGGTCTGAACTTGCAGACACTAGCCAGTGACAAGGGCCCTTTGAGGAGTGAGGCCATGGAGGGGACAGCTTGAGAGACAGGGCTCCAGGGTCAGCAGCCTGGATACCAGAAGTCACAGGATGGGGGATGAGGAGGGGCTTGGCGGGCCCACAGGAGCTGGTGAATGGGGCCTCCTGGGGGTGAGGGTGCATGCAGCAGATGGAGACTGAGGGGCAGATGTGGGTTTCAGGGAAGGAAGTTGCAGTAAGACCAAAGCTTTAGGCCTGGCCAGAGCTGCCCTGGAAAGTGGGTTCTCCCTGGGGGAGTCTCCCTGCCGTGGGAAGGGGGCCCACTAGGAGGCCCAGGGAACCGATGCCTTGCACCATGTCCACAGATGGGGTGCTAAAACAAGAGGAATTTATGTTCTCATCCTGCTGGAGGCCATGAGTCTGGGCTCAAGGTGCAGGCTGGGTTGGTTCCTTCTGAAGCTGGGCTGGGATTATTCCAGGTCTTTCCTGTGGTTGTAGATGGCCACCTTCTCCTTGCATCTCTTCACATTGTCGTCCTTTGACACAGGTCAAAATGTCCAAATGTCCCCTTTCTGTGAGGTCATGCTGGATAAGGGCCCACCTGAATGACCTCATTTTAACTTGATGACCTCTGCAAAGACCTTATCTCCAAATGAGGTCACACATGCTGAGGCCCTGGGGGTCAGGACTTCAACATGGATTTGGGTGGGGGACACAATTGAACCAGCAGCACTTACTGAAGATTACACAGCTGGTGAGAGAAGGGACCTTGTGCAGCCTCTATTAATAGATTCTCATATTAAAAGAGAAGTCTCATGCAGAGAAGCAGAATTCCCTGTACACACACCTTAATCATTTCCCTTCTCGGCAGCAACGATATTATCGGTTTGTGCATCTCTCTAGATCTTTTCCTGTGGAGGCATATGCATAAATATATGTCCTGAGGAGGGGGGCAGTGGCAGGCTGTTTTTAAAATAAAATTTAAATCCCTGTTATGGTGAAAAACCTGGCTAATGAAAATTACGTTTCAAAACAGACTGAGGCGTTTTTGTGCTAACTATGGCGTTCTCTGTCTCATTTGCAATGGAAAAGTCCCTTGCTTCAAAAACATACATTATTAAGAGGCCTTATAATACAAACCACATTTTCCAATTCAATAGCGTACAAAGTCAGCCAAGCAAAAACAATGTAAGCTAGCTTCAAAAGCATCTTGCTCAAGAGTGAAATTTGTTCGGAAGGGCAACATTCTAATCCGAGCCGTGGGGTAGGCTGGTTGTGGCGTTGCTGAAATTTTAGCCTCCAAAATGAACCCCTTCGGTAATTGAGAACCTATTAAAGGAGCTTAAATGCAGTTTCAGATATTGCATTTCCTGATTAACAAGGGTATAATTTCTTGAAGAAAGAAAGAAAAAAAAAGATTCTGTTAATATCGTTGGTTTTCCTGAATTGGCCCTTGTACAGCAAGAAAGGCCAGGGGCTGCTGGCCTGGGGGGAAGCTGATAGGGACACACTTGGGTGGGAAGAGGGTGTTGAGGGCCCAGCAGGGCAGAAGGAGGAGGTCCAGGAGAGTCTGTCTGGCCTGGCCACCTGAGTTCTATTTGGACCTCAAGACCAGCTGAAGCCACACCTCCCAGCTTGATAACCTTGGTCTTCACCTGCAGTCAGCCTCCTTGGTTGCAGGTGCTGAGCTAGAGCCATCTCTAGAACATGCCTCCTCCTCCTCTGTCCAAAAGCTCCTCTGTCATTGGAGACATACCCCGATGCTTGCCCTCTGGGCAGGCATCATCTGCAGCCCCTGGCACTGCTTTTGGCCCCCTGAGGCTTTGGGTACATGCCTCACATCTCTTCCTCCCTTCTTGGAGTCTCATCTCCATCACATGTCTGTGGGTGGCTGGTCCCCACCTTGGGTGCAGAACCCTTTAACTTCTCATTTCATTCCGATAATGAGGACACAATTTTGGCTGCTCTGATGCAGACCCACAGTAACCGTCACCGCAATGAGGTGGAAGTTGACTTTTCATCTGTGGGAGGGAGAGTTGGGGCCAGTGTGATGACTCTGCTCAGGCTCCTTCTGGTGTGTGGCTCTGCCCCATCCCTAGGTGTGACCTTCATCAGCACGGTCCAACTGAGCTCACAGCAGGTCTATATTTCTACCAGGGGAAGGAAAGCAGGGGCTGTGTCCTTCTGGTGGCCACATTGCTGGCCACACCTAGCTGCAAGGGAGGCGGGGAAACCTTCTACCACCTCTCCACAGCCACATGCCCAGCTAAGTCAGGGCTTCCACCACAGTGAGAGAGGAGGAGAATGGAACCCGGGGGCAGCCTGCAGCATCCTCATACCTCCCCTCAGTTGACCACACCTATGGTGACACCTGTCTAGGAGGAATTTTCTCCTGCAATAACCCTCAGCCTCCAGTTTCTCAGTCTCTTCTCATGCCAGCCTTACCACTGCAATTTGGTCTCGAAAATATTAATCACCTCATCCCAATTCCTTGCCCTCAAGAGCTGTTGGATTGGGCACCAGAACTGCCCTTGGACAAGCTGTGGCTCCTTCCTCCCTCCTTCCACCTCAGTGCCCTTCCCAAGCATGCTCATAAGAAGGGGCTCTCCTGACCTCGTGAGCCGCCCGTCTCGGCCTCCCAAAGTGCTGGAATTACAGGCTTGAGCCACCACGGTGAAACCCCGTCTCTACTAAAAATACAAAAAACTAGCCAGCCGAAGTGGCGGGTGCCTATAGTCCCAGCTACTCCGGAGGCTGAGGCAGGAGAATGGTGTAAACCCGGGAGGCGGAGCTTGCAGTGAGCTGAGATCCGGCCACTGCACTCCAGCCCGGGCGACAGAGCAAGACTCTGTCTCAAAAAAAAAAAAAAAAAAAAAAAAAAGAAGGGGCTCCTAGCCCCTACCTGCTTCTGCTCTGTGGGCGATGCCCCCTCACACCCTACTTCTGCCTCTAGGACAATGGAACTGCATCCTCAGCAGGAGGGCACCCCTGTGCCAAACACCCCACCCATCCCTGTCTCTCCTCTCTCCAACTTCCCTCCCTAGCCCCATCTCCCTCTCTGTCTCTCTTGAGTCGTCAACCTCTTTTTTTTCTCTCATAAATATGCAAACCTGCTCCACTGTCTCTCACCCTCCCTGGCCTTCCTTTATTCATTTACTCTTTCAACAGATATTTTGTATGTGTGCCTACTACAGACCAGGCACTTCCATCTCACACCAAGATTGGCTTTTTTTAAAAAAACACACACAAATATTTTAGTTTTTAAATACAGCTGGAGCCTAGAAAACAAAACAAATTTCAAAGTGCTCTACACTGAACAGCATAAGGTGAAGCTTCTCTCTCCTTCTCTCCTAGTCCCTCCCTCCCAAATCAAAAATTATTATCAGATTTTTCAGCATTTTTTTCTGGAGGAAAATGCATATGTGAATTTAAAGCACTCTGTTTTGATTTTTTCACTTAATTTGTAGAGACAGTTTCCCATTGACACAAAGTCATCTTTCTACTATGTTCTATTTCTGGCTGTAAGGTGTTCCCATCTGTGGACGCATCACAACGGATTCAGCCAGCATCTAATGAGGGGCATGCTGGGGCTCCTGGCATTTGCTACCCTCCCACCCCAAGCAGGAACCTCACCGTGGGATCCCGGGGGTCACATCCAGCCCACTCTGAGCCAAGGGCACCCTGATGGCTCTGTTTGCGTTCACCTCTCCATCCCCAGCCCCAGTCCTGCACCTGGCCCGTAGCAGGTCCTTGGAAATGCTTGAGAATGAAGCTTCACGAGCTACCTGCTATATTCTTTCATTTAATCCTTTTGGCAGTGTTGTAGTGTTTTGAGATAGGGAAATGTCATGCCCTCGCTTTACAGGAGGGAAAACCAAGGCCCCTTGTCTCTCCCTGTCCACCCAATGGCTTTCCTTTTGGCTCACACCCTGCCACAGCCACCCACACCCTGAGGACATCCCATCCTTCCTCCAGGCCACAGCTTTGACTGTCTCTGGACGTTCATCCTGGCTAAGGAAGCCACTCTCCACCAGGCAAACCCTTCGCTGCACTCCCCACTAGCCAGTTGCCCAGTCCAGGGAGTTTTGCCTTTTGTGGGCTCTCCAAGGTGTCCACTTCCCCCAGCCCTCCCACTCCTCCAGATACACCGCAGCTTTGAGTGAAGTCATCAATCCTGGCCACTGTTACTTGGCCTCCCTGAGGGTTAGCACTCTGCCAGGTACCCCACAGTGTGATATGGACATACTTACTTTAAAGATGAACCCCTGGGAATCCCCCCTTGAGGCTAAGATCTGGAATACTCCCAGTCTTATTGAAACCTCCTGTCCCATCCCCAGGGTAACTTCAGTCCTGAAGTTTGGACAAGTCATTCCCTTGAATGATTATGATGGACTAGATAGTCTACAGTGTCACCTTTAAATATATTTCTCTTCTTGTTTGTTAGAGCCTCTGTTAGTGGCCGAACTGTATTCTCCCCAAATTCATATGTTAAAGCCGTAACCCCCTGTATCTCACAGCATGACTGTATTTGGAGACAGGGCTTTTAAGGAGGCGATTAAGTCAAAATGAGGCCATTAGAGTGGGCTCTAATCCAGTCTGACTGGTGTCGCTCTAAGAAGAAGAAATTTGGACACAGAGAGATACCACTGATGTGTACCCACAGAAGAATGGCCGTAGAGGGCACAGCTCGAAGACGGCCATCTGCAAGCCAGGGAGGGTGCACTCTGCACAAACCAACCCTGCGGACACCTTGATCTCTGACTTCCAGCCTCCAGAGCTGGGCAAGAAAGAATTTCGGATTTGTGTGATGGTAGACAGTCTGTGTTCTTTGTTATGGCAGCCACAGAAAGCAAATACAGGCCCCCCATCCAGTTCATCTCCAAGTCCTGACAGTTCCACCTCCACACACACAGGGGAAGGGTCCCACCTCTCTCTAACCCTATGGATATAACCAAGCCACCGTCACCACCTCCCACAGATGCATTTCCACTCAGCAACCAGAAAGCCTTTTTGAACCCCCAAACCTGCCTCTGGCTTTCCAAAGCCCTTAAGCTTGGCTGTGACCCTCTTCATGGCCTGCTTATCCCGTCCTCTTGTCCCGTTACTCTCTAGCAGCCATCCTGACTTTCCTTCAGTTGGTTCTTCTCATTCCAGATCTTCTAGCGCTGGCTCCTTTTCATCTCTTAGGACTGGGCTGCAATGCAGTCTACTTGGAGAAGCCTTCCAGATATGCCTCATCTAATAGCCCACCTCCCTGGTCAATCTTCCCACTCCCTTTCTTCTCTCCTCTCACAGTGCTTATCACCATCTGCCATTGTCTTGTGTTTTTTGTTTTGTTTTGTTTTGAATCAGAGTCTCACTCTGTCACCCAGGCTGGAGTGCAGTGGTGCGATCTTGGCTCACTGGAACCTCTGCCTCCAGGGCTCGAGCGGTTACCCTGCCTCAGCCTCCCAAGTAGCTAGGATTACAGGCACCCACCACCATGCCAGGCTAATTTTTGTATTTTTTATAGAGATGGGGTTTCACCATGTTGGCCAGGCTGGTCTTAAACTCCTGACCTCAAGTGATCCACCCGTCTTGGCCTCCCAAATTGCTGGGATTACAGGCATGAGCCACTGTGCCCAGCCTTTCATGTGTTTGTTTTCTAGTCTGTATGTCCTACCTCTGCCCCATCCCACCAACTAGATTGCAAGTCCCATGAGGTCTACACAGGCTCATTTTGTTCCCTGTTACATCCCTGGGGTGTAGAACAGTGCGAGGCACGTAGTTGGCACCCACTGAATGCTTGTTGAAGAACTGAATACTTGAATGAAGAGACATTCTCACCACTGAAGTTATAGGACGTTATCTAGAAACAGTAAAGACATGCTCACTCATTTAAGCTCTCCTAAATTAGAATTTGAAGTAGAGAGAGAAAGAAGTTTGTCTTTGTATTTAAGCAGAATTAAAAAAAGAGAAAAGAACTTTCTAAGCAAATTATCTGTGTAAACAGGGAATATGTTTCACCCACTTAATAATGAAGTCCAGCAGCTCTGGTCTCAACTCAAACACTCTTAGAAGCTCTTTAGCAATAAATATGCAAATTACAAATTATTCCATGTTCTTGTTGAAGCTCTTACAGGGCTCTAGAGACTCAGGGGCCCAACCTCTCTTCCCTAGGTCCCTGTCAGCAACAATAATGAATGTCCTGGGTGGCAGTGGACATGACTCTTTATATGGGACCGGAATTCCGACTTTTCCAGAAGTCAGGCTGCCCCTAACCACCATCAGAGGCAGAAACACATGTGTCTGAATTTCCTTAAGGCAGCATTTACAGTCCCTGAAAGGTTGGGGGTGGGGTTTCTAGCAAAATACAGCTAGCCACTCAGTCATGTAGGTTATGATCTTCTCAGAGATTTTCATGGTTACCTCGAAGTGATTTCCTGTGAGAGGCAGACAGAAATGCAAAAGTATCGCACGACTGTGAGAGAAACAACAAATCCAAATGCTTATCATCATAAAAGCCCAGGCACTTTCACTCATGGGCAAGTTGGTCTTAATTTCCAACTTAATTTTCCAACTTAATTTTCTGTGGGTTGCTGTTAAGGAAACTGGAGCCCATCAGAATTTGGTTAAAGCTGATGGGCCAAGCAGTAGACTTCAGTTTCAAACTATCTAGAAACCACACCCAACCACCAAAAACACATGTTAAAGCAACTCTAATTGTACATTCCAAAGAACAAGTAATTTTGTTTTACTGTGGTCACTGGTTATTCCAGGCTAAATACAGTCATGTCGTGCTCTCCTGTATCTACACATACTTTGGAAAAGAGTAGGGTTGGGTATGAGCTATTGCTTTTCCTCCCTCTTTCTATATGATTTAACATTGAGGCTTGGGAAAGGCAACTCGTATTTTGTTTTTAATGCACATTGAGCTCTAGCGATAGTGAACAGCAAGGATGTACAGCACATATATTATTTAGCTAACTGTTCAGAGGGCATGGTCTCAAAATAAACTTTGTAGAAATATTGGTTAGCTGCTTTGGTTGTAAGCAACAGAAGCAACATCTGACTCATGTAAGCTAAAAAGGGACTTCTTGGATGGGCATGGAGCCAAGGGATGCTCTGGGAGTGCAGTTGGTGGGAACCACTCTGCAGTTTCTCCAGGACACTCAGTGGGCAGAATGTGCTTAGCTTCTGGTCACTGCACTTAAGGTTCAAAGTCCTGGGGCAAGCATCCCATGGGCCTATCTGGAGACTCACACCTCAGGTGGAGATGAAGCACCTTGACTGACAAGTCCTCTAGGACTGGAGTCAGTGAAATTCTGCTGCAGCAAAAGAAGGAGGAATGGAGCCCGGGCAGGCAAAACTGGTACCTGTCCACTGCAGTTTTGTTTCTAGCAGAGAAGGACTTGAGATGAGGGAGAGGAGAGAGCAGATTGCTCAGGGCAATGGCTCCATGGCTAATGGTACCAACACATAGCTCAATGCATATCCCTGGCTTTGGTAAAGGATCCAACCTTCCCTAGCTCGTCTCTGTGATGAGCAAGAGGTCTTGTTGCCTCTGAGACAACCATGTGAACAGACTGTTAGCATCTCAGGGCCCCCAGGGAGCTGTGAGTTCTGGGCGTATTGGATCTGGACTTTCACACATTCTGGATGGTTCCCGAGCAGCCACGAGCCCACCAGGCAGTAGTCTTCCTAGGCTTCTGCTTCTTCAGCAGCACCCTAGCCCCATGGCGTCCATTTCTTCAGGTGTCAAGTGGTGATAAATAGCAGTACCTAAACCACAAAACAGTTGTGAAGAAATAATATAATGCTCCTAGAGTGTTTCATAAGGGCAAGTACTCAATGGATGTTAGGTATTGCTGACATTGATCCACCCACAGCTACAGTATAGCCTCAGTCACCCTGGTGGGGTTCCAGTTCCCTGTTCTGAAGCCCCATCCACAAGACTGAGGGCACCTTTGGCAAGCACCTCTCCTCACAGCAGGGAGGGCACAGGGCCTTATCTAAACATCTGGATGTGTAGGGCCCCGATGTTCCCCAAATCCATTCCCAGGAACATCAGTCTGCCTAAGAGCATCTGGACTACCCAGGATCCCCAGTTCTGTAGGTGATCCCACTTCTGACACCAGGACCAAGCCCTGAAGCCAGGTCAGATTTCACTTCTCCAACCTCAACCTCTGTTACATTTCTAACCAGCCTCTCTTGCTGAAGTCCTAGCAAATTCAGGAGGTTACAAAACTGTGAAACTGCAAACCCAGCCCTTTCCTTGAACCCCCAGCCTCAGATGGAACTGATCTTGTAGAAAATACAGAGAAAAACATAGAGACAAAGAAAGAATTTTCTCATAATTCCACCCCCCAGAGATAACTGCTCATTTAATGTTTTCTTTTTTTATTTAAAAAAAAAGGATGCCTCCTCCATGAAAATATAATTAGAATCAAATATACTATATTGTGTTTCTTTTCAAATTAAAAAAAAATTATTATTATTATTTTTTACAGAGATGTGATTTCCCTGTGTTGCCCAGGCTCATCTTGAACTTCTGAATTCAAGTGATTCTTCCACTTTTTGGCCTCCCAAATTGCTGGGATTACAGGCATGGGCCACTGTGCCTGGTTCATTGTGTTTCTTGTTCTAACATTATGTCATAAATATCCTCCCATGTTAGTCAATTTTTTTGGATATATAATTTTTTATATGCATAATTCCCTCAAGATGTATTTAAGTCATTGCTTATTGTTGGGTATTTAAATTCTGGCCTCCTGGCCTCCTTTCCCTCTCTGGATCCCTGGATATGGTTTGGCCCTCTGCCACTCACCTTTCAACTGTTGGATGATCACGTTACTTCTCAATTTCCCATTTCTTAGAAACACCTGGTGCCATCCCACCCACCAGAGTGGGCCCTTTGGATACAACACTAGGCATTTTGGGCAGAATTGCAACCCTGCAGAATATATGCTGAAGTCCTAACTCTAGTACCTCAGATTGTGACCTTATTTGGAAATAAGGTCATTGCAGGTGTAACTAATTAAAATGAGGTTAAACTGGAGCAGGGTGAGCCCTAAATCCAATATGACTGGTATACTTATTAGAAAAGGAGATGACACACAGTGACAGACACACACAGGGAGAAGAAGTCCACTTGGCAATGGAGGTAGGAACTGAAGTGATGAGTTTAAAGCCAGGGAATGCCAAGGACTGCTGGCAAACACCAGAAGCTGGAAGAGGCAAAGAAGATTCCTTCCTATGGGCTTCAGAGGGAGCATGCCCCCAATGATACCTTGATTTTGGATGTCTGTTGTTCCAAGTCCCCCAGTTTATAGTACTTTGTTATGACAGCCCCAGGAAACAAACACAAACTCCCCAAATCCCCACTTCCCAGAAATACCTAGTACCTTCCTAGCCACCAGAGTGGGCCATTTGGATACATCCCCAGGCAAAAGCAACCTGAGTCCCCTTGCACCTCTGGAAGCAGGAATTTGGGCTTCTCACCTCTTTACCCTTCTCTATACCCCCATCTTCCTCTGACCCATCCAGACACCATTTCTGTCTCTTTCTCCCCAGCCAAGCTCCTGATATCCCAGAAGGAGAAGGTAGCTTTGTAGCCACCCAGAAGAAGCAATGTAGCAGGTCCAAAGGTTGGAATCTGTAGGGCAGTGTCCTGTCACCTTCATAAATGGTATGAGTGACATCTACTGAGGACTTGCTCTGTGTCTGGTCTGCAGTGAGCCTCCCACACGGACAGTCTTATCTACTCAAGCAGTCCCATGGGTTAAACATCATTTTGCAAAGGAGGGAACTGAGGCTTGGAGGGATTAAGTGGTTAGTCAGTCAATAGAGCAGTTGGAATGTGAACCTGGGCAATTGAATTCCGGAGCCCAGACCATTCTGCAGTCTTTGCAGATGAACAATTAGGATCCTTCTGTCTTCAGCAACTCTCAGATTAACATTTAATTGGGGTTTTAAAAAACTGTTCTTGTTAGCATGTCTGTGGTCTCCTACTGCAATCTTCCCCATTAAGCCATGTTACATAAACAGTCAGCTCAGATGCCTCCGAGTGTGTGTGTCTCCTGGTGTCTAGATTTTGCTTTCATTCATGGTACTTTCAAAGGCATCAGGGCAGGGAGGTATTTGCATGAAATTGGAGCTGAACTTTCACTGGAGGGTGGCAGTTGAGGCATGAAACTTGGTGGCCCACAAATCTGGGTTGCTGGGCTTGCTGGCTGGATGACTTGAGTGCCTGGTATCTGATATGGTTTGGCTGTGTCCCCACTCAAATCTCATCTTGAATTTGTAACTCCCACAGTTCCCAGGTGTCATGGGAAGAGCCTGGTGGGAGGTAATTGAATCATGGGGGCGGGTCTTTCCTGTGCTGTTCCTGTGATAGTGAGTAAGTCTCATGAGATCTGATAGTTTTAAAAACAGGAGTTTCCCTGCACAAGTTCTCTCTCTTTGCCTGCTGCCATCCATGTAAGACGTGACTTGCTCCTCCTTGCTTTCCACCATGATTATGAGGCCTCCCCAGCCATGTGGAACTGTAAGCTCATTAAACCTCTTTCTTTTGTAAATAGCCCAGTCTCGGGTATGTCTTTATCAGTAGGGTGAAAATGGGGTAATAGTGTTCATGGCATAGAGACATTGTGAGGATAAAATGAAGTAATGTGCTAGCACAGTGCTCTAGCTGTTTTTTCTCTGAGGTAAATTGGTCTTTCTCCCTCTCCCTGACTCTTTCCTTTCGTCTCCTTCTCTCTTTCCCTCTCCCTCTGCCACATACACACCACCCCAAGACACACACAGCCCCCCCCCCCAACACATACAAAGTGGTAATTTATGGTAGGAATATCTGATCATCTGTTCTCCCCTCTGGGGAATATATATACTTGCTAGTAGCCCATGCACCCCTAAATAGGTTTCAGTGGAGTCAACATGAAAGAGAAGAGAAACAGCAACTTCTGTTTCAGGAAGCTTGGGTGAACAAACAGCAAGCTGAAAAAAAATTGCAACATATACAAGAGACAGCTACTTTTCTGTATATAAAGAGCACTTATAAATCAATAAGAAAAATGGTTTGAACATCTAATAGAATGACGGGAGAAATATGTGACCAGGCAGCTCATTGGAAAAGCAATACAAGAGGACTATAAAACACAAATACATGCTTCTCCTTGCTCATAATATTATAGGAATCCAAATAAAAACCACCAAGCATTGCCACTGGCATGATTTTTAAGAAGTAATAATAGCAAGGGTTAGTGAAGATGTAAGAAATGAGTGCTCTCCTAGGTCACCATGTGGGTGGTGCTGCTACAACTCATTTGGAAAAAAGGCTGGAGGGAGAATTTAGCAAACACACTTTGCCATGGCAATTCCACTGCTAAGCATTTCCACTAAAATCTCCAGGCAAAGGGGAGGCTGGCAGCAGGGAACAGAGTTCTAGGCAGAAGAAACAGCATATGCGTGCATATGGAGGTTGTGGTGGGAAGGAATGCGGCTGATGGACAGGCTGGTGGGCTCTGAGTGACTGCTTCACGGTGGTGCTTCCAGCCCAGCAGCCACTATCCTCTCTAAGAAGAAATAGAGGTTATCTGTGAAGTGTGTGGAGACAACTGTTACATGGGGATCAAGGAGCATGCGGAGGGGAGAGCGCAGAGAGAGTGAACATGGCTGAGACAGTGTCCATAAATCAAGAGAGACTCCAGCTGATGGACTTTACATCTTGACAGCATGCAAGCATTTTAAATCTCAAAATGCCCCCTGAAGTGGTTGACATCCTCAATTAGATGTTGTCATTGGTGGTGAGGTGAAGAGATGAAGACAACAGAGCAGAGGACTGGTGGAGGGGAGGTGGCTGGGGAGGCCCCAGAGGAGCTGAGGAGGGCCTCGGTGGCAGGGCCCTTCAGTGCAGCTGTGACTAGGGTTCCCGTCTGCTGCTGCTTACATTATGTTGGATATATGAGTGATTACTGAGCACCTATTATGTGCCAGGCACTATTCTAGGGACCGGGGAAAGAACTGTCAATAAAACAGGCCAGGCCTTCTTCTTGTGCAGCCTACTTCATAGTGAGGAACAGACGTTAAACAGGGAAACAGGTAATGATAGGCCACGGTGTACGGACAGTGAGGGGTGTCGTGCAGAAAGGCAGAGCAGGGTACTGGGAAGGACTGTGTGCACGCACATGAGTATGCGTAAGTGTGAGTGAGTATGCATGTGTGTCTGTGTGTGCACGTGTGTGTGCATGTGCATGCATGCGTGTGTGTGTGTGTGTGTGTGTGCGAGGGGAGTCGATGAGTCCATTTTAGCCTTCTGGGAAGGCCTCTCAGAGGAGGTAACATTGGAGTAGAGACCTGAATGGAAGAAGGAGCCAGAAGAGTGTTCAGGCAGAGGGAAGAGAGCGTGAAGGCCCCCAGGGAGTGGTGGTGCCTATGTGGAGGCCAAGCCAGGAGCTGCCCAGGTAGTTGGCGTTGAGTGAGGAAGCAGACAGGACCAGGGCGGGCAGGGTGCTGTGGGCCACATCAGGGCCTTTGGATTGGATTTCACTCAGAGGTACTAACATTCTTTTCGTTTCCCTGATGATGAAACTGAAGACAACACTATGGTATCAATGGGCACAGACGTTACCTCTAGTTTTGCCTGTCAAGGTTTCCAGTTTGCAAATGAGCCTTAGTTATACCCCTGCCTAGCTCTTCTTGGGCAAGTCACCTACTTCTCTGGGCCTCAGTTTCTTCATCTGTCAAATGGGAGTGAAAAGCTTCACCTTCCAGGAGTGTTGTAAGATGGGGCTAACAACCCACCTCAAACGCTGCTGTAAGTCAGGAGCTGAGCCTGGGCCCTGGTGGACACAGAGAAGGCTCAGTAAGTGCAGCCCATCACTGTCACTGTCATTATTACCAGGCTCTGAATGGGGGCAGGGAGAAGCACGGGACCGAAACAGCTGTTGATAGCCTATGTGCTGGCTTACAGTTAGACACTTTCAGGGCTGGAAGCAAATCCAGGTCAACTCCTAGCCAGTGCTACTCGCATCATCCAGCTAGTTCTTGGATGCCTCTAGTGATGGGGAATTCACTACTTCTAGAGGCATCTCATTCTTACCCTGCTTTAAATCCTTCAGTGAACACTCCATTGCTGTTGATATAAAGTCCAACTATTTTCTGAGGCTCTACAACCCTCCAGGAACCACTCCCTGCCAACCCCTGACCTTGTCCACTGTCCACCACTTGGTCCCTCACTCTCTTTTCTTTTGCATCTAAGCTTTGCACATACTAGTCCTTCTGCTAGGAATTCTGTCTGTTCTGCCCCCTCCTCATTCACTTAGCCCCTCCCCTTTTTTCAAGTTCTAGGTTACATATCACCTTTCTAGGGAGGCCTTCTTGAACCTCCCAGCCTGGGCTCGACACCCCTAAAACTGCTTGGGAACGTGCTCATCAGTCTTGTAATTAGTTGCTCATTTAAGATTCAGTTGCCCCATTTTCCATGAAGGTGGGGAGCTGTCTGATTTGTCCTTCTGTCTTCTGCATCTCACACCAGTGAGTGGCACTTACACAGGAAGGCACACAATACACGTCCACTGAATTGAGACTCTGTCAGTGCCTCTCTGCTAGACAATTCTTCCTTTTTTTTTTTTTTTGGTCTGGCTCTGTTGCCCAGGCTGAAGTGCAGTGGTGCAATCTTGGCTCACTGCAACCTCCTCCTCCAGGGTTCAAGCAATTATCCTGTCTCAGCCTCCCAAGTAGCTGGGATTACAGGTGCCTGCCACCACACCCACCTAATTTTTTATTTTTAGTAGAGACAGGGTTTCACCATGTTGGTCAGGCTAGTCTTGAACTCCTGATCTCAGGTGATCTGCCCACCTCAGCCTCCCAAAGTGCTGGGATTAAAGGCATGAGCCACCATACCCAGCCCAATTCTTCCTCTTAGCAAGTTCACCCTATTCCGGCAGTGAGTGCTGTCAACACCCCCACTCTGCAGATAAGGAAATTGATGATGGTAGCACTGGCTACAGGGCTGGGGCAGAATGACAGGAGACAGCAGCAAGAAGGATGGAGCCTGGCCCTGCATGGTGTCGGGGTTAAACCCAAACAATTATTAATTTTATTGCTGTTGATATCATTATGATAGTCAAGGTGTTCTCATGGGGAAGAAAATAGAGCACCTGCCAAAAGGAGACAGATGCTAAGTGATGCATACAAACTCAAGCTGAAATGGCAACTTCCTGAGAGCAGGGGCTCTGGCTCTTTCTTCCCCATGTCTGGGGACTTTAGGGCAGTATATGACTCCCTGCAGGGACAGCACAGAGGGTTCACCAGGTTCTCAGTGCTAAGTCCTGGCCGTATACCATCTCATTGAACACTTCCAGCACTCCCTGAGGTCACAGTTATCACCATTCCCAACACACTGATTGGGCCACATGCTCAGGGAGGCTGCGTGGGTCCAGGTGACAGAACAGGAAGGTAACAAAGCCAGGGTAGGTCCCAGGTCTGTCTAATTCCAAAACCACCCTCCGTGCCAACTTCAGAATTCACTTCCTTCTCAAGAGTCCCCCAACTCAGCCTAGCTGCCCTCAAACTCAAACCAATTTTAAAGGCTTCTCCTTCGCTTTGCGTTGGGCTATTGATCTTCATTTTCCAGGCTGGTTTTGGCATGAACCACTGTATCTTGGAAGTTTTATCAGGGGCTCTTTCTGGCTTTAAGCTTTCATTAGCACAGTTAACTTCCAATACGCTGAAAAATATTTCTTCACATGTAGCTTTTAACTGCTTTGCCATCCAGATGGTTTTGAAATCAAGGAAGCTGCTATATTTGCCTGGAGCTGGTTGTTTTGAATTTTGCGATCACAGCCTTGGTCAGAAGATGAGTGACACAGCTGGCCACAGTGATTCGTCTTCGAGGAGCACATCGCAAAGCAGCAAGAGGAAGTCTCCACTGATAATTTTTTTTGTTTGTTTTAAATAACTAATATGATTATGGTTTTCTATTCACGTTAGATTTTTGGATGAGTGTATTTAAGTAATTTTCTTTAGTTTTTATCCTGAGTTTCAAAACAGAGCTCCACGTCAACAACTAATTTATTATGGAATAGCCTGTGATTTTGACCTAGTTAATCTGACTCTAAATGATAACTTGCCATCGCAAAGTATATGGCAAGAGATAAAAGCAGAGCTGAAATTAGAAAAAAAAAATACAAGTGCGAGAAAAAAAGGAGAAGCTATGGTTTCTCATTTTCCCCCTCCAGCACAAATTGTTGAGTAATGAGATTTTTAAAAGCCAGAAATTGCTGTGGAGTGAACCAGTGCTGGCAGCTGGAGAACTGGCACCAGACACATCTGGCCTGACAGAGTTTGAAGGAAGGCTCGCTGCAGTGGGTGACTACCCATACCGCAGCCTGGCTCCTGCAGCCGCCATGCAGACATGTTCAGATACAAGAGGGAGGGAGAGCAAATAGGAAAAATCAATGTCCAAATTAGAAACTACCTAAGCCATGCTGTTTTTCTTGGGGCCCCACTGTGCCTTTGATTTCCTGATCGTTCAGAGCAAGAAAAACAAAATCTGTCTAACCCAGTGATTTTGACAGATTCATCTGAAAAGCTACCCGTTGGGTTTGATCTGTTCATACCAGTGATTCTCAACTGGGGAGCCACTTTATCCCCTGGAGAAATGTGGCCATATCTGGAGACTTTTTCAGTTATCATAACTAGGAGGAGGTGCTACTGGCATCTGTAGGAAGAGGGCAGGGATGCTGCTAAGCACCCCAAAATGCACAGGACGGGCCCCTCATCCCCAACAAAGAATCATCTGGTGCCAAATGTCAATAGCAGTGAGGTTAGGAACCCCTAACGTGTGTGTACTCAATCTGAATTCCTTTGGTGGGGTGGCTGGTGTGCCATTATATATATAGTTTCTGGAACCTGGAGACATGAAGTTCAGGCCTGCCCAGCTCAGGCACCTAAATTACGTAAGTAGCTGAAGGATTAACTGGGTCCCGTTTCCTTTTACTAAAGCAAAAGGATCTCATCACCTGGTGATGCAGCCAGTGGTGAAAAGAGCTTTTGAAAGAAGCGTTCAGCTGGGAGCTGCAGCGGCAGGCTGAATGGCATCCTCCCCCTTTCTGGCGGCTGTGTCGGAATTGAGGGCAGGTGGACCCGGGAGCAGGCTGCCCCCTTCTCTCGTCAGGCCCCCAGGACAGTCTTGGCTTCTCTGCTGTTGAATCTGTCTCACTTGCTGTGGTGAAAGGTCACCGAGGAGCTGGGCAGCAAGACTCCCCAGGAGCCAGCCACGGTTCTACACTCAGTGATTTTATTGGCATGACGGGAAGCTCGGGCCTGCCAAAGACAACAGTCCTGTGCTGTGACTGAGACTGCAGGCTCCTGGGGCATGTGTCCTACCACTCTAGACTGTCCCATTCCCACTGGGTGCAACGGCCTGGAAGAGGTGGATGACAGCAGATGGACACCCGATTTCCCCATCCTGTCCTCCCTATCTCAGCACCCAGCAGAGGTGCGCTTCCATGCCTGGCCCGCTTTCACCCTTTCCAGTTCACATTTTCCTGCCCTTTCTCAAGAAGCAGCAGGGCTGAGGTGGTCTCTTTTCATGCTGGTGATCAACTCTGTGGCCAAGGGCAGCTGTGTGACCTCTCGCTCCCAGGCTGCCAGGGGAAGCGGCCTCTGGATGACTGTCCCTTTCCACATGTGCATCTGCAACTCTTCAAACTGCGGAGGCGCCCTCCCTCGACCCTCATTCACACCCTTGCCAGCTCTTCCCAAAACAGCTTGCCTGGAAATACAGGGGCTGGGAAGAAAAGACTGTGATTGAAGAGCTCCTCGAGGTGACTTAGACTTAGCTCCTTGCCTATACTCCGTGGGACCGCGCAGCCCCTCATTACCCCGGGGTTCTCGGGGGCCATTCCCTGAACGTGAGCTCAGGGCCAGGCCGCAAGTGGAGTGCTCTTCCTGCACGTGCTCCCGTAATCTTCACAACCATCCCAGACGGAGGAGGGGATTTTGTGAGGCCATTTGACAGGAGAGAAAGTCAAGACTGAGAGAGCAGATGGCCATGCTTAGGCAAGGCCAGACGGGTTGATACCATGTTGATCTGGGCTTCCCAACCAGGTGGTCTAAGCCCAGGGCCAGAATTCTTAGCCTTTTATCATGTAAGGGTGCTTGGGGATGAGCCCCCAGCTGGGCACACTTCAACTGTGGTTACTGTCATTTTTGTCAGTGGTGACTGGCCCTGTGATGGCACACTCCAGTCAGCTGGCCTTTGTACAGTTTTGTCTACCCTACTCCCCACCCCCACGAAGAGCCACCAGGAACCCCTTAGTCCTGGAGAAGGCACTGCCTCCTCTACCAGGGGTTCCTGAAGCCCCTTGGTCCCCTTTGTCAGGCCTGCTGGGCACAACTCGTGCCTGGGGTCACTGCGCGCTCCCTAGCTTCTCCCCAAGTTCTGCTGCAGGACGAAGCCCCACCCCGCACAGGTCAGGATTCCGTGGGCACGAAGAACTCCAGGATCCTTGGTCTGAGTGACCGGGGCTGCCCAGTTCCGTGGGGGGCTCAGTGGGTCTGGGATCCTCCTGTATCTTCTTGGAGGCCCCGGTCCCACTGGGCCCAGCACAAAGGGCAGCTCTGGGTACCTACAGGCCAGGCTCCGACAGGCGCAGAGCGTACAGGGGTGCTCACATGGTGCGGTGACGCGACTCCCTTCCGCAGGGCCCAGGAAGCTCCTGGAAGCGCGCAGGTGCCCGCCAGGTGAGACTGGAGAAGGGCGCGCAGGGCGCAGCACAGCGGCCGCGTGCGCCGGCCCGGGGCCGTAGTCCCCAAGGGCCCTTAGGGGACATCAGACGGCGAGCTCCCTCCCTTCCGACCTCAGCCAGTTTGCCACCTACCTCCGAAAAGCACCAGGACGCAAGCGTAGGGGAGCATGGCTGCGAGCATCCTGGCGGGGCTAGCAGGACAGCCCGCTGGACACCGCCAAGGTGCGCAAGGGGAGGCGCGGGCGCTGGGCTCTTGGACGGCAGCGGTCGCCGGCGTCCAGGCTGGGGTCCTGAGAAGAAGTTGCAAGGGTCCTGCGCCCCCCTCGGCGCTCACACGCGCTCAGCCTCCCCGGCTGTTGATAGTTGTAAGCGGAGCTGCTCACTCATAGGTCCAACTCGCCAGAAGAGGTGGAGACAGCCCCCGGCGAGGCTCGCACACCGGCGCAGGGCGCACAGCCCCCTGGTGCAGCTCTTTCTACCATTCAGACCCCAGCACTCCCCCAGATGTCTGTCCCCTGGCCGTCGCCTTCCCCAAAGTCTTCGCAGTGGGCAAGGAGGCCTTCCCTAAACTCTGGTACCGGCCAAGCCAGAGCGATGCGCTCCTTGCGTCAAAGCGCACCCCTAGCCAGGCCGTTCCCTGGAAGGTCAAGCGGGGCGGGGAGTTCCCTTTAGCCCCTCCAGTCCTGGGACCCCTGAAGTTTCTATTCAGGTCTTCCAGATACTCCTGGAAAAGTCGCGTCAACTTGGATCCCAGCAAACCCAGAAGCTCAGTGAAAGTGGCCAACCCGGTCGCTTAGAAGCCAGCCACGGCCTCTGTCTGTAAACTTGGCCCTCAACCCCTCCCCACCACACCCAAACGCATCCAGGCGAAGTGTGGAACCGACCAGGCGGGTTTTCCTCCTCCTCCCAACTCCTCCTCCTGCTCCCCCCCCCCACTCCCCAAATCTCATCTGAGTGAGTCAGCTGAGGGTGGCAGCTCAGAGGCAAGGCAGCCGTGAGGCGGAGGACAGGCTGGGGGACCCCAATGGGTCCACTCCGGCCCCCACCCCAGGCACTGGGACTCTGGTGGCACCCTGGGTGGCAGGCAAGCCTTGAAGTCAAGTGCACGAGCCTTGGAAAGGAGGACAGGGAGAGTTATGGGATTTATGAATGAAGAGGAGAAAGAGAATCACTCGGATGGGAAAAGTTAACTGGATTGTTCCCACCTGCATGGATCACCGGGTAACAGAAGTGGGACCGAGGGGGCGAGGCTGCGGGCTGGGGATGTGCGGGTTGCCTTGCGTTGCCACAGACCCAGAGACAGAGAGGAAGAGATGGAAAGAAAAAGGAAAAAGGGAAAGAAAGTAAGAGGAGAGAGAGGGGAAAAGAGAGGATGAAGAGAGACAGAGAAGAGAGACCTGAGAGAGGGAGAGAAAGAAAGAGACAGAACGAGAAATGAAAGTGGGGAAAGGGGAAACAGGCAGAGAGAGTAAGGGGAGGGAAGAGAGAGGGAAAAGGAAGGAGGGAGTGAAATCAAGAGAAGTAAAAAGAGAACCAGGAAGGAGGAGGCGGGGGAGGAGAGAGAGAGAGAGGAGAGAAGAGAGAATAGACAAGAGAGAAGAGAGAAGGCAGAGATGTGGCCTCCTTGGGGAAAGGTTTGGAGAACTGGGCCAGGCCCGTTTCCCGGGGCTAACTGGTGAACAGTCCACCTGCCCCTCTGAAGCATTTTATAGACTCATATGTCCCACTTTTGTGAGCTGATCATCCCACAGAGGACCAGGGGACACCACCTCACCCTTTGATTTCTTACCAGAAACTTGAGTGAGGCTTCCAGGAGCTACAAGAGCCCTTCAGTCCACCCAGGGACCCCCGACGCGGGCCCATGAGCTGTCCTTAGTTAGCTTTCCTCCTCTCCAGAGGCAACAGGGAATAGGAAAAAGCTCAGAGCAAGGCCACAGCACAACCTTATGCAAATGTGAGGAAAACTATCAATTTGCTTCCTGAAAATGACATTTTTTTTTTTCTGGTTTCTATGAGATGCGAGGTGGCCTTCCTGAAACCGAAATCGGTATGAGCTTTCCCTGGCAGACAATGGCTACAGGTCACATGTTAAATTCTCATGAAAGGGATAACTTTGTGGGCAAGAGGAGAGCTGTGCAGGGTGATTATTTATAATTGCATAATTGTGGTTATTTCTTCAATTATCTGTCTTTCAATGTACAAAATTTACAATTATGGGTAGTTTAAAAACTGCATGCTAAGGTCAGGTGCCGTGGCGCACACCTGTAATCCCAGCACTTTGGGAGAGCCAGGTGGGTGCATCACCTGATGTCAGCAGTTCAAGACTAGCCTGGCCAACATGGTGAACCCCGCCTCTACTAAAATACAAAATGAGCTGGGCCTGGTGGCAGGCATCTGTAATCCTAGCTACTCCAGAGGCTAAGGCAGGAGAATCACTTGAATCTAGGAGGAAGAGGTTGCAGTGAGCCAAGATCGTGCCATTGTACTCCAGCCTGGGTGACAAGAGTGAAACTCCATAGCAAAAAAAAAAAAAAAAAAAAAAAAAAAA